>NC_057810.1:598380289-598709003 GCF_018294505.1 Triticum aestivum
AAAGCTCGTGATACATCAAGATCATGCCAAATCAAGAACACGAGAGAGAGAGAGAGAGAGAGAGATCAAACACATAGTACAAACCCTCAGCCCTGAGGGTGGACTACTCCCTCCTCATGATGGTGGCCACCGGGATGATGAAGATGGCCTACGGTGATGATTTCCCCCTCCGGCAGGGTGCCAGAACGGGCTGCTGATTGAGTTTTCATGGATACAGAGGCTTGCGGCGGTGGAACTTCCGATCTATGGTTATTTCTGGGGGTTTCTGTATTTATAGGATTTTTTGGCGTCAGTCTCACGCTGAGATGGGCTTCGAGGGGTCCACTACCGACCAGGGCGCGCCAAAGGGGGTGGCCGCCCTGGTGCCTAGTGGGCAGGAGGGGGGGCCCTCTAGTGGGTCTTTGCTCCAATTTCTTTTTTATTCCAAAAAATCTCCAAAAAGTTTCATCCAATTCTATGAACTTCTATTTCTGCACAAAAAACAACACCGCGGTAGTTCTGCTGAAATAGCATCAGTCCGGGTAAGTTCCATTCAAATCACACCAAAACCACATAGAATTGTTGTAAACATGGCATAAATACTACATAAATTATAGATACGTTGGAGAGGTATCATGGTGTAACACCTATTCTCACCGCTGTAATCTCTACTTGAACATGGTGCTTAATGCTATATATTATTATCCAAGGATGTGCGGCAATCCTATGATATTGGAGTGGATTTGTTTTGTCCTATAGTGTTATTGATGATCGTGCTTGGTTTGAGTTGTATGTTTTATTTTGGTGTTGTCCTATGGTGCCCTCCGTGTCATGCAAGCGTGTGGGATTACCGTTGTATGGTGTTGCAATATGCTCATAATTTGCTTATAGTGGGTTGCATGAGTGACAGAAACACAAAGTAAGGGGGTTGTTGCGTATGGGAGTAAAGAGGACTTGTTACTTAATACTGTAGTTGGGTTTTACCGTAATGGTCTTTAGTAGTTGCAGACGCCTTCTAGAGTTCCAATCATAAGTGCATACGATCCAAGTACGGAATGTATGTTAGCTCATGCCTCTTCCTCATATAAAATTGCAACAATGATTACCGGTCTATTTATCAATTGCCTAGGGATCCTTCTCTTGTGTTACAAAAAGATTTCTACTGAACAACTAAATTTTACTATCTTGAAAATTACTCCTAGTTTTATTCTCGCAAAGTACTTCTAGTTTGTTTCCCTCAAATTAATTTCTTTCTTGTTCTAGGTAAAGCAAACGTTAATTGTGCATAGAATTGTATCGGTGGTAGATAAATTATACCTTTAGCTCATCATTGGGTTCGGCACTCTTACTTATAGAGAAAAGGCTACAATTGACCCTCTATACTTGTGGGTTATCACTGTACATCATAAATCTTAAGTTCCTACTACTCTATTTTGAGGCTATGTCGGGTCTAAAGATTAACTTTGATAAGAGTGAGGTCATCGTTCTAGGATTCTCAATAGAGGAACAACAACGGATTGTGGATAACCTCAATTGCAGTCTGGCCTCACTCCCCATTACTTATCTGGGGAATCTCGATGGTCCCTCATGAGTGCTTTCAACCCGGTGGTGGGATGAGTGGCCTCTCGGGCTGAGCTCTGGTGTGGATGGTTCACCTCCAAGGGGAGCAAATTGTGAAGGAAATATGCCCTATAGGTAATAATAAAGTTATTATTTATTTCCTTAATTCATGATAAATGTTTATTATTCATGCTAGAATTGTATTAACCAAAAACTTAGTACATGTGTGAATACATAGACAAAACATATAGTCCCTAGTATGCCTCCACTTGACTAGCTCGTTAATCAAAGATGGTTATGTTTCCTAACAATAGACATGTGTTGTCATTTGATGAACGGGATCACATCATTAGGAGAATGATGTGATGGACATGACACATCCATTAACTTAGCGTTATGATCGTGTCAGTTTCATTGCTACTGCTTTCTTCATGACTTATACAAGTTCCTCGGACTATGAGATTATGCAACTCCCGAATACCGGAAGAACACTTTGTGTGCTACCAAACGTCACAACGTAAATGGGTGATTATAAAGGTGCTCTACAGGTGTCTCTGAAGGTATTTGTTGGGTTGGCATAGATCGAGATTAGGATTTGTCACTTCGTGTTTCGGAGAGGTATCTCTGGGCCCTCTCGGTAGTACTCATCACTATAAGCCTTGCAAGTATTGTGACTAATGATTTAGTTGCAGGATGAAGTATTACAGAATGAGTAAAGAGACTTGCCGGTAACGAGATTGAACTAGATATGACGATACCGACGATCGAATCTCGGGCAAGTAACATACCGATGACAAAGGGAACAACCTAAGTTGTTATGCAGTTTGACCGATAATGATCTTTGTAGAATATGTAGGAACCAATATGAGCATCCAGGTTCCGCTATTGGTTATTGACCGGAGACATGTCTCGGTCATGTCTACATAGTTTTCGAACCCGTAGGGTCCGCATGCTTAACGTTCGATGACGATTGGTATTATGAGTTTATGTGATATGTGTACCGAAGGTTTTTTAGAGTCCCGGATGTGATCACGGACATGACGAGGAATCTCGAAATGGTCGAGACATAAAGATTGATATATTGTACAACTATGTTCGGACACCAGAAGTGTTCCGGAGAAGTTTTGGATAAAACCGGAGTACGGGGGGTTACCGAAAACCCCCGGGGGGTTATTAGGCCTCATGGGCCAAGTGGTGGAAGAGAGAAGGCAGGCCAAGGTGGGGCGCCCCCCCCCCCCAGCCCTAACTGAATTGGACTAGGTGGCGGCCTCCCCTTTCCTTCTCTCCTTCGCCTCCTTCCTTCCCCTACTAGTTGGACTAGGAAAGGGGGAACCTACTCCTACTTGGAGTAGGATTCCCCCCTTTGGGCGCGCCCCTTGAGGCCGGCCAGTCCCTCCTCCACTCCTTTATATACTGGGGAGGGGGCACCCCATAGACGCACAAGTTGATCTTTAGCCGTGTGCGGTGCCCCCCTCCACAGTTTTCCACCTCGGTCATATCGTCATAGTGCTTAGGCGAAGCCCTGCGCCGGTAACTTCATCATCACCATCACCACGTCATTGTGCTAACGGAACTCTCCCTCAGCCTCAGCTGGATCTAGAGTTTGAGGGATGTCACCGAGCTGAACGTGTGCAGATCGTGGAGGTGACGTGCATTCGATACTTGATCGGTTGGATCACAAAGACGTTCGACTACATCAACCACGTTACATAACGCTTCCGCTTTCGGTCTACAAGGGTACGTGGATACACTCTCCCCTCTCGTTGCTATGCATCACCTAGATAGATCTTGTGTGATCGTAGGAATTTTTTGAAATACTACATTCCCCAACAGTGGCATCCGACCTAGGTCTATGCGTAGATGTTATATGCACAAGTAGAACACAAAGAGTTGTGGGCGATAATAGTCATACTGCTTACCAGCATCTTATACTTTGATTTTGTGGTATTGTTGGATGAAGTGGCCCAGACCGACATTACATGACCGCGTTCATGACACTGGTTCTATCGACGTGCTTATGCACAAAGCTGGCTGGCGGGTGTCTGTTTCTCCAACTTTAGTTGAATCGAGTGTCGCTATGCCCGGTCCCTGTTGAAGGTTAAAACAGCACACTTGACAAAATATCGTTGTGGTTTTGATGCGTAGGTAAAAACGGTTCTTGGTAGAAGCCTGTAGCAGCCACGTAAAACTTGCAACAACAAAGTAGAGGACTGATGACCCACAAGTATAGGGGATAGCAACAGCTTTCGAGGGTAGAGTATTCAACCCAAATTTATTGATTCAACACAAGGGGAACCAAAGAATATTATCAAGTATTAGCAGTTGAGTTGTCAATTCAACCACACCTGGATAACTTAGATCTACAGCAAGGATTTAGTAGCAAAGTAGTATGATAGTAACGGTAATAGTGATAAAAGTAACGATAGCAGTTTTGTAGTAATTGTAATAGTAGCAACGGAAAAGTAAATAAGCAAAGCACAATATGTGAAAAGATGGTAGGCATTGGATCAGTGATGGATAATTATGTCAGATGTGATTCCTCATGTAATAGCTATAACATAGGGTGACACAGAACTAGCTCCAATTCATCGATGTAATGTAGGCATGTATTCCGAATATAGTCATACGTGCTTATGGAAAAGAACTTGCATGACATCTTTTGTCCTACCCTCCCGTGGCAGCAGGGTCCTAGTGGAAACTAAGGGATATTAAGGCCTCCTTTTAATAGAGTACCGGACCAAAGCATTAACACATAGTGAATACATGAACTCCTCAAACTACGGTCATCACCGAGAAGTATCCCGATTATTGTCACTTCGGGGTTGTCGGATCATAACACATAATACGTGACTATAGACTTGCAAGATAGGATCAAGAACTCACACATATTCATGAAAACAAAATAGGTTCAGATCTGAAATCATGGCACTTGGTCCCTAGTGACAAGCATTAAGCATAGCAAAGTCATAGCAACATCAATCTCAGAACATAGTGGATACTAGGGATCAAACCCTTAATAAAACTAACTTGATTACATGGTAAATCTCATCCAACTCATCACCGTCCAGCAAGCCTACGATGGAATTACTAACGCACGACGGTGAGCATCATGAAATTGGTGATGGAGGATGGTTGATGATGACGACGGCGATGAATCCCCCTCTCCGGAGGCCCAAACGGGCTCCAGACCAGCCCTCCCGAGAGAGATTAGGGCTTGGCGGTGGCTCCGTATCGTAAAACGCGATGAAACTTTCTCTCTGATTTTTTCTCTACAAAACGGAATATATGGAGTTGGAGTTGAGGTCGGTGGAGCATCAGGGGGCCCACGAGACAGGGGGACGCACCCAGGGGGAGGGGGCACGCCCCCCACCCTCGTGGACAGGGTGTGGGGCCCCTCGCCTTGATTCTTTTGCTAGTATTTTTTATATTTTCCAAAAGTTATCTCCGTGGATTTTCAGGTCATTCCGAGAACTTTTGTTTTCTGCACAATAAACAACACCATGGCAGTTCTGCTGAAAACAGCGTTAGTCCGGGTTAGTTTCATTCAAATCGTGCAAGTTAGAGTCCAAAACAAGGGCAAAAGTGTTTGGAAAAGTAGATACATTGGAGACGTATCAAGTCCCCAAGCTTAAACCTTTGCTTGTCCTCAAGCAATTCAGTTGATAAACTGAAAGTGATAAAGAAAAACTTTTACAAACTCTATTTACACTTGTTGTTGTAAATATGTAAAGCCAGCATTCAAGTTTTCAGCAAAGATTATGAACTAACCATATTCACAATAACACTTAGGTCTCATATTTACTCATATCAATGGCATAATTAACAAGCGAGCAATAAAAATAAATCTCGGATGACAACACTTTCTCAAAACAATCATGATATGATATGACAAAATGGTATCTCGCTAGCCCTTTCTGAGACCGCAAAACATAAATGCAGAGCACCTTCAAAGATCAAGGACTGACTAAACATTGTAATTCATGGTAAAAGAGATCCAGCCAAGTCATACCCAATATAAACTAATATTAATGCATGCAAATGACAGCATGCTCTCCAGCGGGTGCTTTTTAATAAAAGGGTGATGACTCAACATAAAAGTAAATAGATAGGCCCTTCGCAGAGGGAAGCAGGGATTTGTAGAGGTGCCAGAGCTCGATTTTGAAATAGAGATTAATAGCATTTTGAGCGGCATACTTTCACTGTCAACGCAACAACTATGAGATGGCGATATCTTCCATACTACATACATTATAGGCGGTTCTCAAACAGAATTGTAAAAGTTTATACTCCCCCACCACCAACAAGCATCAATCCATGGCTTGCTCGAAACAACGAGTGCCTCCAACTAGCAACATCCCTGGGGGAGTTTTGTTTAATTATTTTGATTTGCTTTGATCTTTTTGATCATGGGATTGGGCATCCCGGTTACCAGCCATTTTCTTATGAATGAGGAGCGGAGTCCACTCCTCTTGAGAATAACCCACCTTGCATGAAAGATACAGACAGCCCTAGTTGAAACATGAGCTACTCGAGCATACAAAATAGAATTTCATTTGAAGGTTTGGAGTTTGGCACATACAAATTTACTTGGAACGGCAGGTAGATACCGCATATAGGAAGGTATGGTGGACTCATATGGAATAACTTTGGGGTTTATGGAGTTTGGATGCACAAGAAGTATTCCCGCTTAGTACAGGTGAAGGCTAGCAAAAGACTGGGAAGCGACCAACTAAGAGAGCGACAATAGTCATGAACATGCATTAAAATTAATCTACACCAGATGCAAGCATGAGTAGGATATAATCCACCATGAACATAAATATCGTGAAGGCTATGTTTATTTTGTTTCAACTACATGCGTGAACATGTGCCAAGTTGAGTCACTCAATTCATTCAAAGGAGGATACCATCCCATCACACCACATCACAATCATTTTAATAGCATGTTGGCACGCAAGGTAAACCATTATAAGCTCCTAGCTAATTAAGCATGGCGTAAGCAACTATAATCTCTAAATGTCATTGCACTATGTTTACTTCATAGTAGGCTGAATCAGGAATGATGAACTCATCATATTTACAAAAACAAGAAAGGTCGAGTTCATACCAGCTTTTCTCATCTCAATCAGTCCATCATATATCGTCACTATTGCCTTTCACTTGCACGACCGAATGGTGTGTATAATAATAATAGTGCACGTGCACTGGACTAAGCTGGAATCTGCAAGCATTCAATTCAAGAGAGAGGACAAAGTAATATGGGCTCTAAGTTAAATCAACATTCATGCATATGAGAGCCACTAAACATTTTCAATATGGTCTTCTACTCTTGACCCCCAAAGGAAGGAAAAGAAGTAAAACTATTTACACGGGAAAGCTCCCAACAAGTAAAACAAGAATGAGAAATATTTTTGTGTTTTCTTTTTAATTACTACTACAAGCATAAAAATTAAACTAACTATTTTTTTGGTTTTTTCATAAGGTTTATCAAACACACAAGAAGAAAACTAGAAAAAGAAATTAAACTAGCATGGATAGTACAATGAAAAAGTATGAGAACCGACAACTAGAATAGTGTGTGAACGTGAATGTAAAGTCGGTGAGAAATACATACTCCCCCAAGCTTAGGCTTTTGGCCTAAGTTGGTCTATTGCCAAGGATAGCCTGGCTGATATCGGAAGTTATAACCGGGGTCGTACTGAGATGCAGCAGCCAATGCCTCCTGAGCTGTGGCATGTTGGCGAGCTGCCTCCGCTCTACTCTCGTGTTTGGCTGCCTCCTCCCTGGTAACTACATATCTTCGTTTTGCCTGATAATCAAAAACAGAAGGAGCAGGGAGAGTAACATGGACAGCGTGACGTCTGTCAAAGATTAGTCGATACTGTAGGAATTGTTTATTCCTCATAGGAAAACGGTGCCTGATCATAGCGTCAAAATCTAAATAAGTGGCAGGCAACTCCATATCACCCTCACGTGGGGATATACCAAGATAATTAGCAACACGGGTCGCATAAATCCCTCCAAATAAATCTCCAGATATACCATTATTATGCAATCTACGTGCAACTATTGCCCCCAAGTTGTAATCTTTATTAACTAATACAGCACTCTTGAGGACACAAAGATCAGGGACACACATGTGACATGCTTCATCTTTACCGTTAATGCATCTACCAATGAAGAGAGCAAAATAATGTATAGCAGGAAAATGAATGCTCCCAATGGTAGCTTGTGCTATTTCCCTAGATTCTCCCATAGTGATACTAGCGAGAAAATCTTTATATTCAGATTTGTGGGGTTCATGAACATTTCCCCACTGTGGGAGTTTGCCAGCAGTACTAAAATCTTCTAGGTCCATGGTATAAGATTCATCATAAATATCAAATAGGACATTCTGAGAATTACGCAAAGATGAAAATTTAAACCTTCTCATGAATGAATCAGTCAATTGGTAGTACTGAGGACACTTATCTTGTATGAAGTCCTCAAGATCGGCGTTACGCACATATGCGTCAAATTCATCCTTGATGCCTGCATTAACCATAAACTCTTCTGATGGCCACTCACAAGCCCACACTTCAGCTTCCCTTGGTGGTTCATCGTCTTGCTCGCACATAGCACGCCTAGGTCCTCTCTTTGTTGAGGAACCATCTTGGTACATTTTCCTGGACATATTTCTTCCTCTGAAAAATTTCTGAATTTTTTAGTAACTTCAAAATAAAAGTGAATCAAACTAAACAAGATTGATAGCAACTACTCCCACACGTTCCTAGAGCCTATATCATGCATTAGAATTACTTGGGACCTCATAAATTTGACATGCAAGCTCAAGAACAGGGTCACCTATGCAGCAAAAATTTGCAATGAATAAAGCACTAGAACAAAAACTAATTGGACCAATGGAGGAGTCACATAGCAAGTAACAATCTCCCAAAATAGTTTTGTTAATGGAGCTTTGAGCAAGGAGATCGAAAATCGCAGCAAAAAGAGCTAGAACTCATTTTTTGGGAAGAAGATGGAGTGTGTGGGTGCAGGAATAAGTGGAGGGGACCACCACGGGCCCACGACACAGGGGGCGCGCCCAGGGGGTGTGGGTGCGCCCTCCACCCTCGTGGCCAGGTGCTTGCCCCCCTGCAGTGTTCTCAGTGCCTAAAATCATCAAATAATCCATAAAAATTATACTAAATTTGCAGGGCATTTGGAGAACTTTTATTTTCAGGATATTTTTTTATTGCATGGATAATTCAGAAAACAGACAGATAATACTATTTTTGCTTTATTTATTCTAAATAACAGAAAGTAAAAAGAGGGTACAGAAGGTTGTGCCTTCTAGTTTCATCCATCTCATGATCATCAAAATGAATCCACTAACAAGGTTGATCAAGTCTTGTTAACAAACTCATTCCCAATAACACGGAACCGGACAAATTTCAAATAACACTAGGTTACCTTAACGGGGATATGAACATCCCCAACAATAAGAATATCATACTTTTTCTTGATAGTAGGGAGAGGAAATTCGAAACCTCCAATAATGATAGTTGGAATTTTTCCAATAGAATTGATGTTATGAACTTGAGGTTGTTTCCTCATAAAGTGTACCGTATGCTCATTACCATTAACATGAAAAGTGACATTGCCTTTGTTGCAATCAATATTAGCCCCTGCAGTATTCAAAAAGGGTCTACCAAGGATAATCGACATACTATCGTCCTCGGGAATATCAAGAATAACAAAGTCCATTAAGATAGTGACGTTTGCAACCACAACAGGCACATCCTCACAAATACCGACAGGTATAGCAGTTGATTTATCAGCCATTTGCAAAGATATTTCAGTAGGTGTCAACTTATTCAATTCAAGTCTACGATATAAAGAGAGAGGCATAAGACTAACACCGGCTCCAAGATCACATAAAGCAGTTTTAACATAATTTCGTTTAATGGAGCATGGTATAGTTTGTACCCCTGGATCTCCAAGTTTCTTTGGTATTCCACCTTTAAAAGTATAATTAGCAAGCATGGTGGAAATTTCAGCTTCCGGTATATTTCTTTTATTTGTAATGATATCCTTCATATATTTAGCATAAGGATTAAATTTAAGCATATCAGTTAAGCGCATACGTAAGAAGATGGGTCTAATCATTTTAGCAAAGCGCTCAAAATCCTCATCATCCTTTGTCTTGGATGGTTTAGGAGGAAAGGGCATGGGTTTCTGAACCCATGGTTCTCTTTATTTACCGTGCTTCCTAGCAACAAAGTCACTTTTATCATAACATTGATTCATTGATTGTGGGTTATCAAGATCAACAGCAGGTTCAACCTCTACTTCGTTATTATTGCTAGGTTGAGCATTAAGACGAACATTATCATTAACATTTTCACTAGGTTCATGTTCATCACCTGATTGTGTTTCAGCATCAGAAATAGAAATATCATTGGGATTCTCAGGTGTGTCTACAAAAGGTTTACTAGAAGCATGCAAAGTCCTATCATTCTTCTCTTTCTTCTTTTTAGAAGGACTAGGTGCATCTAAATTATTTCTATGAGAATCTTGTTCGATTCTCTTAGGGTGGCCTTCAGGATACAAAGGTTCCTGAGTCATTCTACCAGTTCTATAGCCACTCTAACAGCAAAATCATGTTTATTATTTAATTCATCGAGCAAATCACTTTGAGCTTTAAGTACTTGTTCAGCTTGAGTGGTAACCATAGAAGCATATTTGCTAATGAGTTTAAGTTCACCTTTAACTCTAGCCATATAATCACTCAAGCGTCCTATCATGAAAGCATTACTCTTTAACTCTCTACCAACCTAAGCATTAAAACTTTCTTGTCTAGCCATAACGTCATCAGATTCATCTAAGTATTGGCTATGAAATTTAGTAGACGGGATTTCAACTTTATCATATCTATAGAGAGAATTTACCTTTACTACCTGTGTCGGGTTATCAAGACAATGTGTTTCTTCGACAGGCAGTATATTGAGACCATGTATTTCTTCAATAGGAGGTAAATTCTTAACATCTTCAGCTTTAATACCTTTTTCTTTCATTGATTTCTTTGCCTCTTGCATATCTTCAGGACTGAGAAATAGAACACCTCTTTTCTTCGGAGTAGGTTTAGGAATAGGCTCAGGAGTTGGCTCAATTGGTTCAGGAATTGCCTTAGGAATTGGCTCAGGAAGAGTCCAATTATTTTCATTAGTCAACATATTATTCAATAAAAATTCAGCTTGGTCGACTGTTCTTTCCCTGAAAACACAACCAGCACAACTATCCAAGTGGTCCTGGAAGCATCAGTTAGTCCATTATAAAAGATATCAAGTATTTCATTTTTCTTAAGAGGATGATCAGGCAAAGCATTAAGTAATCGAAGAAGCCTCCCCCAAGCTTGTGGGGGACTCTCTTCTTCGATTTGCACAAAATTATATATTTCTCGCAAGGCAGCTTGTTTCTTATGAGTAGGGAAATATTTAGCAGAGAAGTAATAACTCATATCCTGGGGACTACGCACACAACCAGGATCAAGAGAATTAAACCAAGTTTTAGCATAACCCTTTAATGAGAAGGGAAATATCTTAAGGATATAATAATAGAGAGACTTCTCATCATTAGTAATTAGGGTGGCTATATCATTCAACTTGGTAAGATGTGCCACAATAGTTTCAAATTCATAGCCATAAAAAGGATCAGATTCAACCAAAGTAATTATCTCAGGATCAACAGAGAATTCATAATCCTTATCAGTAACACATATAGGTGAAGTAGCAAAAGCGGGGTCATGTTTCATTCTAGCATTAAGGGATTGCTGCTTCCATTTAGCTAATAACTTCTTAAGATCATATCTATCATTGCAAGCAAAAATAGCTCTAGCAGCTTCTTCATCCATAACATAACCCTCAGGAACAACAGGCAATTCATAATTAGGGGGAGAACCTTCATCATCACTATCATCAATAATTTCATTCTCAATAATTTCATTCTCTCTAACCCTAGCAAGTTGTTCATCAAGATATTCACCTAATGGAACAGTAGTATCAATCATAGAAGTAGTTTCATCATAAGTATCATGCATACCAGAAGTGGCATCATCAATAACATGCGACATATCAGAATTCATAGCAATAGCAGGTTTAGGTGTCGCAAGCTTACTCATAACAGAAGGAGAATCTAGTGCAAGTCCAGATGACAGTTCCTTACCTCCCCTCGTAGTTGAGGGAAAAATCTTAGTTCTTGCGTCTTTCAAATTCTTCATAGTGATCAGTAGATATAAATCCCAAGTGACTCAAAGAATAGAGCTATGCACCCCAGCAACGACGCCAGAAATTAGTCTTGATGACCCACAAGTATAGGGGATCGCAACAGCCTTCGAGGGTAGAGTATTCAACAAAATTTATTGATTCGACACAAGGGGAGCCAAAGAATATTCTCAAGTATTAGCAGTTGAATTGTCAATTCAACCACACCTGGATATCTTAGTATCTGCAGCAAAGTAGTATGATAGTAACGGTAACAGTGATAAAAGTAACGGTAGCAGTTTTGTAGTAATGGTAATAGTAGCAATGGAAAAGTAAATAAGCGAAGCATAATATGTGAAAAGCTCGTAGGCATTGGATCAGTGATGGATAATTATGTCGGATGTGATTCCTCGTGTAATAGCTATAACATAGGGTGATACAGAACTGGCTCCAATTCATCAATGTAATGTAGGCATGTATTCTGAATATAGTCATACGTGCTTATGGAAAAGAACTTGCATGACATCTTTTGTCCTACCCTCCCGTGGCAGTGGGGTCCTAGTGGAAACTAAGGGATATTAAGGCCTCCTTTTAATAGAGTACCGGACCAAAGCATTAACACATAGTGAACACATGAACTCCTCAAACTACGGTCATCACCGAGAAGTATCCCGATTATTGTCACTTCGGGGTTGTCGGATCGCAACACATAATAGGTGACTATAGACTTGCAAGATAGGATCAAGAACTCACATATATTCATGAAAACATAATAGGTTCAGATCTGAAATCATGGCACTCGGGCCCTAGTGACAAGCATTAAGCATAGCAAAGTCATAGCAACATCAATCTCAGAACATAGTGGATACTAGGGATCAAACCCTTAACAAAACTAACTTGATTACATGGTAAATCTCATCCAACCCATCACCGTCCAGCAAGCCTATGATGGAATTACTCACACACGGCAGTGACCATCATGAAATTGGTGATGGAGGATGGTTGATGATGACGACGGCGATGAATCCCCCTCTCCGGAGCCCCGAACGGGCTCCAGATCAGCTCTCCCAAGAGAGATTAGGGCGCTACGGCGGCTCTGTGTCGTAAAACACGATGAAACTTTCTCTCTGATTTTTTCTCTCTACAAAATGGAATATATGGAGTTGGAGTTGAGGTCAGTGGAGCATCATGGGGCCCACGAGACAGGGTGCGCGCCCCCCACCCTCGTGGACAGGGTGTGGGCCCCCTGGCCTTGATTCTTTTGCTAGTATTTTTTATATTTTCCAAAAGTTATCTCCATGGATTTTCAGGTCATTCCGAGAACTTTTGTTTTCTGCACAATAAACAACACCATGGCAGTTTTGCTGAAAACAACGTCAGTCCAGGTTAGTTTCATTCAAATCATGCAAGTTAGAGTCCAAAACAAGGGCAAAAGTGTTTGGAAAAGTAGATACGTTGGAGACGTATCAAGGACGTCTAACTTGTTTTTGCAGGGCTTGCTGTGATCTGATATGGTCAAGCATGATGTGATATAAATTGTTGTATGATATGATCATGTTTTGTAACAAACTTATTGGCAACTGGGAGGATCCATATGGTTGTCGCTTTATTGTATGCAATGCAATCGCCATGTAATTGTTTTACTTTGTCACTAAGCGGTAGCGATAGTCATAGTAACAATAGTTGGCGAGACAACAACAATGCTACGATGGAGATCAAGGTATCACGCCGGTGACGATTCAGATCATGATGATGCTTCGGTGATGGAGATCATGAGCACAATATGATGATGGCCATATCATGTCGCATATTTTTGATTGCATGTGATGTTTATCTTTTATGCATCTTATTTTGCTTAGTACGGCGGTAGCATTATAAGATGATCTCTTACTAAATTTCAAGGTACAAGTGTTCTCCCTGAGTATGCACCATTGCTACTGTTCGTCGTGCCAAGACACCACGTGATGATCGGGTGTGATAAGATCTATGTTCACATATAACGGGTGCAAGCCAGTTTTGCACATGCAGAATACTCGGGTTACACTTGACGAGCCTAGAATATGCAGATATGGCCTCGGAACACTGAGATCGAAAGGTCGAACGTGAATCATATAGTAGATATGATCAACATAGTGATGTTCACCATTGAAAACTACTCCATCTCACGTGATGATCGGACATGGTTTAGTTGATTTGGATCACGTGATCACTTAGATGATTAGAGGGATGTCTATCTAAGTGGGAGTACTTAAGTAATATGATTAATTGAACTTTAATTTATCATGAACTTAGTCCTGATAGTTATTTTCCATGTCTATGTTTGTAGATCAATGGCCCGTGCTACCGTTCCTTTGAATTTTAATGCGTTCTTAGAGAAAGCTAAGTTGAAAGATGATGGCAGCAACTACACAGACTGGGTCCGTAACCTGAGGATTATCCTCATTGCTGCACAGAAGAGTTACGTCCTAGAAGCACCGCTAGGTGCCAAGCTTGCTGCAGATCCTACTGATGACATTAAGAACGCCTCGCAAAGCAAAGCTGATGACTACTCGATAGTTTAGTGTGCCATGCTTTACGGCTTAGAATTGGGACTCCAAAGACGTTTTAAACGTCATGGAGCATATGAGATGTTCCAAGAGTTGAATTTAATATTTCAACCAAATGCCTGAGTTGGGAGATATGAAGTCTCCAACAAGTTCTACAACTGCAAAATGGAAGAGAATAGTTCTGTCAGTGAACACATAGTCAGAATGTCTGGGTACCATAACCACTTGACTCAGCTAGGAGTTGATCTTCCAGTTGATAATGTCATTCACAGAGTTCTTCAATCACTGCCACCAAGCTATAAAGGCTTCGTGATGAACTATAAGATGCAAGGGATGAACAAGACTATTCCCGAGCTCTTCGCGATGCTAAAGGTTGCGGAGGTAGAAATCAAAAAGGAGCATCAAGGGTTGATGGTCAACAAGACCACTAGTTTCAAGAAAAAGGGCAAAGGGAAGAAGGGGAACTTCAAGAAGTACGACAAAAAGGTTGCTGCTCAAGAGAAGAAACCCAAGTCTGGACCTAAGCCTGAAACTAAGTGCTTCTACTGCAAAGGGACTGGTCACTGGAAGCAGAACTGCCCCAAGTATTTGGCGGACAAGAAGGATGGCAAAGTGAAAGGTATATTTGATATACATGTTATTGATGTGTACCTTACTAATGCTTGTAGTAGCGCCTGGGTATTTGATACTGGTTTTGTTGCTCATGTTTGCAACTCGAAATAGGGGCTACGGATTAAACGAAGATTGGCTAAGGACGAGGTGACGATGCGCGTGGGAAATGGTTCCAAAGTCGGCGGCGTCGGCACGCTACCTCTACATCTACCATCGGGATTAGTTTTAGACTAAATTATTGTTATTTAGTGCTAGCATTAAGCATGAACATTATATCTGGATCTTGTTTGATGCGAGATGGTTATTCATTTAAATCAGAGAATAATGGTTGTTCTATTTATATGAGTAATATCTTTTATGATCATGCACCCTTGCTGAGTGGTCTATTTTCGTTGAATCTTGATAGTGATGATACACATATTCATAGTATTGAAGCCAAAAGATGCAAAGTTGATAATGATAGTGCAACTTATTTGTGGCACTATCGTTTGGGTCATATCGGTGTAAAGCACATGAAGAAACTCCTTGTTGATGGACTTTTGGAATCACTTGATTATGAATCACTTGGTGCTTGCGAAGCGTGCTTTATGGGCAAGATGACTAAAGCTCCGTTCTCCAAAACAATGGAATGAGCTACTGACTTATTGGAAATAATACATACTGATGTATGCGGTCCAATGAGTGTTGAGGCTCGTGGCAGGTATCGTTATTTTCTTACCTTCACAGATGATTTGAGCAGATATGGTTATATCTACTTGATGAAACATAAGTCTAAAACATTTCAAAAGTTCAAAGAATTTCAGAGTGAAGTGGAAATCATCGTAACAAGAAAATAAAGTTTCTACGATCTGATCGTGGAGGAGAATATTTGAGTTACGAGTTTGGTCTTCATTTGAAACAACATGGGATAGTTTCACAATTAACGCCACCTGGAACACAGCAGTGAAATGGTGTGTCCGAACGTCGTAACCGTACTTTATTAGATATGGTGCGATCTGTGATGTCTCTTACTGATTTGCCGCTCTCATTTTGGGGTTATGCTTTAGAGGCGGTTGCATTCACTTTAAATAGGGAACCATCAAAAATCGTTGAGACGACGCCTTATGAACTGTGGTTTGGCAAGAAACCAAAGTTGTTGTTTCTTAAATTTTCGGGCTGCGATGCTTATGTGAAAAAGCTTCAACCTGATAAGCTCGAACCCAAATCGCAGAAGTGCATCTTCATAGGATACCCAAAGGAAACTGTTGACTACACCTTCTATCACAGATCCGAAGGCAAAATCTTTGTTGCTAAGAATGGATCCTTTCTAGAGAAGGAGTTTCTCTCGAAAGAAGTGAGTGGGAGGAAAGTAGAACTTGATGACGTAATTGTACCTTCTCCCTTATTGGAAAGTAGTTCATCATAGAAATTAGTTCCCGTGATTCCTACATCAATTAGTGAGTAAGTTAATGATGATGATCATCAAGCTTCAGATCAAGTTACTACCGAACCTCGTAGGTCTTCCAGAATAACATCCGCACCAGAGTGGTATGGTAATCATGTTCTGGAAGTCATGTTACTAGACCATGATGAACCTACGAACTATGAGGAAGCGATGATGAGCCCAGATTCCACGAAATGGCCTGAGGCCATGAAATCTGAGATGGGATCCATGTATGAGAACAAAGTGTGGACTTGCCTGATGGTCGGTAAGCCATAGAAAATAAATGGATCTTTAAGAAGAAGACCGATGCATACAGTAATGTTACTATTTACAAAGCTTGACTTGTCGCGAAAGGTTTTTGACAAATTCAAGGAGTTGACTACGATGAGACTTTCTCACCCGTAGCGATGCTTAAGTCTGGTTGAATCATGTTAGCAATTGCTGCATTTTATGATTATGAAATTTGGCAAATGGATGTCAAAACTGCATTCCTGAATGGATTTCTGGAAGAAGAGTTGTATATGATGCAACCAGAAGGTTTTTTCAATCCAAAGGGTGCTAACAAAGTGTGCAAGCTCCAGCGATTCATTTATGGACTGGTACAAGCCTCTCGGAGTTGGAATAAATGCTTTGATAGTGTGATCAAAGCATATGGTTTTATACAGACTTTTGGAGAAGCCTATATTTACAAGAAAGTGAGTGGGAGCTCTGTAGCATTTTTGATATTATATGTGGATGACATATTGTTGATTGGAAATGATATAGAATTTCTGGATAGCATAAAGGGATACGTGAATAAGAGTTTTTCTATGAAAGGCCTGGGAGAACCTGGTTACATATTGGGCATCAAGATCTATAGAGATAGATCAAGATGCTTAATTGGACTTTCACAAAGCACATACCTTGATAAGGTTTTGAAGAAGTTCAAAATGGATCAGTCAAAGAAAGGGTTCTTGCCTGTGTTACAAGGTGTGAAGTTGAGTCAGACTCAATGCCCGACCACTGCAGAAGATAGAGAGAAAATGAAAGTCATTCCCTATGCTTCAGCCATAGGTTCTATCATGTATGCAATGATGTGTACCAGACCTGATGTGTGCCTTGCTATAAGCATAGCAGGGAGGTACCAAAGTAATCCTGGAGTGGAGCACTGGACAGCGGTCAAGAACATCCTGAAATACCTGAAAAGGACTAAGGATATGTTTCTCGTTTATGGAGGTGAAAAAGAGCTTGTTGTAAACGATTACATTGACGCAAGCTTTGACACTGATCCGGATACGTATTTTTATTGAACGGAGGAGCTGTCAGTTGGTGCAGTTCCAAGCAAAGCGTCGTGGCAGGATCTACGTGTGAAGCAGCAGGATCTTCGGAAGCATCAAATGAAGGAGTTTGGATGAAGGAGTTCATATCCAATCTAGGTGTCATACCTGGTGCATCAGGTCCAATGAAAATATTTTGTGACAATACTGGTGCAATTTCCTTGGCAAAGGAATCCAGATTTCACAAGAGAACCAAGCACATCAGGAGACGCTTCAATTCCATCCGTCATCAAGTGTCGGAAGGGGACATAGAGATTTGCAAGATACACGCGGATTTGAATGTTGCAGACCCGTTGACTAAGGCTCTTCCACGAGCAAAACATGATCAGCACCAAAGCTCCATGTGTGTTAGAATCATTACTATGTAATCTAAATTATTGACTCTAGTGCAAGTGGGAGACTGAAGGAAATATGCCCTAGAGGCAATAATAAAGCTATAATTTATTTCCTTAATTCATGATAAAATGTTTATTATTCATCCTAGAATTGTATTAACCAGAAACTTAGTACATGTGTGAATACAAAGACAAAACATATAGTCCCTAGTATGCATCTACTTAACTAGCTCGTTAATCAAAGATGGTTATGTTTCCTAACCATAGACATGTGTTGTCATTTGATGAACGGGATCACATCATTAGGGGAATGATGTGATGGACATGACCCATCCATTAGCATTATGATCGTGTCAGTTTCATTGCTACTGAGTTCTTCATGACTTATACAAGTTCCTCAAACTATGAGATTATGCAACTCCCGAATATCGGAAGAACACTTTGTGTGCCACCAAACGTCACAACGTAAATGGGTGATTATAAAGGTGCTCTACAGGTGTCTCCAAAGGTATTTGTTGGGTTGGCATAGATCAAGATTAGGATTTGTCACTCTGTGTTTCGGAGAGGTATCTCTGGGCCCTCTCGGTAATACTCATCACTATAAGCCTTGCAAGCATTGTGACTAATGAGTTAGTTGTGGGATGAAGTATTACGGAATGAGTAAAGAGACTTGCCGGTAACGAGATTGAACTAGGTATGATGATACCGACGATCGAATCTCGGGCAAGTACCATACCGATGACAAAGGGAACAACATATGTTGTTATGTGGTTTGACCGATAAAGATCTTTGTAGAATATGTTGGAACCAATATGAGCATCCAGGTTCCGCTATTGGTTATTGACCGGAGACATGTCTTGGTCATGTCTACATAGTTCTCGAACCCGTAGGGTCCGCATGCTTAACGTTTGATGACGATTGGTATTATGAGTTTATGTGATATGATGTATTGAAGGTTGTTCAGAGTCCCGGATGTGATCACGGACATGACAAGGAGTCTTGAAATGGTCGACACATAGAGATTGATATATTGGACGGCTATGTTCGGACACCGAAGTGTTCCGGAGAAGTTTCGGATAAAACCGGAGTACCGGGGGGTTACCGCAACCCCCCGGGGGGTTATTGGGCCTCATGGGCCAAGTGGTGGAAGAGAGGAGGCATGCCAAGGTGGGGCGCGCGCCCCCCTAGCCCAAACCGAATTGGACTAGGGGGGCGCCCCCCCCCCCCTTTCATTTTCTCCTTCCCCTCCTTCCTTCCCCTCCTAGTTGGACTAGGAAAGAGGGAACCTACTCCTACTTGGAGTAGGATTCCCCCCCTTAGGGCGTGCCCCTTGAGGCTGGCCGGCCCCCTCCTACAATCCTTTATATACGGGGGAGGGGCACCCCATGGACACACAAGTTGATCTTTAGCCGTGTACGATGCCCCCCTCCACAGTTTTCCACCTCGGTCATATCGTCGTAGTGCTTAGGCGAAGCCCTGCGCCGGTAACTTCATCATCATCGTCACCACGCCGTCGTGCTGATGGAACTCTCCCTCGGCCTCAACTGGATCTAAAGTTTGAGGGACGTCACCGAGCTGAATGTGTGCAGATCGCGGAGGTGTCGTGCATTCGATACTTGATCGGTTGGATCGTGAATACGTTCGACTACATCAACCGCGTTACATAACGCTTCTGCTTTCGGTCTACGAGGGTACGTGGACACACTATCCCCTCTCGTTGCTATGCATCACCTAGATAGATCTTGCATGATTGTAGGAATTTTTTTGAAATACTATGTTCCCCAAAAAATCGGTCCTTATTAGTGCTAACCTAGCAAGCCTCCCCATGTATATCCTATCGGAGGGCGTCCATAGCTCCTTTGACAAGGAGATTGCTAGGTTCTTTTGCCGAGATGCCAATGAGCGCCAGAAATATGACATGGTCAAGTGGGTGGACATTTGTATGCCAAGGACCGGGGTGGCCTGGGCATTATGGCCTGCCATCGTATGAACGTCGTGCTCATGTTGCGATGGGTCTGGAGGATACTACATGGTGAGGGTGGCTTATGGCTACAACTCATTCAGGAAAAACACCTTAGGGGTGAGCCTCTCCTGGCATGTTCTTGCATGGGAGGATCGCAGTTCTGGCAATCCATCCAAAGGATCAAGGAGGACCTACGATTAGGATTTCCTACTCCATAGGGAATGGAGATGGGACCCAATTTTGGCTAGATCCTTGGTTGGAGTCTAAGCCTCTAAGAACGATCTTCACTGGCTTGTTTTTTATTTGCTCTTACCCATAGTTAGTTGTATCTATGGCATTCCGATCTGGATTGTGAGATATCCGCCACACCTTCGGGCAAGAAGAAAGTGATGACTGGAATAGACTACAGGATGCCTTACCACCGGTGCTACTGGACTATCCGGACTCCGTGCCATGGCAGTTGTCTCCAATGGCAGAGTTTCTTGTGAGCATGGCATATCGCGCATTATGCCTGTCATCGCCCACTCCCTGGCTTTCTCCCTTGTCAAAAGACCCTCCACCCATGAAGATTAAGATCTTTTTGATGGCAGCTACTATGAGATTGCATGCCCTTGGGGATTGACGTACTAAAGCGGCATGGCCTAGGTGATGGCTTGTGCCCCCTATGTGCGGTACCGTAGATGGCGACAATCATCCCATTCTCCTGCACGGCGGCACAGGTACTATGGACGTACGTCTGCGAGGCACTTAGGCCCAAATTGGGGGTCCCAAACGTCGCGAAGTTCCTCCATTATAGGGCTATGCGACATACCCGTTATCGCCGCTTATTTTGGCTTATCTTTGCGGTGTTATCTTGGACTCTATGGATGACATGTAATAAGATGGTGATTGAGAAGGTCCTTCCGAGGTAGGCGTCTGACTCTTTCTTACTTTTCTTGCTTTTCTATGCACTGGCACCCGCGCTCGAAGCAGCGTGACCATGATCGCCTTGGTCTCATGATGGATGTGCTTCTAGCTACAGCACGTCGACTGTCGTCGTCGTAGGGCTGCTTGGTGGCAGCCACTAGGTGGCTTTTTTCCGATTTCTCTTTCGTTTCCTTGGTCATGACTGTGTTGTTGCCCCAGCCGTTTTTATGAGTAGGATTTGGGATGTTGGTTGTATGGACCGTTGCTTTATCTATAAAGTGGGGCAAACGCCTATTTCGAGAGAGGTCAAAAACCGTACACAATTCTTTGGCTTCCTCTTAAGGTTTCAAACTTATGCACTCCCTATCTTACTAAGTTTTTGCTTCGTGTCGTACCAATTTTCTGACAAGGGAAAAACAAACATACATGTTGTGGTGGTAAGCGGTACAGCTGGCAATTCAAAATATGATACCCCTAATAGCTCTACGGTAAGAATTTAAATAAGTTGTTGAAATCCTGTATATTGTTGATTATTACATGATATGTAGTACTGATGTGAGTGTCCTTATTCCGTAAGGCCAAAAACAACAACAAGAGAGCATCTAGTTCGGAGTTTTTCGGAAACTCCCACAACATCGAGAAGGATTCCAGTATGAGACAGATTGCAATAGTAGCACCCATAAGTAATTTATAATATCTTGGCCTCAAAATTATTGTGTGAGCCATCATAGTGTAATGTACTAACAGTGCACGAACAACGCTTTCAATCATGATGCAGACCAAAAAGAGGGCATGTTTACAAGAAGTTCTTCCACAAGTACCTGATGTGCAGATTATTGAGGAAAAGAGCTCCTCCGCCATGATACTTTCAAGCTTTGGTGTCTCATCACATAATTCATCCTAGGAACAATGCATCCGTGAGCTAGAAGTGAAGATTATAGCACAACCAATAGACACAAAACAAGAAATGCCACATTTTAAGAAAATCAAAATGTCCTACCTAGTGAACAGATGCAGGAAATTAAAAAGCTCAAAACGAAACAAATACTAGAAATGAAAGTTATCAAAATGGACCAGGAGAAAAAAAAGGTTTTAAAAAAATAAGAAATGGAGGGAATTCTTAATCATCTCTTAAGAAAGTTGTCGCAATCTTCAGAGGAGAATGTGTCACAACCCATCAATCATTGATGGTGCACTACTGTTTGTCATGATGTCTTCTCGAGTGTCTTATTTCTAATGCTCGATAATATGTCATTTGGATGCTCATTTTAATATGTGATCACTGCTATGAGAAATATCAAGTCCCATTGTTATTATAATAAAAGTTGTGATGGGAATGTTAAATTTCAAATTTTCTCTAATTCAAATTAAATTGGCCTATAAAATCAGCCATGCATATTTTCACGCTATAATAAAACCTGTGACCGTACTGGTGATGGAAATTGTAGCAGCCATGTCAGCACCCTCTGTACCCCCATGTAAGCAGCCACATCAGCACTCTCTAGTCCCACATGTAAGTAGCCTCGTCAACATCTTTTGGGCCCATATGACAGCAACATTGATCGTTCAAAACTAACACCGACTTATTACTTACGGGACCGTCAGCGATAAAACCCTCGAGGAACCACCTTGCAAGCAGGCATGTCAGCAACTACTGGCCCACCTGTTAGAATCTTTGACCGGTCAAACCCATGGACCAATCAGCACTGAGTGGATTATCGTCGCCAAAAAGATCTCAGGCAACAGATTGGGCACTCATAGGTGACATTCTGGGCTATCACCTAAAATGGCCATCAACGACAAATTTTAGTTCGTCGGCTAAGAAACGATCATGCGTGATGGAGGAAGTGGTATCGTCAAGATTTTTTTTATGGAAACGCTTCGGTGACGGTGGGGGTTGTTGGTGTCAAAACCGGCGGATCTCCGGGGTCCCGAACTTTGCGTCTAAGGCTAATGGTAACAGGAGGCGGGGGACACAATGTTTACCCAGGTTCAGGCCCTCTCTATGGAGTTAATACCCTACTTCCTGCTTGATTGATCTTGATGATATGAGTATTACAAGAGTTGATCTACCACGAGATCGTAGAGGCTAAACCCTAGAAGCTACCTATGGTATGATTGTTCTTGTCCTATGGACGAAACCCTCTGGTTTATATAGACACCAGAGGGGGCTAGGGTTACACAGAGTCGGTTTACAGAGAAGGAAATCTACATATCCGAATTGCCAAGCTTGCATTCCATGCAAAGGAGAGTCCCACGCGGACATGGGACGAAGTCTTCAATCCTGTATCTTCATAGTCAACAGTCTGGCATACGCATATAGTCCAGCTGTCCGAGGACCCCCTAATCCAGGACTCCCTCAGTAGCCCCTGAACCAGGCTTCAATGACGATGAGTCTGGCGCGCAGATTGTCTTCGGCATTGCAAGGCGGGTTCCTTCTTTGAATACTCCATAGAAGATTTCGAACACAAGGATCATGTCTGGCTCTGTAAAACAAATTCCACATACCACCGTAGAGAGCACAATATTCCACAAATCTAATTTGCTGACAACTTTTCATAGTGTGACACCACGCCGCGGCCCGGTCATTATGCGAACCGTTTTTCACAACCTGCTACTGCATGTATTGCGAGGCGGTTTTATTGGTACGTCTTATCGAAGCAGAGATTGTGTCCCCTTATCATGGGATTCTCATCAATTCGAGTGTGGGTATCCCAACCGCATCATCAACACGGCGCTTGGGGAATAAGCGAGTTTACAGGGCAAGTGGGGAGGCGCACAGTTTCTACCGCCTTTATAAGGAGATAAGCATTCCCCTTTTTCACCCACGCCTCCTTCCTCTGCTCATCCATTCTCTCTTGCGCGAGCTCTAGCACCCAAGCTCTCGTCTTCTCCGCAAAGTCACTCCAGCATGTCCGGAGCGGGAGGCAAGTGGATGGTCTCCTCCTTCACGGAGGAGGACATAACGAAGCTTGGAGGAGCCGGATACCCGGCCGCAAACATCGCGCACCGGCTTCTGGCCAAATGGCAGATCGTCCCTACCCCAAAGCCCCAGGAGAGGGTAGTGTTTCTCTCTCACTTTGTCCGCGGACTGGGATTCCCCCTCCACCCATTCGTCCACGGGCTTATGTTCTACTATGGGCTGCACTTCCATGATCTGGCCCCCAATTTCATCATCAACATCTCGGCGTTTATCGTCGTGTGCGGGGCCTTCCTCCGCATCACGCCCCACTTCGGCCTATGGCTGAAGACCTTCAACGTGAAGCCAAAGGTGGTGGGTGGTCAGCAAGCGGAGTGCGGGGGCGCCATGGTGGGCAAGATGCCCAATGTCACATAGCCCGAAGGCTCCTACATGGAGACCGTGAAGGGGTGGCAATCGGGGTGGATCTATATCACCGAGCCACGCGACACCAACTGGGCGGCGACCCCCAAATTTTGATCCGGCGTCCCCATGCAGCTCACCTCCTGGAAAGAGAAGGGTTTAGCCTGGGGCTCATCGGTGGAGCTGACCGGACTCCAGACCTGCGTCCAAAACATGCTAGGCAAGAAAATCAAGCTTGTCAATGTGGTCCAGGTCATGCTCATTTGCCGGATCCTTCCGTGTCAAAGACGGGCTTACAATTTGTGGGAGTTCAACCCGACCGAACACCAGATGCTGCAAGAGCTCTTCGACACGACGCACGAAGACGTCTGGAAGGTGCTCTTCAAGGCCACTGAGGTCCCCCCACCCATGACCAAAGATCGTGGACTCAGCACGAAATGCCAAGCCCATTCGGTCAGTTTTTGTATTTTGCAAGATGTGCCCTTTACCAGCACATCTGTGGGAGGAAACTAAGCCTCCAAGCTGATCTAACAGGACTAGGTAGCGATAGCGGAGCGGATCGACTGTCCGACTCCGCTACTTGAAGATCCAGCATCGTCCCTTCTGACGAAGATGCTGTTCCTGTCGCCCTATGAGGTGCCGGAGAAGAAGGCCAAGAAGAAGGCCACGGGGACCAGGAAAGGTCTCCGGTGCAAGATTGTATCGGACTCATCGTCCGAGGACGCCGAGGCGCACTCCTCCCACGAAGACGGGGAGGAGGAAGAGGAAATCCCTCCCTCCCCAACCGGGGGGGGGGGGGAGAAGAAGAGAAAGGCCGCCCCACAGGGAGAGGCCAGAACGTCCAAGAATGGAAAGACCTTCCTTCCGGACCACTCCACCACGGCCACCTACAGTGACGAGGAGTGGTTGCCTCGGGACAAGCCCCTGGCTAAGTCATAAGTATTCGGACACAATAGTATTTCCGGTATGTTCGCTTTATTGCTTTTCTTATTATGCCAAACATGCATATGCAGTTCGGCCAAATCCAACATCAACATATCCTCCTCTTCGGAGGGGTCTCTGGGCGCATCGGCGATGAACAGCGATTCGCTTCCGACCGCCTCTTCCCCCCAGCCTGCGGACGACACCGAGGTGTTGTCCTAGAGGATACCGGACCAGAGGGAGACAGTTCTAGAGACGCCCTCATGCGAGATCCCAATCGTCGGACACATGGGAGGGAAGACCCCCATGGACTCTGATGAAGGGGGCCGCAGCAAGTTCGGCCCCCAGTCGAATACGGCTCCGGAACCCCAAGTGGTTCCGAACTAAGGCAGGTAGCCCCTCGCTAAGGAGGGCGAGCCGCCTGTACCGATGACCTCTGTCCATCCAGAGGCATCAGATAACTTGCTGGAAGCCCTTCGTAGCGCTTCCATTAATGACGAACACCATACTCTTATGAGTGCGGTGATTGAGAAGGTCCGGTCTGCCAAAAGCGGATTGACTGAGGCCTGCACCAGCCTCCTAACAGGCTTTGAGGTAAGTAACAAAACTATAAGAAAATATCACAGTATAGACAGTAGCCCCTGATGCTCTATTTGGTGTTCGTAAAGAAAGGCCGAACAGAGGATCAAATAATATCGCAGGAGTCTAACAGAAGATGTCTATGTGAATAAGAAGGCATCACTGTTGGCCGCTGTCGCTCGTACTGCGCAGGTTTCCGGACTGAAGCTGGACCTGGAGCGGGCCAAGGGAGAGCTTGGCCTCTTGAAGAGGCAGCTCAAGGAGAACAAAGGTACACAATACCCCATCTATATATTAAAAAGAAAAAGGTGTTTTTGCTAATGAAATCATTCTGAACTTTACTAGGGGCCATGACCGAAGTGGCGGCCCTTAAGATGGCGTTGACCGAAGCCGAAGACAAAGCAGCCGGGGAGCGCGCTGAGCGCGAGAAGCAAGAGGCTCGGGTCAGCGAGGTCCAGCAAGAGCAACATGAATTAGTTAAAAAATGCGAATCCTTGGAGCGTGCCTCTAAGACGCAAGAGTCCGAGCTTGCTAAGGCCCTCCAGAGTGCGCGAGACGCCAAAGCCGAAGCCCAAAAGGCCCTCCTGGAGATTCAGGCGGCCAAGAAGATACCGGCGGGTAAGGTATTCATTATGCAAAGCAAGCATGTGAAGGAGACTTTCCTTTTACTTACCTGAATTTGGAGCTCTCCAGGAGCGTTCACAGATCTGCCACGCCGCATATCAGATGTCGCAGAGTTCTACCGAGCCGAAGAAGGGAGCTCGACAGAGAAGTTGTTCTGGTCTCAGTATATTGGGACCGAACATCCGATGCCCTTGAGCGAACAGCTGAAGCAACTGGTCGAACTGCACAAGGCGGCCGAACTAGCCATGAAGGACCTTATAATCCGGATGTGGCCTGTCGAGCCCCTGCCAAGTAGCTACTTCGGCCTCGTAAAGCGGCTTGTAAATGCCTGCCCGCGAATTGAAGTCATAAAGCGGTCAGTTTGCATTGAAGGTGCGCGCATGGCCTTCGCCTGCATGAAAGTGCACTCGGCGAAGATGGATGCCGAGAAGCTGATAAAGGAGGGGCCACCTAAGGGCAAGGAGCACCGCCACCCCGAAAAGTATTATGACAGTGTCCTGAAGGGCTCCCGCCTTGTGGCGGAGCAATGTGCTAAGGATGTAATATTTGAGTGAATGTACTCATTTGATCCTGTAATATGAAAACAAGTTCATTTGTGCAATATAATGCTTTGCTGATTTAAAATTTTACCTTCTATGTGGCCGCTTATAAAATCTGAGAGTTGGCCAGTCGTCGGCTTATGCCCCCATCTTGTAACTAGTACAGGGGTGTTCGGGATAAATCTAAACACTCTTTATCCAAATGTATGGTCCTTTAAGGAGGTGTTTAGCGCAACGAACAAGGCAATCGGACTATACAACTTTATCACTCTCACTTAGCCATGGAAGCTCTATAATTTTAAATTTTGGCGTAGCCCCTGGTATTCGAAAGGCCGAACTTGGGGCGCTATACACGCCTAAACCGGACAAAAACCGATTCCTCGCCCGCAGTGGAAAAATTCTTTAAGGATTTGAGACCTCTCTGCCGCATCATGGTAGTCAACTTTCGGCTTTCTCTACTGAGGTGCTCGTCCAGAAGAACTCAGACACAATCGCAGTAGTTCTCCCTGTGCCACCTTAGCTGATATAGCGGAACGTAAGGCAGCAAAACATGGGAGCCGGGCAAACCCAACTATTGACCCAAGACATGATTCGGAGCTGATGCATATAATGCTATAAGTTCGGGGTGCCGCACTGTCAAAAGTGTTTGGACTTTTCTTGCCGTGTTATGGGGTACACTGAAGCCCCTGGCGAGCTGAACGTACCAAATGTATGGCTGCAATTTGTAATAAATAAATAGTCAAGGAAAAAGATAAAGAGTTGTAATAATAAGCCGGCGTTGTACATTATTTTCCCATGTTTATTTGAACGATACGTCAAAGCGTATGTATACAAGTAGTGCGATAAGCGAAATAGGACTATTTGACATGTTCTGACCAAGAGCGAGCTGCATGTGGGTGTGTAAAACAGGTATAGCGATCGTTATCAGAGACCACCTGGGGATTCCCTTGTACTCCCTAGTACAAAGTTGAGTCATCTATTTTGGAACGGAGGGAGTACGTCAAAGCTCCTTGCCTCCTTGGTGTTTCCGTCCCGTGATGGGTCCGATAATCAGGCTATCGGAAGGGTCTCCAGAAAATATGGACCTGAAAGAAAGAAAAAGGGGTGAAGGTATACGGATCCTGGGGCGGGTGAGCCTCATTGTGGACTGCATTCTAGTTGTGCCTCCGTCTATGCCCATGGTATTTTAAGTGTGTAATTATGTACGCGCGGCACAACTTTCCCGCTAGACTGGGAATAGGACGGAGGCCGAATTGCTAGGTGAGCTCTGGACGTGCCAAACGATCATGTTACAGAGTACTTCGGAGTCGCTTAGGGGTGTCCGGTGACTTTATTGCCGAATTGGAGGTCTGCCTAAGAAGGCTGCTCTATACTTCTGCTCTGAGGGCAGCGGTGTGCTCCTCCGTACGGAGGGAGCGCTCTATGTTTCCATTGACTATTATAAGCCCACGAGGTCCTGGCATCTTGAGCTTGAGGTATGCATAATGCGGTACCGCATTGAATCTGGCAAATGCGGTTCGTCCGAGCAGTGTGTGATAGCCACTGCGGAAGGGGACGATGTCGAAGATTAACTCCTCGCTTCGGAAGTTGTCCGAAGATTCGAAGACTACTTCCATTGTGATTGAGCCCGTGCAACAGGCCTCTACACCTGGTATGACACCTTTAAAGGTGGTTTTGGTGGGTTTGATCCTTGAGGGATCGATGCCCATTTTGTGCACTGTATCCTGATAGAGCAGGTTCAGGCTGCTTCCACCGTCCATGAGGACTCGTGTGAGGTGGAATCCGTCAATGATGGGGTCAAGGACCAGCATGGCCGAGCCGCCATGACGGATACTGGTCGGATGGTCCCTGCGATTGAAGGTGATCGGACAAGAGTACCATGGGTTGAACTTTGGGGCGACTGGCTCCATCGTGTAGACATCCCTTAGTGCACATTTCCGCTCCCGCTTTGGAATATGGGTGGCGTATATCGTATTTACCGTTTTCAGTTGGGGAGGAAATTTCTTCTGTCCTCCTATGTTCGGTGGCCGGGGTTCCTCGTCATCATCGCTATGCAACCCCTTTTCCTTGTTTTCGGCATTCAACTTGTCGGCCTGTTTAAATACCCAACATTCTCTACTGGTGTGGTTGGCTGGTTTATCGAGGGTGTCGTGGATTTTACATGAGCGATCGAGTATGCGGTCCAAACTGGACGGGCCCGAATTGTTTCTTTTAAATGGCTTTTTCCACTGACTGGGTTTAGAGCCACTGAATCCGGCATTGACAGACGTGTCTTCGGCGTTATCGCCATCATTGTGATGCTTGTGTCTATTGCGTTGGGGCTTGCTGTTCCTGTCTCTGGCGTCTGAGGTGCCAGCATTTCTTGATGTGTTGTTGCTACGAACCAGCCAGCTGTCCTTGCCCGCACAAAACCGGGTCATGAGTGTCGTGAGGGCTACCATAGACTTCGACTTCTCTTGGCCGAGGTGTCGGGCAAGCCACTTGTCATGGATGTTCTGCTTAAAGGCCACTAGGGCTTTGGCATCCGGACAGTCAACAATTTGGTTCTTTTTAGTTAGGAACCGAGTCCAGAATTTCCTGGCTGACTCTCTGGGCTGTTGGGTTATGTGACTTAAATCGTCAGCGTCCAGTGGTCGCACATAAGTGCCCTGGAAGTTATCCAGGAATGCATCTTCCAGGTTCTCCCAACTTCCAATGGAGTTTGCTGGCAAACTATTCAGCCAGTGCCGAGCCGGCCCCTTTAGTTTTAGTGGGAGGTACTTGATGGCATGCAGATCATCGTCGCGGGCCATGTGAATGTGGAGACGGAAATCTTCAATCCATAACGTTGGGTCTGTTGTCCCATCGTATGATTCCATGTTCACGGGTTTAAACCCTTCTGGGAACTCATGCTCCATTACTTCGTCGGTAAAGCATAGGGGGTGTGCGGCGCCTCTATGCCAGGCTACATCTCGACGCAGTTCAACTGGGTCTGGTCTGTAGTATTTGGCCCGGCCGGATTTGTATTTAGTATATCCAGCGTGGCGGTCATTGTCATGCGTTCGGGCACGCCCCCTTGATCCGTAGATCGATTTTGACTCTCCTGCTTTGTTTTCCAGTTCGTCTCACGGGTCATGTGTGTAGCCCCGGGCCTTCGTGTTTTTATTTGTTTGGCGATGGGGTGCGGGCTGGTGTTCGGGCTGATACGCCACTTTGTCTTGGCCGCGAGGTGGCCGGTCAGCCGCATCCTGCGCTGGTAGTGTAGGCTCTAGTACCTCTTCCTCGAACTGAGGTAACAACCTACGCTTCGGGTAACTTTTGGTTGGGCGCTCGAGTCCGTATTCCTCGGCTGCTAGGACCTCGGTCCATCTATCAGTTAGCAGATCTTGATCAGCTTGAAGCTGCTGCTGCTTTTTCTTCAGGCTTTTTGCAGTGGTTATAAGCCCATGCTTGAAGTGTTCCTGCTCGACGGGATCTTCCGGCACGATAAATTTGTCGTCGCTGAGGCTCACCTTGTCTTCGGAGAGGGGCATGTAATTTTCATCCTCCAAGTCTCTATCCATTGCCTATTCATCAGGGCTAACTTGCCCATCCTCCCGTTCGGCTTGCTGAAGTCTGGCTGGGCGGGATTGTTTTCATCTTCGGCATCATTCGGAGCGCTATTGTCTCTTGTGCCGGTATCGCTATTTTTTCTATGGCGGGGCTTAGAGCGGCGCCGCTGACGCCGGCGCTTGGATTGCTTCTCTAGGGGGTTATCCTTAGTTGCCTCATCGCCATTGCTTTCTTTGGGTGTGTCCACCATATATATATCATATGATGAGGTGGCTGTCCAGCGCCCTGTGGGCGGTGGTTCCTGATCTTCTCTGGCATCGTCGTCCATACCATTGATTTCTTCAGAGTCGAAATTAAGCACGTCAGTTAAGTCATCGACAAATGCTATTAAGTGGGTGGTGGGTGGGTAACGAATTTCTTTGTCGTCTGCTTCCCACTCAAGCCGGACATAGTTCGGCCAAGAGTCTCCTAATAGGGAGAGGGATTTCAACGAATTTAGCATGTCACCCAAGGGCGAGTGCTGGAAGATATCCACAAAGGTAAACTCCACGATCGGTGCCCAATCGGTTTTGACCGGCACGGATGTGCGGGGTTTGGGGCCTATGGCCGGAGACGAGTCCGAGGGTCCAATGACGCAGACCTCATTGGAGGCGAAGTCTGTGTTCGGCTCTACCACCGATGAGTGTGCGGCCTCCGTGGTGGGGTCTATCCACCCATCCTCGGACGGCACGATCTGCTCCAGATCTAAGGCCAGGGCAGCTGCAGGTGCGTTCTCATGAACACCGTCCGATGGCACATCTAAGTCATGCTCATCGTGATTGTTCGGTGCATCCGTTATGGGCTCGAATCCATCGAAGATCAAGTCTCCGCGGATATCAGCGGTGTAGTTCAGGCTTCCAAACCTGACCCGATGGCCAGGGGTGTAGCTATCGATCTGCTCCAGATGGCCAAGCGAGTTGGCCCACAATGCAAAGCCGCCAAATACGAAGATCTGTCCGGGGTGGAAAACCTCACCCTGGATCGCATCGTTGTAGATGATTGAAGGGTCCATCAAGCCTTATCATGACGACAGATGGAACTCTCAATGAAAGCACCAATGTCGGTGTCAAAACCGGCGGATCTCCGGTAGGGGGTCCCGAACTGTGTGTCTAAGCCTAATGGTAACAGGAGGTGGGGGACACAATGTTTACCCAGGTTCGGGCCCTCTCTATGGAGGTAATACCCTACTTCCTGCTTGATTGATCTTGATGATATGAGTATTACAAGAGTTGATCTACCACGAGATTGTAGAGGCTAAACCCTAGAAGCTAGCCGATGGTATGATTGTTCTTGTCCTATGGACCAAACCCTCTGATTTATATAGACACCGGAGGGGGCTAGGTTTAAACAGAGTCAGATTACTGAGAAGGAAATCTACATATCCGAATTGCCAAGCTTGCCTTCCACGCAAAGGAGAGTCCCACCCGGATACGGGATGAAGTCTTCAATCTTGTATCTTCATAGTCCAACAGTCCGGCATACGCATATAGTCCAGTTGTCCGAGGACCCCCTAATCCAGGACTCCCTTAGGGGTGACGGTTAAAAACATCACCAGTGTATTTTTTGTGACAAGAAATGGTTATACATGACACAAGTGACATGTCGCAAAATAGAGCAAATTTTGTAGTGCAATAAGACAAAAATAATGCTCTTATGCGCATGCTATCATTGAATACTAAACTATACATTTGTTATTTTTATCCTACTGGAATATTTGTGGGGCGTCACTGAGGAGGAACGATGGCAAATGTGTAAATATATACTGGCAACTAGGTAGATATTTATGTTGTATAATGAATCAAAGCATCTTGGCTACACATTAAAAATAATCACATCTTTATGTTTTCGTGCAACCCCACTAGTCATGTTGCTTGTTGCGTGGCATCATGAAAGGTTTCAAGGGATTTCCTGATGTCGTCAGGTGGGTATCAGAGGTGTTTTTCTCTCCTCGCAACGCACGGGCGTTTTTGCTAGTATATATATAAAGTGGCTAGGCCAGCAGACCGATGCGACGTGGTTACCCCGACCCCCAAACCAGACATCGCATCATTCGCGGACGCGGGGGGGTGTTGGTGTTAAAACCGGCGGATCTCGGGTAGGGGGTCCCGAACTGTGCGTTTAAGGCTAATGGTAACAGGAGGCGGGGGACACAATGTTTACCCAGGTTCAGGCCCTCTCTATGAGGTAATACCCTACTTCCTGCTTGATTGATCTTGATGATATGAATATTACAAGAGTTGATCTACCACGAGATCATAGAGGCTAAACCCTAGAAGCTAGCCTATGATTATGATTGTTGTTGTCCTACAGACTAAACCCTCCGATTTATATAGACACCGGAGGGGGTTAGGGTTACACAGAGTCGATTACAGAGAAGGAAATCTACATATCCGAATTGCCAAGCTTGCCTTCCATGCAAAGGAGAGTCCCACCTGGACACGGGACGAAGTCTTCAGTCTTGTATCCTCATAGTCCAACAGTCCGGCATAAGCATATAGTCCGGCTATCCGAGGACCCCCTAATCCAGGACTCCCTCAGTAGCCCCTGAACCAGGCTTCAATGACGATGAGTCCGGCGCGCAGATTGTCTTCGGCATTTCAAGGCGGGTTCCTTCTCCAAATACTCCAAGGTAGATTTTGAACACATGAATCGTGTCCGGCTCTGCAAAACAAATTCCACATACCACCGCAGAGAGCACAATTTTTCAAAAATCTAGTCTGCTGACAATTTTTCATAGCGTGAGATCGTGCCATGGCCTGGTCATTATGCGAACCGTTTTTCTCAACCTGCTACTGCACGTATTGCGATGCGGTTTTATTGGCACGTCTTGTTGAAGCAGAGATCGTGTTCCCCTTATCACGGGATTCTCATCAATACGGGCGTCGGTAACCCAACCATGCCGTTAGTATGACTCCTTGGTTTTAGGCAAGATCCAAACGGCCACGCGGAGGATGCTTGATATTCGTCCTCTTTATAAGGAGGCCAAGACCTGTCCTTTTCTCTCCACACTAGATCCCTCCCTTCTCCTACCTCGAGTTCCAACATCCAAGGTCCAGTCCAAGCGCTCCGGACCTTCAACTATGTCCGGACCCAACCTTCAAGGCCGGTGGATGGCCTCTTCCATCACAGAGGAGGACATCAAAAAGCTTAGGGAGGCTAGGTATCTGATCGCCAAGATTCTTCACAGGCTACCTGCTCCAGGGCAGGTCATCCCCACTCCCAAACCCAACGAGAGTGTCGTATTCATCTCCCACTTCCTCTGAGGGCTAGGGTTTAGTATTGATCCCTTCGTTAGATGGCTCATGTTCTATTATGGGCTGGATTTTCATGATCTAGCTCTGGATTCCTTCCTTCACATCTTGTCGTTCATCGTCGTGTGTGAGGCTTTCCTCCGCATTACCCCCCACTTCGGCTTATGACTCAAAACCTTGAATGTGAAGCCAAAGATGATCGACGGGCGACACGCGGAGTGCGGAGGCGCTATAATAAGCAAAGGTGTCGATGCCTTATGGCCAAAGGGTTCCTTCCCGGAGGTATCTGACCTATAACGGGAGTGGTTTTATATCACAGCACCCTGAGGTACAAAGTGGGCAGCCGCCCCAGCCTTTTGGCTCTGCTCCTCCGCCACAACTGGCATCATGGGTCAACAAAGGGCTGGACCGAGGACCAGTCAATGATGTGCTGACATTACAAAGCCGCATCCGAGATCTCCTCAAGAGGGATATCAACCTCGTCAAAGTAATTCAAGTAATGTTAGTTCACCGGATCCTGCCATGCCAATGTCGATCTCTTCGTATGTGAGAGTTCAACCCGGAAGGACCGCGAACCGTTCAACACTTCTTCGGCGTGACGCTCAAAGGGATGTATCGATTATTCTTCGGATCACGAATAAAGTGTCCGGACACAACGGAGGATGCGGGTCTCAACTGCAACTGTCCAGATACCCAAGTAAGTAATTCCACAACTGAACATGCTGTCATTATATTTGTCACAACATTATTCTGAAAAACCACCCTTGGCCAGGATGGATAAGAAAGGCGGAGAGGATCAGGTGTTCGGCTCCTCTTCCCGAAGGCTCGCTGGATCCTGTACTAACCAGGATGCGGGCTTGCGCACCTTATCAAGTGCCATTAGGAGAAGACGAGGGGAGGAATAGAGATGCCAAAAGAGGGCCTCATACATTACACATCCAAACCGGGGGGATTAGTGCCTCCATGTTGGAGGATGATCGGGGAGGTGAATCTAGAATCCCCTCTTCCCACGGGTAGAAAAGGACAGCCTCTGAAGACTTGGAAACAGAGGTTTCCAAACGAGGGAAGAAAACTTCATCAGGGGGCCCTGCCCCGGAGGGCATCCTTACCATACAGCGCCCACAAGGGGGCTAGCCGTCAACCGAGCCGTAAGTGAACAAAGGCATTTTAGTAAATGTTCCCCGCTCTTTTCTTGAGAATAACAACCAAGACATATGTTTTGCAGTCCGGTTCATAGCCCTTCTCAACAATGTTCGTCCTCGGGGGATCTTCTTCTAGAGATGATGGAGAGCGAAACACCTCCTCTAGATTCCCCGCCCCATGAGGCGGACGACCCTGAGGTGTCGTCGCGGAGGATTTCTCCTGATCTGCAAAGGCCAGAAGGTAACTCTTCGGCCACCCGAAGTCCGGAGTTCTCAGCTCCTAAGGAGACCGACAGAAAAAGCCTGGGATTTTCCGGTGCCCAACCGGATACATTGATGGGTCTTCTGGAGCAAGCGTCTATCTCAGAAACACACCGTACCTTAATGGGTACGGTGGTTGAGAGGATTTCTTCCGCAAAAAGCGGGTTGAATGAAGCGTTTATGAGCTTACTAAGAGGTTTTGAGGTACGCAAAGTGATATATATATATATATATTTGACTATACCACCACAAGGTGTACTTTGTATTGATAGTAGCCCTTGAGACTCTGGTTGTCGTCCAGAAGAGGCGAGCAGAGGATCATAGTCTCAGGTAATGATATCACTGCTTTTATGCGCAGGCGGCTGAAGATCCGGCTGTTGATCGGATTGCTGAATTTGCCGAATTCAGGCGGCAACTTGACGTGGCAGATGTGGACATCACGCTTGTGAACAAGCGGCTTAACAAGGCACAAGGTATGTATATTAGGGTGGTCAGCAAATATTAAGAAGAGCATGATGCTAGTATTTATAGTATGCTTTTGACTGCAGATGGAGTTGCTGCCGTGGAGACCCTTCGGGCAGAACTTGCCCAAGCAAAGGAGCAAGCCAGGAGAAGTGATGCGGCCGCCCTGAAGATGGCCGAAGAATTAAAAGCCGAACAGGCTGCTCATCGCCGAAGTGAGGATAAAGTAGCCAACATGGCTATTGAGCTACAAAATGCCGCCAGCCGATATGAGCTTCTTGAAAGGGAAAACCAAGCGAAAACGGCTGACCTAGAGAAGGCTTTGCAATCAGCAAAGGAAACTCACTCTGAAATCAGAGCGGAGCGGGAGGAGCTTCGGCAAGCCGGTGATATCGCCGTTGGGAAGCCCTTTTTATTGCGGATGAAGTTCGGCGATCCGAAGTATGCCCCTCTTGACCAACTGTGGGGTTCTGTAGACGCATATTTGGATTTAGCAAAGAGTGTTGCCGATGGAATGGAGTATTTCAAAGCTCGGGAAGATCATGAGGTGGAAAGATTGTTCTAGTCACAGTTCAGTGCTCCAAAGCGTCTGCTGCTGTTGAATGAGCAAATGGTCGAGCGGTCCGAGCTCCATAGGTTATCCGGTCTTGCCATGAAGTCATGAATCATCTGTGGCCGAAGGAACTAAGCCCGGATAGTTATTTTGGTTTGGTGCAATGATTTCTTCATGTTGTGTCGCATATCAACGCTGTCAAGAGGTCGGCGTGCATAGAGGGTGCACGGATGGCTCTTGCCCGTGTTAAGACATATTGGGCAGATATGGAGGCCACCGATATTGCAACCAGGGGTCTGCCCGGGGGTCAGGATGCGCCCAAGCACTATTTTGAAGAAGTCCTAGAAGGTGCCCGTTTAATAGAGGCTCAGTGCTCAAAGAATACCATGTTCCAGTGACATGTATCTTGATTGTAAAAACAATGATTTTGATAATAAAGGCTATATTTATACTTTTGCCCATAAAGTATTGTGGTGCCTCCTATGCGGCTGTTTATGTATGTATATATATAACCTAAAAGTTTAGGAGTCATCGGCTTCAGCCCCAACACATATAATGCGGGGGTGTTCAGCAAAGCGCATAATCACACTTGTTCCAACGTCTTGGTCCGTTAAGGAGGTGATAGCGCGGCGAACCAAGCAATCGGACTGTATAGCTTTAACACTTTCACTTGGCCATAGCAGTTTGACAGTGGGGCTACTATATAGCCCCTGGTATGTCCGCGCTCATCCGAATACGGTGTGTGTACATACGTGACCGAGAAACCGGTCCTTTGTTAATGCGGAAGAATCGCGAAGATTCCGCCGGGTCATCGAGTGGTTGACCAGTCTCTCGCTTTATCATGACAGTCAGTTTTCGGCTTTCTCTACTGAGGTGCTCATCCAGATGAACCAGGCCACAATCGCAGTAGTTCTCCCAGTGCCACCTTAGCTGATATAGAGGAACGTAAGGTAGCAAAACATGGGAGCTGGGAAAACCCAACATTTGACCAAAGACATGATTCGGAGCTGATGCATATAAGGCCAAACTCGCGACGCCGAACACTCCCTAAGGTATTCGGACTTTACAACATATACTGGGCTGAATACCCCCCTCGATAATGATCCCTAATTTTCCGGATATGTGCATAATTTCAGCGTGACGAAAGAGCAGTTGTGATAAGGGCGTAAATCCCACAAAACACATTGGATGCTGCGCTTGTAACGTCCATTTTAGATTGGAGAATATAAGTTTGCCAATAAAGCCGATGTCCCTCTTGGCCATTTTGAGTACCAGGAGGGTGTGAGCCAACAAGAGACAGTAAAAAAAGGTTTACACAGGGTCTTAATCTAAAAAGAAACCTTGGAACGGGTCCCTACTGCATGTCTGCGCCTTTGTCTCCGTTGTGCCATATCCAGAAGGGTATAGCACGGTAGTCATCGCAAAAAGAAGGAAAAACTCAGGTGAAATAATCTTGTGTGACCGTGCATAAGGTCGGTTAAACTTAATGAACCGTGAAAATTCAATTTCTTGAGCGTAAACAGGATCCAGCCGAACTACGAATTCTTTTCATGCGGGTAGCCCCTAGCACCACATATGGGGGCATAGCCATTAGTCAAGCTCAGGTTTATCTGGGCTACTACGAATAGTGGTGCTCCGAACACGTCTAGCCGTGTCCGTGATCTCAACGATCGATTAGATACTTGGGTTAGAGAGGCTAGTCAGTGGTTGGCTGCTAGAGATGCCACATATTTTTCCACACGCAGGGAACACTCTATATGTCTGCTAATTGTGATTACGCCATGTGGACCAGGCATCTTAAGTTTAAGATAAGCTTAATGCAGAATTGCATTGAAACGAGCAAAGGCCGTTCTTCTGAGTAGTGCATGGTAGCCGCTTCGGAATGGAGCGAAGTCGAAGATTAGTTCTTCGCTTCGGAAGTTGTCGGAAGGACCAAATACAATCTCTACTATTAGAGAGCCCATGCAACGGGCCTCTACGCCTGGTTTTACTCCTTTAAAGGTAGCATTGCTTTGGCTGATTCTTGACGGGTCTATCCCCATCTTGCGGACAGTGTCCTGATATATCAGATTGAGACTACTGCCGTCGTCCATGAGGACTCGGGTGAGATGGTATCCGTTGATTATTGGGTCAAGCACCAAGGCAGCCGAACCTCTATGTCGGATACTAGTAGGATGATCCCTGCGATCGAAAGTGATCGGGCAGGCCGACCATGGGTTGAATTTGGGGGCGACGGATTCTACAGCGTATACATCGTAAATCATGTTCACTGTTTTGACATCTGGTGGAAATTTTTTCTGTCCCCCAGTGTTCGGCTGGCGAGGTTTGTCCTCGTCATCACTTGGAGGCTCTCTCCCCTTGTGTTTGGCATTTAGCTTGCTGGCCTGCTTGAAAACCCAACATTCCCTATTGGTGTGATTTGCAGGTTTCTCAGGGGTACCATGAATCTGACATGATCTGTCTGGAATTTTGTTTAGGCTGGTCGGTCCATCTCTGCTACCTTTAAATGGCTTTTTCCATTGACCGGGTCGAGAGCCCCTGAATCCGGCATTTACAGCCGTGTTGTCTGGGATGTCTTCGTTATTTCGACGCTTGTTTTTATTGCGTCATGGCTTCCCATTGCCGCCCCTGATTTCGGATGTACCTGGGTCGCTGGTGCCACTATGGGCCAACCAACTGTCTTCGCCCGCGCAAAAGCGAGTCATAAGGCTTGTTAGGACTGCCATTTTCCTCGGCTTTTCCTGACCGAGGTGTCTGGCAAGCCATTCGTCCCGGACACTGCGTTTGAAAGCCACTAAGGCTTCGGCATCTGGGCAGTCGATGATTTGGTTCTTCTTGGTGAGAAATCTGTTCCAAACTTACGGGCTGACTCTCCGGGCTGTTGGATTATGTGACTTAAATCGTCTACATCCGAAGGTCGGACATATGTCCCCTGGAAATTAGCCCTGAAAGCGTCCTTTCAACTTGAGGGGTAGGTATTTGATGGCGTGGAGATCGTCTCCGCGAACCATGTGGATATGAAGAATAAAGTCCTCAATCCAGACTGCAGGGTCTGTTGTTCCGTTGTATGCCTCGATGTTCACGGGTTTGAACCCCTCTGGAAATTCATGACCCAGCACCTCATTAGTGAAGCATAGGGTGTGCGCGACGCCCCTGTATCTGGATGTGTCGTGGCGTAGGTCCGATGGTTGTAGTGTTCGATGTTGATTCTGAGCTGGTAGTTGATCAGTATAGACAGTTTGGTTACCTTGATCTTGCGTAGGAACACGCTTCCTAGATCCATAGATGGACCTAGCCATACCAGCTTTCTTGTCAAGGTGCTCACGTAGATCGTGTGCTGACTTATGTGCGGCATCATCAGCCGCTCTGTCTCGGCCACGGGGTGGTCGGTCCGGCCGATCGGCCGTATTGTTTTTCAGCGGGATGGGATCTACGGCCTCGTCGTCGAATTCAGGCAGTAGCTTGCGCTTTGGGTAGCTCATTATATGGCGATCGCCGCCGTGTTCTTCATTACTGTCGAGCACTTTGCTCCATCTGTGGTTGAGCGTATCATGCGCGGCCTTAAGCATTTGCTTCTGCTTCTTCAAGCTCCTCGCGGTGGCGATAAGCCTTTTGTGGAGATTCTCTCGTTCCAAGTGCTTTTCCGGGATGATGTGTGCATTGTCGTCCGGACTGTTCTCCTCTCCGGAGACAGGTTTATAAGTTTTGTCTTCGGCATCACCATGATCGTACTACGGCCTCGGACTATGTTCGGCATCCCTTGGATCATCCTGCTCCATCGCTGGGTCTACGGGGCCGTCGTTATCCTTAGAGCCATCCGGGGTATTATTCTTTCTTGTGTCGTTATTGTTGTTTTTGCTGTGGCGGGCTTTGGAGTGGCGCCGCTGACATCGGTGCTTTGTTTGCTTTTCAAGGGGATTGTCCTCCGTTGCATCATCGCTGTTGCTTTCTTTGGGTGTGTCCACCATATATATATATCATATGATGAGGTGGCTGTCCAGCGCCCCGTGGGCGGTGGTTTCTGTTCTTCTCCGGCATCATTATCCATACCGTCGATGTCTTCAGAGTCAAAATCAAGCGTGTCGGTTCAGTCGTCGACAGTGGCTATTAAGTGGGTGGGGGGGTAACGAATTTCTTCGTCATCCGCTTCCCCCTCAAGCTAGACATAGTTCGGCCAAGAGTCTCCTCATAGGGAGAGAGATTTTAATGAGTTCGGCATGTCTCCCAAGGGCGAGTGCCGAAAAATATCCGCGGAGGTAAACTCCATGATCGGCGCCCAATCAGATTCGATAGGCGCGGATGCACGCGGTTCGGAGCCTATGGCTGGAGACGAGTCCGATGGTCCGATGACACAGACCTCATTGGAGGCGAAGTCTATGTTCGGCTCTATCGCCAATGGATATGCGGCCTCCGCGGTGGGGTCTATCCACCCGTCTTCGGACGGCACGATCTGCTCCGGATCTAACGCCAGAGCAGCTGCTGGTGCATTCTCCTGAACACCGTCCGATGGCATATCTAAGGCATGCTCATTGCGGCTGTACGGCGCACCTGTCATGGGCTCGAATCCGTCGAAGATCAAGTCTCCGCGGATGTCGGCAGTGTAGTTCAGGCTTCCAAACCTGACCTGATGGCCAGGGGCGTAGCTATCAATCTGCTCCAGACGGCCAAGCGAGTTGGCCCGCAGTGCGAAGCCACCGAATACAAAGATCTGTCCAGGTAGGAAAACCGCACCCTGGATCAGATCGTTATGGATGATTGAAGGAGCCATCAAGCCTTACCATGACGACACAGTGGAACTCTCAATGAAAGCACCAATGTTGGTGTCAAAACCGGCAGATCTCAGGTAGGGGGTCCCGAACTGTGCATCTAAGGCTAATGGTAACAGGAGGCGGGGGACACAATGTTTACCCAGGTTCAGGCCCTCTCTATGGAGGTAATACCCTAATTCCTGCTTGATTGATCTTGATGATATGAGTATTACAAGAGTTGATATACCACGAGATTGTAGAGACTAAACCCTAGAAGCTAGCCTATGATTATGATTGTTGTTGTCCTACGGACTAAATCCTCCGGTTTATATAGACACCAGAGGGGGTTAGGGTTACACAGAGTCGGTTACAGAGAAGGAAATCTACATATCCGAATTGCCAAGCTTGCCTTCCACGCAAAGGAGAGTCCCACCTGGACATGGGACGAAGTCTTCAACCTTGTATCTTCATAGTCCAACAGTCCGGCATAAGCATATAGTCCGGCTGTCCGAGGACCCCCTAATCCAGGACTCCCTTAGGGGGGGGCAGTCTACGGACGCTGATGCGGGAGCCAGCCATTCAACCGTAGTTGCATATGTCTGGTTATATTCGAAAGAAATCTAATGAAAGTGAACCAATTTGATGACGCGCTTTTCCCACCCTCTCTGCACCAATTGTCGTCGCCCTACAACCAATTCCCACACTATTCACCATCAGCCGCCACATGACCCGTATGAAGACCTACTGAAGCCGAAAGAAATGGAGGATACAGAGAAGGTGCTCACCCTCAAGCTCAACTCGGCGACACGACAAGTCGGCCGCATCAAAATGAAGGCAAAGCTTTAAGAGGGCGGCGGACTGGATGCAGGGGCCGGTTGGGGGCGAGGACACGGGGTGTCGCTGTTGGGGAATGTAGCAATAATTCAAAATTTTCTTACGTATCACCAAGATCAATCTAGGAGATGCTAGCAACGAGAGAGAGGGAGTGCTTCTTCACACCTCTTGAAGATCGCGCAAACAGAAGCATTACAAGAACGCGGATGATGCAGTCGTACTCGTGGCGATTCAAATCATGGAAGATCCGATCTAGCGCCTCCGCGTTCAACACACGTACAGCCCGGGGACGTCTCCTCCTTCTCGATCCAGCAAGGGGAGAGGAGAAGTTGAGGGAGAGCTCTGGCAGCATGACGGCGTGGTGGTGGAGCTTGTGGATTTTCTGCAGGGCTTCGCCAAGCTCTACGGAGGAGGAGGAGGTGTTGGAGGAGGGAGGGGCTGCGCCAGGGAAGGGGGTGCTGCAGCCCTCCCACCCTCCCTCTATTTATAGGGTGAAGGCGAGAGGGGGCTGGCCCCTCTAGAACCCATCTAGAGGGGGCAGCAGCGAGGAGGGGGAAACTTGCCCCCCAAGCAAGGTGGAGGCGCCCCCCCCCCAGGGTTTCCAAACACTAGGCCCCTTGAACCCTTGGGGGCGCACCAGCCCACTAGGGGGCTGGTTCCCTCCCATATTCAGCCCATTAAGTCCCCCAGGGCAGGTGGACCCGCCCGGTGGACCCCCAGACACCTTTCGGTGGTCCCGGTACAATACTGATAACCCCCGAAACCATTCCGGCGACTGAAACTGGACTTCCCATATATAAATCTTCACCTCCTGGCCATTCCAGAACTCCTCGTTTGACATATGGGATCTCATGTGATTCAAAATCAAGTGAGTCCAAACGAGCCATCTGCATGGAGTTTCTTCATGCATATACACCAATAGACATGGTTCGCGTGTCTCAATCTTTTCAAAAAACGAGTGAGTCCAAAGATCCATCAACATGGAGCTTCTTCATGCGTTTGTACCAATATGACTCAAATGGCAGTGCCACAAGTATCTGGTACTATCATTACTATCTTATATCTTTTGGCATGAACATGTGTATCACTACGATCGAGATTCAATAAACCATTCATTTTAGGTGCAAGACCATTGAAGGTATTATCCAAATAAACAGAGTAACCATTGTTCTCCTTAAATGAATAACCGTATTGCGATAAACATAATCCAATCATGGATATGCTCAATGCAAACACCAAATAACAATTATTTAGGTTTAACACCAATCCCGATGGTAGAGGGAGCATGCGATGTTTGATCTCATCAACCATGGAAACACTTCCAACACATATCGTCATCTCACCTTTAGCTAGTCTCCGTTTATTCCGTAGCTTTTTATTTTGAGTTACTAACACTTAGCAACTGAACCGGTATCTAATACCCTGGTGCTACTAGGAGTACTAGTAAAGTACACATTAATTTAATGTATATCCAATATACTTTCATCGACCTTGCCAGCCTTCTCATCTACCAAGTATCTAGGGTAGTTCTGCTTCGGTGACCGTTTCCCTCATTATAGAAGCACTTAGTCTCGAGTTTGGGTTCAACCTTGGGTTTCTTCACTAGAGCAGCAACTAATTTGCCGTTTCATGAAGTATCCCTTCTTGCCCTTGCCCTTCTTGAAACTAGTGGTTTTACTAACCATCAACAACTGATGCTCCTACTTGATTTCTACTTTCGTGGTGTCAAACGTCGCGAATAGCTCAAGGATCATCATATCTATCCCTGATATATTATAGTTCATCACGAAGCTCTAGTAGCTTGGTGGTAGTGACTTTGGAGAACTATCACTATCTCATCTAGAAGATTAACTCCCACTCGATTCAAGTGATTGTAGTACTCAGACAATCTGAGCACGTGCTCAATGATTGAGCTTTCTCCCTTAGTTTGCAGGCTTAAGAAACTTGTCGGAGGTCTCATACCTCTTGACGTGGGCACGAGCCTGAAATCCCAATTTCAGTCCTTTACATCTTATATGTTCTGCGATGTTTCAAAAATGTCTTTGGCGCCTCAATTCTAAACCGTTTAGCATTACGCACTGAACTATCACGTAGTCATCAAAACATGTATGTCAGATGTTCGCAACATCCACAGACGACGCTCGAGGTTCAGCACACCGAGCGGTGCATTAAGGACATAATCCTTCATCGTAGCAATGAGGACAATCCTCAGTATACGGACCCAGTCCGCACAATTGCTACTATCAACTTTCAACTAAAGTTTTCTCTAGGAACATATCTAAAATAGTAGAACTAAAGCGCAAGCCATGACATAATTTGCAAAGACCTTTTGACTATGTTCATGATAATTAAGTTCATCTAATCAATTACTTAGTGAACTCTCACTTAGATAGACATCCCTCTAGTCATCTAAGTGATACATGATCCGAGTCAACTAGGCTGTGTCCGATCATCACGTGAGACGGACTAGTCATCGTCGGTGAACATCTCCATGTTGATCGTATCTACTATATGACTCATGTTTGACCTTTCGGTCTCTCGTGTTCCGAGGCCATGTCTGTACATGCTAGGATCGTCAAGTCAACCTAAGTGTTTCGCGCGTGTAAATCTGGCTTACACCCGTTGTATGCGAACGTTAAAATCTATCACACCCGATCATCACGTGGTGCTTCGAACCAATGAACTTTCGCAATGATGCACAGTTATGGGGAACACTTTCTTGAAATTTTAGTGAGGGATCATCTTATTTGTGCTACCGTCGTTCTAAGAAAATAAGATGTAAACATGACAAACATCACATGCAAATCATAAAGTGACATGATATGGCCAATATCATTTTGCGCCTTTGATCTCCATCTTCGAGGCACGGCATGATCACCATCGTCACCGCCATGACACCATGATCTCCATCATCGTGTCTTCATGAAGTCGTCTTGCCAACTATTACTTCTACTACTATGGCTAACGGTTAGCAATAAAGTAAAGTAATTACATGGATTTTCATTGACACGCAGGTCATACAATAAATTAAGACAACTCCTATGGCTCCTGCCGGTTGTCATACTCATCGACATGCAAGTCGTCATTTCTATTACAAGAACATGATCAATCTCATACATCACATATATCATTCATCACATACTTTTCGCCATATCACATCACATAGCATACCCTACAAAAACAAGTTAGATGTCCTCTAATTGTTGTTGCATGTTTTACGTGGCTGCTATGGGTTTCTAGCAAGAACATCTCTTACCTACGCAAAAGCCACAAGGTGATATGCCAATTGCTATTTACCCTTCATAAGGACCCTTTTCATCGAATCCGATTCGACTAAAGTGGGAGAGACTGACACCCGCTAGCCACCTTATACATCAAGTGCATGTCAGTCGGTGGAACTTGTCTCACGTAAGCGTACGTGTAAGGTCAGTCTGGGCTGCTTCATCCACAATTCCGCCGAACCAAGATAGGACTAGTAGTGGTAAGCAAATTGAACAAACCAACGCCCACAACTACTTGTGTTCTACTCGTGCATAGAATCTGCGCATAGACCTAGCTCATGATGCCACTGTTGGGGAACGTTGCAATAATTCAAAGTTTTCCTACGTATCACCAAGATCAATCTAGGAGATGCTAGCAACGAGAGAGAGGGAGTGCATCTTCATACCTCTTGAAGATCGCGCAAACGGAAGCGTTACAAGAACGCGGATGATGGAGTCGTACTCGCGGCGATTCAAATCGCGGAAGATCCGATCTAGCACCGAATGGACGACGCCTCCGCGTTCAACACACATACAGCCCGGGGACGTCTCCTCCTTCTTGATCCAGCAAGGGGAGTGGAGAAGTTGAGGGAGAGCTCCGGCAGCACGACAGCGTGGTGGTGGAGCTTGTGGATTTTCTACAGGGCTTCGCCAAGCTCTATGGAGGAGGAGGAGGAGGAGGTGCTGGAGGAGGGAGGGGCTGCACCAGGGAAGGGGGTGTTGCAGCCCTCCCACCCTCCCTCTATTTATAGGGTGAAGGGGAGAGGGGGCCGGCCCCTCTAGATCCAATCTAGAGGGGGGCGGCGGCCAGGAGGGGGAAACATGCCCCCCAAGCAAGGTGGAGGTGCCCCCTCCCCAGGGGTTTCCAAACCCTAGGCGCCTTGGGCCCTTGGTGGGTGCACCAACCCACTAGGGGGCTGGTTCCCTCCTATATTCAGCCCATTAAGTACCCCGGGGCAGGTAGCCCCACCCGGTGGACCCCCGGACACCTTTCGGTGGTCCCGGTACAATATCGATAACCCCCAAAACCATTCCGGCGACTGAAACTGGACTTTCCATATATAAATCTTCACCTCCGGACCATTCCGGAACTCCTCGTGACATCTGGTATCTCATCCGAGACTCCGAACAACATTCGGTAACCACATACAGTTTCCCATAACAACTCTAGCGTCACCGAATCGTAAGTGTGTAGACCCTACGGGTTCGGGAACCATGCAGACATGACCGAGACGTTCTCCGGCCAATAACCAACCGTGGGATCTGGATACCCATGTTGGCTCCCACATGTTCCACGATGATCTCATCGAATGAACCACGATGGCGGGGATTCAATCAATCCCGTATACAATTCCCTTTGTCCACCAGTATGTTACTTGCCCGAGATTCGATCGTCGGTATCCCAATACCTCGTTCAATCTCGTTACCGGCAAGTCTCTTTACTCGTTCTGTAATGCATGATCCCGTGACTAACTCCTTAGTCACATTGAGCTCATTATGATGATGCATTACCGAGTGGGCCCAGAGATACCTCTCTGTCATATGGAGTGACAAATCCCAGTCTCGATTCGTGCCAACCCAACAAACACTTTCGGAGATACATGTAGTGCACCTTTATAGCCACCTAGTTACGTTGTGACGTTTGGTACACCCAAAGCATTCCTACGGTATCCTGGAGTTTCACAATCTCATGGTTTAAGGAAATGATACTTGACATTAGAAAAGCTCTTAGCAAACGAACTACACGATCTTGTGTTATGCTTAGGATTGGGTCTTGTCCATCACATCATTCTCCTAATGATGTGATCCCATTATCAATGACATCCAATGTCCATGGTCAGGAAACCACAACCATCTATTGATCAACGAGCTAGTCAACTAGAGGCTCACTAGGGACATGTTGTGGTCTATGTATTCACACATGTATTACGGTTTCCAGTTAATACAATTATAGCATGAACAATAGACAATTATCATGAACAAGAAAATATAATAATAAACATTTTAGTATTGCCTCTAGGGCATATTTCCAACAGCCGCCGCTGTCGTCCATGCAAACTCCACCTTGATCAATGCAATATAAGCCACCCTACTTCTACGCCGCCAAGCAGCTTAGCCGACAGTCCCTGTCCTCAACTGCCAGGCACTCGCTATATTGCGTCGATGTCAATGCAGTGCCACTCCACTTCGCTGACTCGGTATCGCCGTCGCTTGTCTGGTCGTGGACACTGCGCATGGATCAGCTCAGTGACCGCTCTCTATTCGCCGGTATGTCTCAACCGGGCAAGGCAGCTTATGATGATGCAAACATCTTGTTGATGGAAATGATATCCACGACGGAAGCGGAGGCAGCTTGGAGGACAGACAAGTGGATGACTCATAGACAAAGGTGTACGCCCAACATCCGGATTCGTACACCGAGCAGCCGGAATAGGACACATACGCCAACGAAACGGGCCTTGATCCATAGGATTGACCGGTCTATCCAAAGAAGAGAGGTATAGGAGATAGTTCCAACATGAGGGGGGATGAATTATTGTGGATGCGTGGTTGACCACTAGCATCGATCCGATCCATGGCATAGAGCACTGGGGCTCAATATTTTGGTGCAACATTCATTCTCGGTTCCATGAGCACAAGAATTTCAAGCCCTGCCACAAGAAATTCATCATTGATCTTGGGGAAAATTCGCTCAACCACAATGGTACACCATCCAAGAGGCCATGAGCAAGTATTGCGGCCATTTAAAACAACTAATGGTCGGTGGTCAAGTGGTGAGCAAATCATTGAGGGAATAAATTGGTCTATGTGTTAGTCATTTTGCTGGATATGCAACTTGGTTGGCCGGATATGCTCTATGTCATTTCTTCAAATATGCAACTTGTCGTCGGATATGCCCTGTGTTGGTTATTTGGTCGGATATGCACCTTGTTGACAATGTCTTTTTTTACTGCCCTCCCCTGCGTGCAACTTTATTCGAAGGTGGAGAAGAAGAGCTTCGTCCTCATGCATTGTTGGTTGAAGTTGAAGGGCGACCAAAGTACCAACATGGCATTGCCAGTTCCATCAAGACCAGCAATGAGAAAGAAGTGGCTGATCCAACCAACCCAACACAAGAGCTACCCAAAGATATTAGAAGAGGGTCTGAAAGAAGTGGGAGGAGGAGAAGTTGAAACGGGAAGGGACGTCGACCAAGATAATGGAGATGTTCGAGGACATCTTCGCAAAAAAGGAGGAGGTATATGTCAAGCGCTATGACGTGAAGGAGGAAACGAAGACGAAGAGGCTTAACATCTTGACGGCGGCGACCGAGCAAAAAGATCAACCTCAAAGAGAAGAAAACTAAAATCAAAGAGAAGAAGACTAAACTCAAAGAGAAGAAGTTTGAGTTTGCGGCTACTTCGAAGGATACCAAGATGTTGACCATGAAGATGGACAAGTTGGATCCCGATAGACGATGATCGTGCGCGTCATCCATGTTAAGATGTTGAAGCGCTTGGAGGCCAAGAAAGAGGCGGCTGGTGAAGAGGAGGCGGTGGCAGAGTGAGCGAGGAGGCTCGGACAGCCGGTCTGGGAGGGCGAAAATGCTCTTTTTTTCACGGTCTGCCGGACAGAAACTTTTGTGATCGGGCGCATATACATGAGTATTTGCCTCTTTTTGGTTGTGATCGGGTACTATGACACCACACTTTAATTTGCTTATATTGTTATGCATTTGAAATGAAGGATGGCCGGACTTGCGCGAACGTTTAGGGGATGCGGTTGGATGGTCGGCTCCCGTATATTTGTCCATGGATTGGTGTCGATCAGTCCGCGGATAAATAGTGTCTCTTTTAGAAGGCGGCGGTGGAGATGCCCTAGTGAACAAAACACCCCTACTCTTTTGTTGCTTTTGCCGCAACAACAATATTTTTTTAGGGGACGCAACAACAAATATTAGTCAGTGTAAATTGTTTCTGTGTGTGTGCGCGCGCGTGTGCGTGTGCGTGTGCGTGTGTGCGTGTGCGTGCGTGTGCGCGTGCGTGTGTGCGTGTGTGTGTGCGTGTGTGTGTGTGTCCCGGCAAAGTTACAGTGCGAGAAGAGGTGCACCGATGATTCAAGGTGCCTTAAACAGACTTGGCAGAAATAATTATTTTGCCATCCACGCCGTTGCAGTCTATCATTGCACCATAGCGTGTCCAAAAGGAGAAGCCAGGTGAGAATCTTCAGTTTGCCCGGAGCCCAAGTTTCCCAGAACACTTGCTTGAAAGGAGTCTTGCAAAATCCGTTGAACTGAGCTTGATAGGCCGAAGTAGCAGAGTACTGCCCGCTTGCCTCAAGGTTCCATCCGATAGATAATGGACTTGGTATTTTTGTTGCATGACGAGTCAATCAGATGGTCCCTTCTGCTTCACACATGTATTGCCTTTCTTTTCAAAATATGTTGCTACCACTTTCCCCCAAAAAAAAAAGTTGCTACCACTCCTTTTGTCAGATGGTCCATAGGCGGAGGATTTTGCTGGGCCGCTGGTTTTTTTATTCGGGACACAATATTTGTACAGCTGCCCTCTCGAGCTGGCCCTCCTTACATGAAAGCGTCCTCTTAGCTAGCCGCACATAGTATCACCGTAGCACGTCCTATCGACCACCCCGGCCGGCCAGTATCTACGTGTGTGTCCATGCACAACCCGTCGAGCGATCGGATTGACTCGACCGAGCAGCCCTACAGAATAACAGAAACACGGGGCCTGGGTACGTAGTAGCGCCATGCATGCATCGACGTCACAGGGGCAGACGAGGATGAGACCGGTGCGGTGACCGGTAAAGTGGCTATAGATAGATGGATTAACGTGGGGCGGGGGGCAGCCCACAGAAGGGCGATAAAGACGTGACGAGAGGGATGCGTCGCCACGGACGACCACCTCGACAGGCCGATGGGATCCCGCGATCGCACGCCGAAAACCCTTGGCGCCCAGCGCAGGTGGCGCCCGCGCCCTGAGCTTTTCGTTCCGCCGGTGCGCCCTCCCACCACTGCAGGGGGCCGCCGGCCGTTGGTTGCGCCTTCGAGCGCCCCAAGTCGAGCCGATCCCCACACGCAGCGGCCCTAGCGCGGAGGTGCGTGTCTCCGGCCACACGGGCAGGCAGGCGCACGCCCCTCCGCGCCCACCTGATTGGGGCCTTCACTTCAGTGCGCGGCCCGATCGCTCTGCGTCTCGTCCTGCGCGCCCTGCTCCGTACCCGGCAGCCCTGCCGGGCATCGGGTTTCCATCAGCACACGGCCGCTCAGCATCTCTGTTGCCGCTCGTGCGTCGTCTGAACGCACGATTAATTGCACTTCTGTGAACCGGCCGGTAGCATAGTATTTTCCCAACGGTGACGCTAAACCGAGGTGTATCTTCCTTCCTCCCACTACCGCGCATTCTTATTAGCCCCGCCGTTGATCAGATCTAGCCATATCCAAATCCAACCCGACATAGTAATACGAACGGAGTAGTTGGGCGAGTTATGGAGGAACAGTTGGAGTATTTCGCCGTAGAGACGCGCGCGGTGATCGTCCGTCGTGACGCGACTGGCGACCAAACAGGCGCATGTGGTGTTCTGTTTCATCTTAACTGCAGATGCATCCGCTGATCCACACGTACGAACAATGCATGCATGGTAGTACCTCTCTCAAGAAGAACCACTAATTTAGCCGAGTGGCCACGACGACAATGCATGGTACTACGTACGAACGACAATACCGTGTGTTCATCTCATTCAATACGCTCAATTATTAAACTTTAAACATCATCTACTTCCTCCGTTCCGATAATGAAATTGGACGGCTTCTATCTACTCTTAAATTCTTCATAGTCCAAGTGGCCCGGTGCTTCTAGACCTAGGAAATCCATGTGCTTTACGAGTGGTTCTTTCTTCTCCTTCTTTCTCCGAGGTCACAACTTAGTTCAGCTGTGGCCTGATCGATAAGGGGAGCTATTGATTGGCTCATGCTAGCTACTACAGTACACACCAGTCTAGTTGACCTTGCTTTGACTACAGTAGTGCTGTACTGTACAGCACATCCACAGCGGGCGCTTGCAACTTGAGAATAATTTACTGATCACACGGCTGTAGATGCATGTTGGCGTGTTGCGACCGACGCGAATACATGGGAGCATGGTACGTGGTATCGAGTGCATCAGTACTGACGCGCGACTTTGTAAGCTTTCGACAGTAGGCGACTATGCACATCGAAATCACGTACCCATCGAGTCGCAATAATGCAGCAGCTAGCTACTCCTACTACCACCTATAGCAAAGTATGCGCGCGCTCCGGAGAAAATGGGAGGGAAACCTCTGACGACGGAGGGAGATGCCAGCTAATTTGGCTGGACGACGCCATGTGTTGGTGCTTGTGCTTATCAATTCATAGGCCCCATGTGTCCGGGTAGATATGTTGTGGACATGATCCTGTGGGTTCTGGGTTGCAGTTGCACTGGGCGCACACACATGCATGCAACGGACGGTCAGGCTCATAGTCATCGGCCAGCTAGGAGAAAACAAACTAGGGATTGGCTTCTGAAATGGGGCCCAAGAATGGCATCCCATGGCCGGATCAGCCCCTTCTTGATGCTTCAACTTTCAAGCCTATCCTATAATCTGTATGTACGTGTTTATACCCCGGAATTCAAATCTGTCATGATCATCTATGTTGCTCCTGGTCCTACTTTACCGGAACTACGTCATGATTTCATGCAGAAGGAATCAAAATATAAACAACGCCTGGCCTTAACATTGCCGTAGTAATCTCCTGCTGCGGAGATGGCGTTGCTCGCATATTATTCGTAAATCGCATCAGCAGCTTTAAAAGGAATAGAACAGATTTCCACCACACAGGAAGTCCATTTGACTGCTGCTCGCGAACATGTTTGTTGAGGAAAGGTTAGAGGTATTCGTGACGTTCTAGATTACCTTTTCATGATTTCTTGTTCCTGTGAGAGTGAACTAGGTTTATAGGGCTATTCCTTCTCGAGCTTCTATTTCTTTCGTTAAGGGAGATCTTAAGATCTTGGCTGCAACGCTTCGCTGCCTTGCCCTAGTGTGTCGCATGTGGCCTTGATCCCTACTCATCCGAGCGGGCAAAGTAAACCCAATGTCTCGGACAATTTGCCGAATGTCGGCTAAAGTTAATATAAAATTCAGGTGGGTAGTTTGCCCCCCTGACGTTTCAAAAACTATATATATATATATATATATATATATATATATATATATATATATATATATATATATATATATATATATATATATATATATATATATATAGGGCATGCAGAAAATGCACAAAATTTTTTATGTTTATGCAAATCGTAAAAAAGTAAGACATTTTTTTCTTGGTCAGCTTTCTTGATGTCTGCTGGGTTTGGTTTTGGTCTACAGATTTCAGCGAAGGCAGGTTTTAACTCATAATTTTAGAAGCAGGTAGATGTTGTTTCTGACTCTATTTAATCAAAGCATCAGGTATCTACTGGATTTTATTTAATCAACTCACAATTCTTACTAAATTTCTACTTAACAACAACGACGATAATGACAACAATGATAAGCATCTCATTTGTTTCTTGCATCTCGTAAATGGTCACATTGTTGTGAATTTCACTAAGTGGTAAATTCGTTATTATTTTCTCATTTTTTATGAAACTTTCTAGATAGTAAACAAGAATAGGTTGTCTCCACATCTAGTTGAGCATTCTTATTTCTTTCCGAAGCGGAAGCAATAGATTCGCCTCGGTGACTAAGAAGTTTAGCAAAGTAAGACAAAGCCTACCCACAACCGCAACAAAACAAGAAAAGGCCCATAAAAACTGGTATGCACATGTGTTACTGTCCCGGTATAATGTTACCCAAACGCAGTAAAATGGATGTGTGCATCATTCGATGAAGAAGCCAAGGGATACCCTCCTTTTCGATGCATGTAGCCCAAATGATTTGTTTCTGCTTAAGCTCTCTTCTTCTTAAGGCCTCACCACACGCTAGCCTAGTTGCACACACTCTTTCTGCTCACGATATCTTCCCCTTGGCTCGGACAACTCCATTTCGCTCTACACGTTCATCAAGGGAATTAAAGGTGTAGTTAATTTTTTGGCATGTACCCTTGTTTTGTTTATTGGGGAGTTGCTTTTTTGTTGCAGGAGTATTCTTAGATTATTATTGCAACCTTGGTTATGCACATGGTAGTTAGGTTAAGTGCATCACAAAGATTAGTTGTCGTTTCGCATGATTCTCCTTTTGTCCAAATATTTAATGAAGATTAGCACATTAATAGTGTATCAAAGAAGACGGTGAATTCACATCAAAAATACGAATGCAGTGTATAAGTTTTGCTCCCGCCGCAGTCGGTCTCATTGGTTAAATTTACGATCAAATTTGAATCTCAGAAATCGTGGGCGCACTACATTGTAAAATGGAGGGAGTATTAAGTAAGCCCAAAAAAGGAGAGAAAAATGAGAAAATGCAAAAGTAGAAGGAAAAGGGAAACGAGGGAGGATGATTCTATGTCACGGATTATATATATATGTATAACTCATGCAGCGAGCAGCACGTACACTTTTATCCCTCAGAGGCGATCAATGTCGTACGGGCCGGATCAGACCAAGGCCGGCCCAGATGCCATTGCGGCTGCAGACTGCGAGGTCGACGTACGCACGTACGCACATGCATGCAACACAGAGACGACGACCCCAGCGTGTGATGTAAAACATCGGCTTGCAACATCGACCTACATTAGAACTCTCAGTTCCGCGTGCCGCCATGCATGGAACGGTCTATCGATGCATCTCACGCATGCTGGCACAGTGATGCGTGCACAGTGTCTGTGCTGCTAGCTATACCAACGAAAACCAATGTGATCCTCTCGGTAACACGCATCCATCGGAGGTATACACATTGTCTACAGTGCTCTCAGGACGGTCCGTGCGTGCATGTCCCTACGCGCTGAGCACCACCGGCCGTCTGGCCCCTTAATCTTTTTCGACCGTACTACTGCTGGGGCTGGTGCTGGGAATCACTTTGCGGAACGGGAGCAACTCCAGTCAGTCCCCCCGCCCGATATCCCAACACACGTCTCGAAAGGAGATCGGTCGCCACTGTGGAACGATCCACCTTTTTGCCCACGCATCTTCAGTTAATCCCGCCGGGCACACGTACGTTCACTGGAGCGCCAGCTAGGTAGAAAAATAAATGACCGCGTACGTACATATAGGAGATCGAGTGATGCGCTGCAGTGCTGCGTGTCAGGTGTGCCTCCGGCACGTACGTTTGCTCGTCCGGCGCGGAGCAGGGGGGGGAACAGCACCTGCGTCAAAGGACGTACTACGTGGGTAGACGGATGGATGCGCACTTGAGAGTCTGCTCTGCGGCATGCACCAGGCTAGTCTGCATGCCGTGCGTACGTTCCCGTGTTCTCGCCCGCGGAGGCTGGCTGGCTGACGGCCTGCATCATGCAGGCAAATATTTGATCGTGCATCTCAGGTGGCGATGCGATGCAGATGAGAGGCCACTCGAGTGGGTCTCTGGAAAAGATTAGATTGGGTTTAGATTTGGCTTTGAGTTGAGATCCGAGGGGAGGCAAAACGGGCAGAGCTGGACGATGACATGTGGCTGCCAGATCGAGCAGCTCTTTGCCAGCAGGCCCTCTGCTCGTGTACAATACAGCTGGGGCCGGGCAGTCACTCGCTCACCACCACGATATATTTGCATCACGTTCGCTGGTTTGCATTGCGCCACGAGCATATTTTTAAAAACCAGGCCAACAGTCGAACCGGTGAGTATGCCGGTTCAGGCTTAAATTTGTCGGATCGCCGGTTCGCTCGGTTAATCGGTTTTTTTTTCGGCAATGCTCGGTACATCGTTGATCCGACAGGAAAAAACATTAGCATTTGAGTAAGGGCATCTCCAACGCCGATCCGTAGACCTCCCGCTTGCGTTCGGACCGCATTATCTGGACAACGGAAGCCATCCAACACGGGCCTGTATCGCGCCGTGACGTGGTCCATACGCGATTTCTCACGCAAACCGAAGACAAATATGGAGGATTTACGAGAAGTCCAGACCACTCCCAAGCCCTCTTCTGACCGTCCTGGACCACCAAAACCCCTCCTCCCTCGCCCGCGTGCATTCCCGCTCAGCGCTAGCTGCCCGCATTCATGCCGCTCTAGAGCGCACCGCTCAACATTGAAGACGGCTCAGGGCAGACACAACCTCTCACTGCCTTCGCCATTGAAGCGGTGCGCTGGCCGAGGGAGCCGCCCGCGTCGCGTCTCCGGTGTCTGCGCCTGTTCAATGCCGGAGACCCGCGATTGGATGGAACAGGACGGATATCCACCACGCCCGTTCAATGCAGTTGTTCGTCCGTATGCCGCCATTAAGCAAGCTCGCTGGCCGAGAAACCCACTCCGGCTCCGCGCATTGACACCCGGGCACCTCGCCTCACATGATTCCGCTATTTAAAGGTGGCCGCACCCGACTAACTCCACACCAAAACATAAGCCCCTCCCCATCCTCCTCCCTTGCACTGCATCCGCCATGACTGCAGGCGGCGAAGCTCTGTGGGAGATCCTTTCCACGGAGATGAAGCATGCCGTGGCCACCCTTGCCTCCGCCTGGTAGTGCCGCCGTACCAGGTGGATCGAGGCCGTCTTGCCGGCCAGCTTGTCCAAGGTCTCCGATGATGAGGACGACACCACGGCGGAGACGGGCTCCGGCGACACCGCCCCCGTTCCCGCGCCTCCTGTGCACTCCGACTGCACTATGGAGTAGGCGCATGCGCACTACAACACCGCCATGGTGGAGGTGCAGCTTGCGTCGGCTCCTTTGTCGTCGTTCGAGTAGGCGCACGAGGAACAACTGCACAACCTGTTCCTCCTAAAGGAGCACAGGTTGGGAGAGGGCCAGATAACTGTTGGAAATATGCCCTAGAGGCAATAATAAAATAGTTATTATTATATTTCCTTGTTCATGATAATTGTCTATTGTTCTGTCAGCGGGCACATACTCAAAATGTCTGGATTGCACAACCGCTTGTCCTAGCTGGACATTAACCTCCCGGATGAGGCGGTCATTGACAGAATCCTTCAGTCGCTCCCACCTAGCTACAAGAGCTTTGTGATGAACTACAATATGCAGGGGATGGTGAAAACTATTCCTGAGGTATTTTCAATGTTGAAATCAGCGGAGGTGGAAATCAAAAAGGAACATCAAGTGTTGATGTTCAATAAAACCACTAGTTTCAAGAAAGCCAAGGGTAAGAAGAACTTCAAGAAGGACGGCAAGGGAGTTGCCGCGCCCGGTAAGCCAGTTGCCGGGAAGAAGCCAAAGCACAGACCCAAACCTGAGACTGAGTGATTTTATTGCAAGGGGAACAGTCACTCGAAGCGGAACTGCCCTAAGTACTTAGCGGACAAGAAGGCCGGCAACACCAAAGGTATATGTGATATACATGTTATTGATGTGTACCTTACCAGTACTCGTAGTACCTCCTGGGTATTTGATACTGATGCGGTTGCTCATATTTGTAACTCAAAACAGGAGCTGCGGAATAAGCGGAGACTGGCGAAGGACGAGGTGACGATGCGCGTCGGGAATGGTTCCAAGGTCGATGTGATCGCCGTCGGCACGCTACCTCTACATTTACCTACGAGATTAGTTTTAAACCTCAATAATTGTTATTTAGTGCCAGCTTTGAGCATGAACATTGTATCTGGATCTCGTTTAATACGAGATGGCTACTCATTTAAATCCGAGAATAATGGTTGTTCTATTTATATGAGAGATATGTTTTATGGTCATGCCCCGCTGGTCAATGGTTTATTCTTAATGAATCTCGAACGTGATGTTACACATATTCATAGTGTGAATACCAAAAGATGTAAGATTGATAATGATAGTCCCACATATCTGTGGCACTGCCGCCTTGGTCACATTGGTGTCAAACGCATGAAGAAGCTCCATACGGATGGACTTTTGGAGTCTCTTGATTTCGAATCATTTGACACGTGCGAACCATGCCTCATGGGCAAAATGACCAAGACTCCGTTCTCCGGAACTATGAAGCGAGCAACCAACCTATTGGAGATAATACATACTGATGTGTGCGGTCCAATGAGCGTTGAGGCTCACGGAGGCTATCGTTATGTTCTCACTCTCACTGACGACTTAAGTAGATATGGGTATGTCTACTTGATGAAACACAAGTCTGAGACCTTTGAAAAGTTCAAGGAATTTCAGAGTGAGGTAGAGAATCAACGTGACCGAAAGATAAAGTTCTTACAATCAGATCATGGGGGAGAATATTTAAGTCACGAATTTGGTACGCACTTAAGGAAATGTGGAATCGTTTCACAACTCACGCTTCCTAGAACACCTCAGCGTGACGATGTGTCCGAACATCGTAATCGCACTCTATTGGATATGGTGCGATCTATGATGTCACTCACCGATTTACCGCTATCATTTTGGGGATACGCTTTAGAGACAGCTACATTCACTTTAAATAGGGCACCGTCTAAATCCGTTGAGACGACACCATATGAATTATGGTTTGGAAAGAAACCTAAGCTGTCATTTCTAAAAGTTTGGGGATGCGATGCTTATGTCAAGAAACTTCAACCTGAAAAGCTCGAACCCAAGTCGGAAAAATGCGTCTTCATAGGATACCCTAAGGAACCATTGGGTATACCTTCTACCTCAGATCCGAAGGCAAGATCTTTGTTGCCAAGAACGGGTCCTTTCTGGAGAAAGAGTTTCTCTCGAAAGAAGTAAGTGGGAGGAAAGTGGAACTTGATGAAGTACTACCTCTTGAACCGGTAAATAGCGCAGCTCGGGAAGATGTTCCTGTGGTGCCTGCACCGACTAGAGAGGAAGTTAATGATGATGATCAAGGTACTTCGAATCAAGTTACTACTGAACTTCGTAGGTCCACAAGGACACGTTCCACGTCAGAGTGGTATGGCAACCCTGTCCTGGAAATCATGTTGTTAGATGATGGTGAACCTTCGAACTATGAAGAAGCGATGGTGGGCCCAGATTACAACAAATGGCTTGAAGCCATGCAATCCGAGATAGGATCCATGTATGAAAACAAAGTATGGACTTTGACAGACTTGCCCGATGATCGGCGAGCGATAGAAAATAAATGGATCTTTAAGAAGAAGACGGACGCGGATGGTAATGTTACCATCTATAAAGCTCGACTTGTCGCTAAGGGTTATCGACAAGTTCAAGGGGTTGACTACGATGAGACTTTCTCTCCCGTAGCGAAGCTGAAGTCCGTCCAAATCATGTTAGCAATTGTCGCATACTATGATTATGAGATATGGCAAATGGACATCAAAACGGCATTCCTTAACGGCTATCTTAAGGAAGAATTGTATATGATGCAGCCGGAAGGTTTTGTCGATCCTAAGAATGCTAATAAGGTATGCAAGCTCCAGCGAGCCATCTATGGGCTGGTGCAAGCATCTCGGAGTTGGAACATTCGCTTTGATGAGATGATCAAAGCATTTGGGTTTATGCAGACTTATGGAGAAGCCTGCGTTTACAAAAATGTGAGTGGGAGCTCTGTAGCATTTCTCATATTATATGTGGATGACATACTTTTGATGGGAAATGATATAGAACTTTTGGACAACATAAAGGCCTACTTGAATAAGTGTTTTTCAATGAAGGACCTTGGAGAAGCTGCTTATATATTAGGCATCAAGATCTATAGAGATAGATCGAGACGCCTCATAGGTCTTTCACAAAGCACATACCTTGATAAGATTTTCAATATGGATCAGTCCAAGAAGGGGTTCTTGCCTGTGTTGCAAGGTGTGAAATTGAGCTCGGCTCAATGCCCGACCACGGCAGAAGATAAAGAAAAGATGAGTGTCATCCCCTATGCCTCGGCCATAGGGTCTATTATGTATGCCATGCTGTGCACCAGACCTGATGTAAACCTTGCCGTAAGTTTGGTAGGAAGGTACCAAAGTAATCCCGGCATGGAACATTGGACAGCGGTCAAGAATATCCTGAAGTACCTGAAAAGGACTAAGGATATGTTTCTCGTTTATGGAGGTGACGAAGAGCTCGTCGTAAAGGGTTACATCGATGCTAGCTTCGACACAAATCTGGATGACTCTAAGTCACAAACCGGATACGTGTATATTTTGAATGGTGGGGCGGTAAGCTGGTGCAGTTGCAAGCAAAGCATCGTGGCGGGATCTACGTGTGAAGCGGAGTACATGGCAGCCTCAGAGACAACACATGAAGCAATCTGGATGAAGGAGTTCATTACCGACCTAGGAGTTATTCCCAATGCGTCGGGGCCGATGACTCTCTTCTGTGACAACACTGGAGCCATTGCCCTTGCCAAGGAGCCCAGGTTTCACAAGAAGACCAGGCACATCAAGCGTCGCTTCAACTCCATTCGTGAAAATGTTCAAGATGGAGACATAGATATTTGCAAAGTGCATACGGATCTGAATGTCGCGGATCCGTTGACTAAACCTCTTGCGCGAGCAAAACATGATCAACACCAGAACTCTATGGGTGTTCGATTCATCACAATGTAACTAGATTATTGACTCTAGTGCAAGTGGGAGACTGTTGGAAATATGCCCAAGAGGCAATAATAAAATGGTTGTTATTATATTTCCTTGTTCATGATAGTTGTCTATTGTTCATGCTATAATTGTATTGATCGGAAACCGTAATACATGTGTGAATACATAGACCATAACATGTCCCTAGTGAGCCTCTAGTTGACTAGCTCGTTGATCAATTGATGGTTGCGTTTTCCTAACCATGGACATCGGATGTCATTGATAACGGGATCACATCATTGGGAGAATGATGTGATGGACAAGACCCAATCCTGAGCATAGCACAAGATCATGTAGTTCGTTTGCTAGAGCTTTTCTAATGTCAAGTATCATTTCCTTAGACCATGAGATCGTGTAACTCCCGGATACCGTAATAGTTCTTTGGGTGTACCAAACGTCACAACGTAACTGGGTGGCTATAAAGGTATACTACAGGTATCTCCAAAAGTGTCTGTTGGGTTGACACGGATCGAGACTGGGATTTGTCACTCCGTATGACGGAGAGGTATCTCTGGGCCCACTCGGTAATGCATCATCATAATGAGCTCAATGTGACCATGTAGTTGATCACGGGATCATGCATTACGGTACGAGTAAAGTGACTTGCCGGTAACGAGATTGAATGAGGTATTGGGATACCCACGATCGAATCTCGGGCAAGTAACGTACCGATTGACAAAGGGAATTGTATACGGTATTACTTGAATCCTCGACATCATGGTTCATTCGATGAGATCATCGTGGAACATGTGAGAGCCAACATGGGTACCCAGATCCCGCTGTTGGTTATTGGCCGGAGAGTTGTCTCGGTCATGTCTGCGTGATTCCTGGACCCGTAGGGTCTAAACACTTAAGGTTCGGTGACGCTAGGGTTGTAGAGATATTAGTATGCGGTAACCTGAAAGTTGTTCGGAGTCCCGGATGAGATCTCGGACGTCACGAGGAGTTCCGGAATGGTCCAGAGGTAAAGATTTGTATATAGGAAGTCCAGTTTCGGCCACCGGGAAAGTTTCGGGAGTCACCGGTATTGTACCGGGGCCACCGGAAGGGTCCCGGGGGTCCACCGGGTGGGGCCACCTATCCCGGAGGGCCCCATGGGCTGAAGTGGGAAGGGAACCATCCCTTGGTGGGCTGGTGCGCCCCCCTTGGGCCTCCCCCTGCGCCTAGGGTTGGAAACCCTGGGGGTGGGGGCGCCCCATCTGACTTGGGGGGCGAGTCCCCCCCTTGGCCGCCACCCCCCCCCCCCTTGAGATTGGATCTCTAGGGGGCCGGCACCACCCCCAGGGCCCCTATATAAAGAGGGGGAGAGGAAGGGCTGCGCACCCAAGCCCTTGGCGCCTCCCTCTTCCCCCGTAACACCTCTCCCTCTCGCTGAGCTTGGCGAAGCCCTGCCGAGATCGCCGTTGCTTCCACCACCACGCCGTCGTGTTGCTGGATCTCCATCAACCTCTCCTTCCCCCTTGCTGGATCAAGAAGGATGAGACGTCTTCCCCAACCGTACGTGTGTTGAACGTGGAGGTGTCGTTCGTTCGGTGCTAGGATCATCGGTGATTTGGATCACGACGAGTACGGCTCCATCAACCCCATTCTCTTGAACGCTTCCGCTCGCGATCTACAAGGGTATGTAGATGCACTCCTCTCTCTTGTTGCTAGATGACTCCATAGATTGATCTTGGTGATGCGTAGAATTTTTTTTATTTTCTGCAATGTTCCCCAACAATACAGTGAGTGGGCGAGCGAGGAGGCTGTGGCGGCCATGGCCTCGGTGAAGCTCAACTTCGTCATGGAGCAGCATGCTATCTACGATGTCGTCCGCGCTGAAACCGCCGCTCACCTGGAAGCGGACGCCGTGCAGGCGCAGTTGTAGGCGATCACAGAGCAAAAAAAACACCAGTTGCGCCTCGTATGCATCGCCGATGAACCATCAGGCGGCCCGGTTGGACAACGATAGCGCGGACGCCACCATTTCCATCGTGGACCTCACGTCCACCGACGATGGACGGGTCGCAGACTCCTCCGAGGATGAGTTGGCCACGGGAGGCGGCATGACCTTGTGTCCCATGTGGGTCGGTCCATCTCCCGTGTTCTACTCTTCCTCGCCGGACACCGCACCTTCACTTTATCGGTCTTATCACCGGTGGTCATGAAGATAGCGGAAGGAGGACGGCACAGTCTTGGACGTCCGGTGCCACCGCTGTAGGATAGGTTTAAGGCAGGGTCATTGCTTTTTTTTCTAAATGTTCGAAATGTAATGAAAATCCGCCGTATTTGTATGAAATCCGGCATGTTTATATGAAATTCGGCTTGTTTACACGAATTTCATCCGGTTTGTTGAAAAATAGTTTGAATGTATGCGGCTACGGTTGGATGGTGGCCTCCCGCATCCATGTCCGTGGACTGGTCCCCCCTATCCACGGACTGATGCAGAAGGAAATGTGCGGCTTGGCGTTGGAGATGCCCTAAGCAGACAAATGTCACATGGGATGAAATCCTTACATTTTCTCACCAAATAGGCAGCGCTGGGTGTAAATAGATTTTTGGCTCCTGAGCTCCATGAAGTTTCAAAAAATTCTTTAAAAAACACACATGTACAAATGGATGTTGTCTACAAGTATATAAATTTCCTTGATGAAATACATTGTTTTCTTTTGCGGGGGTAAAGCAAGCTTATTGCATAGGAATAGAGTTACAGTCGAGAGGCCACAATTCCTCGATACATGGTGGAACCGAGCCAAGCCAAACAGCCGTGGCATGCTTGGTGCGGCTATACTTAGCCAACCGATCGGCAACTCTATTTTGAAGTCTACTAATCTTTTGAGGAAAAAACTCCATAGTACCAATAAGTGACTTAATCTCCAGGACGATCTGTCCATAAGCCGAACGAAGAAGTGCATCATTTGTCAAGCTAGACAGAGCTTTAGAGGAGTCCGTTTGAACCACCACCGGTAGGTCAGAATGTTGCAATGCTAGGGCCAACCCCTGCATGATCGCATGCAATTCCGCCTCGAATGGGTCATTGCAATAGAAGATGAAACGGTAGGCTGCCATTAGGATCTCTCCTTTGTCATTTCGAAGCACCATACCGACGCCCGCTGAGCCATCCTCCTGCAGGAAAGAACCATCAACTGACGACGCCACCATGCCATGCAGCGGTGCCGGCCAGGGATCCGCCGGGGGCTTGACTCCTTGGGCTGGCAATGCCACCGCCAATGTTGACATTTTCCCTTTAATAATCTCCTCCGTAGTGTAACGCGCAACGAGACTTATGGACTTGCAATAACTATCCAAGAATTCGACGGTGGCCGGCACAGGAGGCGCTTCCTTCTGGAGCTGCCAAATCCGCCAAATGAACATAATCAGCATATCTTGGATGTCAGTCGAACATTTCGCCAGCAGTGAGGTTAGCCATTCCTTTCCATCATGAATAAGGAGATCATCATCAGGAAGTGGCCAACGGCGACGCATATTTGTCCAAAGCGTTCTCGCATGTGAACAAGTTATCAATGCATGAAATGAGTCCTCCTCCTCTACCCCGCACAGCTGACAGGTTGGGCGCACCGCCAAATGCCTGAAGGCCTTACCACTCTGTGTTGCCATCGTCCCTGTCACACGCCTCCATGCATTGATTTTCATTTTTTGAGGTACCCTGGACTTCCAAATGTAGTTCCACCCCGCTCGGTTCCCCTCTGGGGCAGTACTTGATGCACCATTAGCAGTGACAACATTATGATCATGTGTAGCCAACTTGTAGGCACTTCTCACCGTGAACCCACCACTCTTTTCTGGATACCAGGCCAAGAAATCATCTCTTTGGCGAGGCGAGGTTCTGATTTTCTGAATGTGATCAACATCCATCGGCCAAAAAAATTCCCTCAACCGGTCCTGCTTCCATGCTCCATTGCCATCCAAGAAATCAGAGACCCTGTTGAAGTGATAGTTTCCCTTCAGAGTAATCGGCCGGAAGGAATAAGGCCGAGGAAGCCAAGGGTCTCGCCAAGTACGAATCTTCATGCCATTACCGACTCGCCAAATGATGCCCTTCTTGACCAACTCAAGGCCATGCAGGATTCCTTTCCACACCTCAAACCCGGAGCCCGGGAACACCGTATCCAAAAGCTGACCAGAAGGATAGTATTTTGCCTTCAGCAGATGCGCACATAGGCTATCCGGCCTATCCAGGAGCCTCCATGCCTATTTAGCTAGCAGCGCCTAGTTAAACGCCCTCATGTCCCTAAAACCCATACCTTGCATGGATTTAGGCAATCACAGTTTATCCCAGCTCATCCAGGCCATCTTCTTCTTCCCGTTCTCCACCCCCCACCAGTACCGGTGAATCATCCTTGATAGATCATCATAGACCGAAGCCGGAATTTTGAAAACACTCGTAACATATGCTGGAATGGCCCGTGCCACTGATTTCATAAGTATCTCCTTATTCCCAGACGACATGTACTGCTCACTCCAATCCACAAGAATTTTCCGCAAACGCTCTTGGATAGTCTCAAAGTTCCCCTTATGCATCCCCCCCTCCGGAACCGGCAAGCCCAAATACTTTGGCTCAAACGCCTCCTGGGTGATATCCTACGTATTTTTTACCTCTTCAACCACATCAGTTTGACATTGATTTGAGAATAGAATGGAACACTTCGATGGGTTAATAAGTTGTCCAGTCGCCATCGCAAAGGTGTTCAACATCCCCTTCACTAATAATGCATGCTGATTAGTTGCATGAAAAAATAGGAGTGAATCATCTGCAAACAAGAGGTGTGTAATCTCCGGAGCACCTCTACTTATCCTGACTCCACTGAGGCCATCTTCCCTTGCAGCCTTTTCAATCAACACAGAAAGAGCATCAGCTACAAATAAGAAGAGGAATGGAGACAGTGGGTCACCTTGACGGAGTCCCCTCGAGGGAGAGAAGGACTCTAGTAGCTTCCCATTAAATTTTACCGAGTATTTCACCAACGAGACACAAGCCATAACACAAGCAATCCAGATGGACGAGAAGCCCCATCTAGCCAAGGCCTTTTCCAAGAAACACCAATCCACCATGTCATAGGCCTTAGAAAGATCTAGCTTGTAAGCACAGAGACCGGTTACGTTATTTCTTGCCGACTGAATATGGTGGAGGTATTCAAACGCAATTATAGAGTTATGAGAGATCAACCTCCCCGGGATGAAAGCGCTCTGATTTTCAGATATGAGGTCAGTCAGAATGGGCCGCATTCTGTTTACCATACATTTTGAGATGATATTGTATATAACATTGCACAAGCTTATCGGCCTAAAATCTTTCAGGTCCTTCGGATGGGGAGCCTTAGGAATAAGCACAATAGCAGCGTTATTAACTCCATCAGGCATAACACCAGACGCAAAGAACTCGTGGACCGTAGCAACAATCTCAGTTTTCAGTAGTGCCCAATTCCGTTGAAAGAACCTAGCAGGTAGACCATCACAGCCCGGTGCTTTCAGTGGCCCAATCTGAAATAAGGCATTAGAGATCTCCTCCTCTGAGTAAGGCCTGCATAACGAAGCATTCATCTCCTCTATTACTTTTGGGGCAATACAGTCCAACACCGCGTCCGGAGAGAGGGTTGGATCTTTGGTGAAGATCTCCTTAAAGTAGGAGTGAGCCATTCTCTACATATCGAATGGAACACTAGACCACGTTCCATCTTGTTTCTGTAAGCGTTGTATGAGGTTCCTACGTGCACGCCATACCGCTCTCCGGTCCAAATATTTGGTGTTGCGCTCACCTTCCTTTAGCCAGGAGATGCGTGACCGTTGGAGCCATAGCATCTCCTCCCTGTATAAAAGCTCATCGAGCTGGTTCATTTTGTCCCGGATTTGAGCACGGTCCGCTCCAGCCAGCTGCAGGTCCGCCAGTTGCGCACGGAGCCTCTCAATATCTTTAAACACATTACCAAACTTCATTCTACTCCATTCCTTCAAATCTTTTAAGACCTCTTGCAAGGACGTGGCCACCGAACCCAAGCCGCCAAGGAATTTGTGTTTATTCCATGCTTCAGCAATTACATTGGGCAGGGTATTGTCACGTTCCCACATGATTTCATAACACAAGCATGGAGGCCGACGCTGCTGGTCTTGCATCCCCTCCAATTGTATTAACACTGGGCAATGATCCGAACATGAGGTGGCCAAGTGTACCACCTTTGCAAACGGAAACGTATCTCACCAAGCTTCATCAGCACAAGCACGGTCCAAGCGTACCTGAACATTGCGGTCTGAATCCTGGCCATTGTTATATGTGAACGGAATACCCGAGAAACAAAGGTCCTCGAGCTCGCACATCTCTAGACAATCTTTGAAGGCTACCATCTGAGCCTCCAAGCGCTCGGTCCTTGACAGATGCTCATGTTGCCACAAAGCTTCTTGAAATCGCCACACACCATCCACGGCTCACGCGAGTGAGCACGTAGTCTGCAAAGGTGCTCCCACATGTGATGACGATTTTCCACCCGAGGCTCTCCATAGACAAAGGTGCCCCGCCAAGATGTGCCCGACCCACCATCGACCACACTGACATCAATGAAACGATTGCAAGAATCAATCACCGTGACAGAAAGGGACTCGTCCCAGAGAAGTGCTAAGCCCCCACTCCTCCCATCACTACTTACTCCATGAAAACCTTTCAGACCAAGTCTCCAATGCAACTTCTCTATTTTCACAGTCGCTTGCCTAGTTTCACACGGGAAGACAAGCGTGGGGTTATTGGCTTTTGAGAGGGCCAAAACCTCACGAACTGTCCCCCCCCCCCCCTGGCAGTTCCAAACTAGGGTATTCATTGCGTCCAGCGGTCTTCCTCGAGGGAAGCCGCCGATTTCTCATAAACCTTGGTGAGCTTGACACGTTTACTGCTCGAAGAACTGCTCGTTGGCGAGGCATTCGCTCCTAGGTCCTGACCACTGCCATCCGTAATGGCCAGAACCTCATCCTTACTTTTTGGTTTGTTCACAGCAACATCTCCAGCACTGTCCATGTTCAATCTCTTCCTTGCATCTCTATCAACTTCCATGATTGCACCCGGGTTCTTCACAGGGCTTGTGGTTGTATCAAGAGCCTCGGGATCCGTAGCCTTGAGGCCAGGATCCAATGGAGCTCTAGGGCTGACATTCTTCTTTTGTTGACGAGGTATATCTGCCCTGCTAGGGTTTTGCTCTGGCCTCGACCGGCTAGGGCCATCGGCGTACAACCAGTCGCTAAACTTAAGATTCTGCTTATCATGAACACCAGATCCGCACTCCTTATGCTCATGTCCTATCCGACCACAGAAACTGCAAGAACGGGCCAACTTCTCATACCTCACCAGATAAACCTGTCTCTCCTGCGCCCGAACAATGCTCACAAACCTTGTAAGAGGCTGCTTGATGTCGTGGTTTACCCTAACCCTAATATAGTCCCCACGGGTATTGTCGTTCAATCGCATCTCCAAGATTTCGCCGCCCCCCTTTAGGAGCCGCTCCACAATACCCTGCTTGCAGTAAGGATCGGGAAGTTTATGTATCTGTAACCAGATGGGCATATGATAAAAAACCACATCGTCAGCCTTGGTGAAACCATCGTACGAACACATCAGAACCGCCATGTTGCGGAAGAGTCAAGGACCTTGCATCATCATCCTCTCCCAGTAGCCCAGGCATGAAGCTTGGACAACGAATCTGTTAGGTCCGACCGGTCGAAATCTTACCCACTGCGCCGGATTCCAGGCCGCCCTCATGTCCTTGTAGAAGGCCGCCTGCGAGAAATTCTTATCGGTGTGATCCCTAGCTAGGGCTAGCCACCGTACACTTTCTTTGATTTCGGGATCCTCTTCATCAATCTCAACAGCATTGAACTCCTCGTTGTTCAGATCTAATTGATCGAAGAAATCTTCCAGAGCGGGGTTTGCGGCCGCTGAAGCACCCCCGCTCGTGACAGAGTTTGCATCCGAGGGGGAGGCCATCCGTGCGTGGTTGGGCGTTGCGCAATCTACGAGGGCGTCGATCGAGCCTTGCGGAAGGTGAGAGGACTCATGGGCGATCAAATCGCCCGAGAGGAGAGAAACCCTAGGCGCGGGGGCGTAGAGAAATACATTGTTTTGTGAGCTAAAAAAATCATGAACTTTCCCACACCAAAAAATCATGAACTTTTATGAACAATACATGTTCTAAAAGTACATGACCTTTTTTTTTAGCTCACATCATACACTTTGTACCACGAAACTTTGCACACTTGTAGAGAAGGTATGCACCACCGTGCACGCATGCGTCAGGACATACTCCGTGTGTATGCATAGCTGGCTCTGCTTGGAGCCCTGGACGCACATCGAGCGTCTACACGCGAGACCGGGGCATCGTAGTTTTGGAGCTCTGTAATCTGCACTCTCGACGACTGTAGACTGTAGTGTACCAGTTCCAGATTTCAGGAGACAGCGACTCCCCCGCCCCCCCATTGGCCCAGCTCTGCGCAGCCTGTGGGCACGCATGCACACGCAGATAAGTGAGCTCAGATCGGCTCTGCTCCGCTCCTGGCTGTCAGGCCGCGCCGCATGCATGCGTCCCGCTCGCTTCAATCTGTGGGCGCGGCGGGGGAGGCCTACTATTGCATGCATGGTTTGCCATTTGCGTGCGTGTGCAGATCCGATTATACACAACTCCTACTACACCAGCTAGCGTTGGAGCCACAAAATATCGCAGTTGTGCGTTTAGCGCTTCCGGCAGACGTTTGACCGGCCGGCGGGCGGCGGCGCATGGTCGTGAGCCCCCGGGCTGGACGGCTCGCGCATGCATGCACCTGTGGTTTGCTGGTGTGCATGCATGCATGCAAGGCCCATGCATGTGGTGAGCCCAGTAGTGGTTACAATGGCATGCCCAAAACTGTAAGCGGCTGCGTGTGTGTCTGTACGTGTTTATAACGAGACTCTCCCAGTTAGCTAACCTAGCTTGCTCGGCCTCCGGAAGGCCACAAATATGTATATAGCCAGCGTCCTCGATCAGTATAGCAGTACCGTGCCGAGTTACCAGCCCAGGCTAGCTGACGACGCACCGTGTCGAGCCCGGCGCCATCGTCCTGTTCTATCGTTACCAGCCTAGGTAGTCAGAACTCAGAAAGACGGCAATGCCCGCGTTCAATGTGCATGCGCGACGTCGGTCGATATATGGTCATGCATTGTTTGACAAAACCAGATTAAGTTCCTGTTAAGTTAGCCGGAAAGAATGGCGGCTATTGTTGGTCCTCAATAGACGAACTGACCCCTTCTTCAGACATACTGTAGCACTAACGGGTAGCTCTCTTTGTCAAGCTAATCACTCTAAGTACGAAAACATTACCTGCTCATGACGCCGTAGCCGGGTGTAATAGGTCAGAAACTCTCTCCGACGGTGTCTGAACCAGCGACGCAATCGGCCTCGGTGTTGTTTCTTTGGGTATCCAATTGTCCTCCCAAATACTAGTGGATCGCCCGTTCCCAATCCTTCTGATGACTCCTTGTTGCAGCACATCCCGGCCCTCGAGGATAGCACGCCAGATCTGTGATGGCCAAGATCCCAGCTCCGCCTCAAGGATTGTGGAGCTTGGGAAATAAGACGCCTTCAAAATTTTTGCACTTAAAGTTTCTAGTTCCTGAAGGACTCTCCACGCTTGCCTAGCGAGTAGTGCTAGATTGAACAGTTCAAGATCTCTGAACCCTAAACCTCCCAAATATTTCGGCCTGGTCATCACATCCCATGATACCCATGCTGGCTTGCATTCGCCTTGTTTGCAGCCCCACCAAAACTTTCTAATGACAGTTTTTATATGATCACATAGGCCTCTTGGCAATTTGGAACAAGACATTGAAAATACCGAAATAGCTTGGGCTACAAATTTTATGAGCACCTTCTTTCCTCCTCCCGACAAGCACTTGCTCATCCAACCCTTCACCTTGTTCCAAACCCGATCACTCAAATATTTGAAGGTCCCCTTTTTGGAGTGCCCCACATCAGATGGCATACCAAGATATTTGTCATTAAGTGATTCATTGGGAACTTGCAAAAAAACCTTCACGGCATTTCGAACTATTTCTAGACATCCTCTACTGAAAAAGATTGATGACTTGTCCCTGTTAATTCTCTGTCCCGATGCCAAACAATATTTATCCAATAGGTTTGAAACCGACTCTGCTTCGTCGATACTTGCCCTGAAAAACAGCAGGCTGTCATCCGTGAATAAAAGGTGATTCACCGGCGGAGCCGATGGTGCCACCTTAATGCCGCTGAGCTGGGATGACTCGTTCTGAGATTTTAGTAGGCACGAAAGGCCCTCTGCTGCCAACAAGAAAAGATACGGTGAGATCGGATCTCCCTGTCGAATACCACGGGTAGGCTTAAACACCTCTGACTTAACCCCATTAAACATCACTGAAAAGGATACTGAACTTATCATGCTCATGATAATCATTACCCATTGTGGAGCAAAACCCAGTTTCTCCATAATGGCACGCATGTAAGTCCACTCCACCATGTCATAAGCCTTCATCATATCTAGTTTTAACGCACAATAGCTATTAGCTTTGGATCTGTTCCTCTTCATAAAGTGAAGGCATTCATAGGCGAAATTATGTTATCCGTGATTAGCCTTCCAGGCACAAAAGCAGATTGCTCTTCAGAAATTATGTCAGGAAGCACCGCCTTCAAACGGTTTGCTAACACCTTAGAAGCAATCTTATAGAAGACGTTGCACAAGCTAATGGGACGAAACTGTGAGAGCATGACAGGGTTCGTTACCTTCGGGATCAACACCAACAAGGTATCATTAATCCCCTCGGGGCTTTCCTCTCCCCTGACAATACCAAGAACATCCCTGGTAACCGCCTCTCCGCACACATCCTAGTGTCTTTAGAAAAAATGCGCCAGAAATCCATCTGGGCCCGGAGCCTTTGTTGGAAACATTTGAAACAGCGTTGTTTTAACCTCTTTCTCATCATAAGGAGCCCAAAGACTCGCGTTCATAGCTACCGTTACTTTCACTGGAACATGATCGAGCACATCTTGTATGCCTTGGACCCCCTCTGACGTGTACAGATTCTTATAGAAATCAAGAGCTAATTGCTGCATCTCCGTGGGGTCCTCGGTTAACTAACCATTTGGTTTTTGAAGTGATTTAATCAAGTTCTTTCTCCTCCGCATCGACGCCCTCATGTGAAAGAAATGTGTATTTCTATCCCCTTCTGACAGCCATTGGACCCTCGAACTTTGTTGCCACACTATTTCTTCTCTCATGTAGAGCTCAATGAGTTTGTCATTAATTTTAATTTCAACATACGACGGCCCAGTCCGCTGTGGTTGGCTCCTCAATCGCTCAAGCTCCTTTTTTAACATTTTTATCTCACCTCGAACGCTGCCAAACGTCGATCTGGACCACTCCCCTAGGTTCTGTGCAAGATCCGCCAATTTCCTACGCACACCTTCCACCTATGGATTATGACCGTCGAGCTCCCATGCAGATCGAACGGTTGTCCTTAACTCTTCATGCGTGTCCCACATGGCCTCATAACGGAACATCTTCTATCCATTCCTCCTTTGTGCCGGTGCTAGGCTTATAAATATAGCATTGTGATCATACGTAGTTGATGTGATATGCTGCACCTTTGCCTGGGGGAAGATTTGACACCAATCTACCGTCCCAAGAGATCTGTCCAACCGAACTCACATGTAAGTGCCACCGACCACTTTTTTCTCATAAGTCCACCGAGTACCAGTACAACCCAAGTCCATGAGGCCACAAACATCCACGACATCTCTAAAGCCTTGTATCTGTGATTGGCTTCTAGTGCCCACTCCATCATGCTCGTCGTGCTGAAGCACCTCATTAAAATCACCAATACAGACCCAAGGCATATCCTGCATATTTGCCAAGTTCTTCATCGTGTCCCATGTCTGATGACGAAGGTGGGTCTGAGCCTCCCCATAGAAACAGGAGAGCCTCCATGGAGCCCCACCCAGATTAGAAACCTTTGCATCGATGTGATACCTCGAATAACCCAAATTTTCAATTTTTATATCATTATTCTAATACATAGCCAAACCTCCAGTTCTACCGGAGGAATTGAAGGAAATATGCCCTAGAGGCAATAATAAAGTTATTATTTATTTCCTTATTTCATGATAAATGTTTATTATTCATGCTAGAATACTATTAACCGGAAACATAATACATGTGTGAATACATAGACAAACATAGTGTCACTAGTATGCCTCTACTTGACTAGCTCATTAATCAAAGATGGTTATGTTTCCTAACCATAGACATGTGTTGTCATTTGATTAATGGGATCACGTCATTAGAAGAATGATGTGATTGACTTGACCCATTCCGTTAGCTTAGCACTTGATCGTTTAGTATGTTGCTATTGCTTTCTTCATGACTTATACATGTTCCTGTAACTATGAGATTATGCAACTCCCGTTTACTGGAGGAACACTTTAGGTGCTACCAAACGTCACAACGTAACTGGGTGATTATAAAGGAGTACTACAAGTGTCTCCAAAGGTACATGTTGGGTTGGCGTATTTCGAGATTAGGTTTTGTCACTCCGATTGTCGGAGAGGTATCTCTAGGCCCTCTCGGTAATGCACATCACAATAAGCCTTGCAAGCAATGTAGCTAATGAGTTAGTTACGAAATGATACATTACGTAACGAGTAAAGAGACTTGCTGGTAACGAGATTGAACTAGGTATTGGATACCGACGATCGAATCTCGGGCAAGTAACATACCGATGACAAAGGGAACAACGTATGTTGTTATGCGGTTTGACCGATAAAGATCTTAGTAGAATATGTAGGAGCCAATATGGGCATCCGGGTTCCGCTATTGGTTATTGACCGAGAATAGTTCTAGGTCATGTCTACATAGTTCTCGAACCCGTAGGGTCCGCATGCTTAAGGTTTCGATGACAGTTTTATTATGAGTTTATGAGTTTTGATGTACCGAAGGATTTTGGAGTCCCGGATGAGATCGGGGACATGACGAGGAGTCTCGAAATGGTCGAGACGTAAAGATCGATATATTGGACGACTATATTCGGGGTTCGGAAAGGTTCCGAGTGATTCGGGTATTTTCGGGGGTACCGGGGAGTTACGGGAATACGAGGAAGAAGCAATGGGCCTCATGGGCCAAGTGGTGGAAGAGAGGAGGCAGGGCGCGCGGCCCCCCTAGCCCAAACCGAATTGGACTAGGGGGTCGGCCCCCCTTTCCTCTTTTTCCTCCCTCTCCTTCCTTCTCCTTCTCCTTCCCTTCCTTCCCCTCTCCTACTTGGACTAGGAAAGAGGGGGAATCCTACTTGGAGTAGGATTCTCCCCCTTGGGTGCGCCTCCTCCCCTTGGCCGGCCCCCTCCCCCTTGCTCCTTTATATACGGGAGCAGGGGGCACCCCATGACACACAAGTTGATCTACGGATCGTTCCTTAGCCGTGTGCGGTGTCCCCCTCCACCATATTCCACCTCGGTCATATCGTCGCGGAGTTTAGGCGAAGCCCTGCGCCGATGGAGCATCATCATCGTCACCACGCCGTCGTGCTGACAGAATTCATCCCCGACACTTTGCTGGATCGGAGTCCGGGGATCGTCATCGAGCTGAACGTGTGCTGAACTCGAAGGTGTCGTACGTTCGGTACTTGGATCGGTCGGATCGTGAAGACGTACGACTACATCAACCGCGTTGTCATAACGCTTCCGCTTACGGTCTACGAGGGTACATGGACAACACTCTCCCCTCTCGTTGCTATGCCATCACCATGATCTTGCGTGTGCGTAGATTTTTTTTTGAAATTACTACGTTCCCCAACAGGAATCAACAACAAAAGCGTTATCATAACCTAAAGTACTCGCTAAATTTTCAGCCCTAACTCCAGAAGTTTGAGTTTCCACAATGCAGAGTACTCTAGGGGCAAACTTTTGCGCCAATTCGCGCAGCTCTTGAATTGTCGGGGCGTTGCCTATCCAGCAGCAATTCCAGCATAACAAATTCATTGCGCACGGCGGTCCTCCGCCAGGGAGGCCGCCGATAGTGCATCATTCTTTTTGGTCCGTTTTATCTCCTTCCTTGATGAGACATAGACAGGCGGCAGCGGGGGGACCCCAAGAGGCTTTTCAGATAATACAAGAGCTGTCAAACTCTCTGGTTCCACGGCCTCTTCTTTCCCATCAAAGGACTGAGCTGTCCCTAAAAGTTGGTTTTTGGATGACTGTCTGTTATTGCTTACCACCGTTGCCTCCAATGCCATAGGAGCCGCCACGCCCATCATAACATGCGTCTCACCTGGCCCTGAAGCACCATGAGACTGTGCCGTTTTTGCCCTTGCATCTTGCTGTCCTACTTCATTGCAAGGTTCGTTTTGGCGAGCGTTGAAAGGCCAGCTTTGGTTGGGGTTGAATTGCTCTCGCCCCCTTCCTCTCCCACCGGCATTCCTTGGGCCTCCTCGCCCCCTCTGACTACCAAAACCACTTCTTTCAGCTTGCCTGAAGCGAACATTGTCAGCCAAAACAAATTCTCCCCATTCAAACTTGGTCTCATCATGAACACCATCACCGCACTCCTCATGCCAATGCCCGCATTCACCACAGTTAAAGCAAAAAGCTGGTAACTTCTCATACTTTACTTGGTATCTAACTCTTTCGTCTCCCTTCTTGCTAGTTACAAACCTCTTAATTTTTGCATTGATGTCTATCTTCACCCTTACCCTGACAAATTCGCCTAAGAAACCTGCTGGTAACCTGAGATGAACTTCCTCCACCTCGCCAATGCGAGAAGCCATCCCCCTCACTGTAGGCTCAATTAAAAAGTTGTTAGGTAGCCGATGAATTTGTGCCCAAACTGCCAACCTGTCCAGCTTGATGCTATCAGGGTTCTTGAAACTGTCGTACTCCACCATGATCACCGCCTGATCCCTGAAAAGCCAAGGCCCCTCAAACATGGCCTTATTCCAATCCCCAAGGCATCCGAATTGTGTTGTGAATAGATTGTCCTTGATCTTCCTCCAAACCACCGTTTTCACGGGATTCCATGCCGCACGCATATCACCATATAAAGCATTAGGGCTGAACGTCCTTGAGGTGTGAGCCCTAGCTATGGCAAGCCACTTCGCCGGCTCACCCAGGTCCGGCAGCTCCTCCTCCCACACAAAGTCATCGTCCTCTTCCTCCTAGAGATTCAAACGAGCAAGTAGTTCCTCCGTCGTCTCCTTGCCATGACTTCCTTCCGAACTTGATCCAGCCGCCATGAACAAACCGATCTTGCTATCACGCGAGAAACCCTAAGTCAATCTGCCAGGAAAAACCCAAGAACCAAGGCCGGGTAAGGTTGCGAGGAACCTCCCTTAATCAGCCCGAGTCTGAGGGGTTCACCAGCAAGGATCTACCGGGGAGAAAAGGTAAAACCGGCAGCGGCGCCGGAGTACGTCAAACCCCTAGGCGGCGCCGTAGGGGCGTGCATATGGAACATGCAGTTGACGCGTGTATGTCAGAGATGAAAAAAAGACAAGCCCAGATAGAGCCTCCAAGGACGCAAGCAATCCATCCGGGCAAAACGACCAAGAACTAGTCTAAAAAAATACATAGCACGGTGACTCGGCCTAAAGACTGACCAGAGACCGGGCAACCGGCCTAATTCTCGGCACAATCAACAGATTCTGGGATTTGACAAGTTTTGCCATTTTTTACTTAAATATGGGTCGTTTCTAGGCAAATCTCAGGCGCGCCTTATTGTTTTGCTAGAAACCCCGGCGAGTGCCTCAGTCGATCTCCTGGGGTTGGGCCTTGTTTCACCCGGTCCGCTTTATTCATTGCGGCTTCAGCGAGAAAGAATATGTATAGCCTACCTATCGTCGCAAGGACGGGCATGCATTTCTCATCTTATTGTAAATGAGCTTGCCATTATTTGAGAAATAAAGTTTTTGCCTTAGTCCCTTTTAGCTTTTCGGTTTTTCCTCGACTTTCCTTAGGTTTTGGGCAAAAAATCAAAAACAAATTGCGCAAAAAACATGTTTTCTTTTGTTTTTCCGTGAGAGGCACATAAGTAGTTCTCGTGCTGCATGAATTTAATTCCGCGAGAGGCATGGTCATGCCTCTCGGAAAAGGAAAAATGTTTTTATTTCTTCCGCAAGAGGCATAAATTTAGTTCTCGTGGAGGCACGGATTTGCTTCCGCGAGAGACACAACTGTGCCTTTCGAAAAAGGAAAAAAACATATTTTCTTTTTTTTCCTTCCGTGAGAGGCACATATTTTACCTAAATCTGAGTCGTTTCTAGGCAGATCTCAGGCGTGCCTTACTATTTTGACAGAAGCCCGGGCGAGTGCCTCAGTCGATCTCCTGGGCTTGGGCCTTGTTTCGCCCCGTCCACTTTATTCGTTGCGGCTTCAGCGAGAAAGAATATGTATAGCCGGCCTATTGTCGCAAGGACGGGCATGCATTTCTGATCTTATTGTAAATGATCTCGCCATTATTTGAGAAATACAGTTTTTGCCTTAGTCAAAAGAAAAAGGACGAGCATGCATTTCACAGGCAAAATTTGCCTCTCTCTTTGATCAAAAAGAAAATTAGAGTTATTATTATTTTGTAATGCATACAATTTCAAAATTTAACCTACCAAGCCAATTTTGTTAATTTTTCATATTCCCTATAAAACAAAAGAAACTTGGAGATGCCCTAAGTTCACTTGTTTTTGCTGTACAGCATGTGTTTCTATTGTACTTTTCAATTCAATCCTTCGAGGCAAAAAAAAAAGGATCGACGAGGAGTTTCATTGCATCAAAAAGTCCATGGTGGGGACAACTCATAAGTACGGAGCAATTGACATTGATTCCAATAGTAGCTCACGGGTTCAATACACCACTTGAGACGCACAAAAGATACGGCGGTCAGCTGGTCACCAACTCAAGCAAATCGACATCCATGCACTTCAAATCAAGGGGGGTGGATATTCAGAATTCATTCATTTATAATCACCAAACCAAGGATGATACATCACTACACTGGATGTCATCCTATCAAAGCATGATTACCAACTCATTTCGGTTCTTTGGGATTTATCCCCGAAAAAGGAGCCAACCAGATTACCACTTCAGAGACTGCCAGGTAACAAAACACAGAGATTTGAAGAACGTATACTCCTATGATCGGACATTTTACATAAAAAGTAACTATAATCCAAGGTGTCATTGGGCAAACCATCATATATTCTAAGCAATACAACTACTTAAAACTCAAAATGGTACTAGCAATTATGCTTCCGTTCTGCTCCCTTGAGTGACAAACTCTGCTCCTGACAGTGGCTGCGCTCCCGTTGTTGCAAATACACATCATGAGATTAGAAATATATAAAGTCGCAATGAATTGGGGATATGGAAGGAAGATGAAAGCTGGACATGGGAATATAATTCATGATAACATAGGTCAGTCGTGTGTGTGTGCTTCAAATGCCAAATACACAACATGGAGGTATGCCATCGAACCAAGCATCTATCCAGCCATAGAATGCTACTCCCTCTGATCCATAGTAACATTTTGTGCAAATGGAACGACTTATAGTTCAGCCCCTGATATAAACTGATACCCAAAAACTCCCTCCAGAAAACTAGCAATAGATGTTCTACACAAGAAAACAAACAAGGAATGTTCTCCTTAAGATTTACTTTGTGATCACAAACACTGATGAAGCTTTCTTATCATTCCCCACTTGTGGAACTTGATAAAAATACCACAAGCAGGATATCAAACACCACAACAGACCAAGAGCTAAGAGCTAGCGCAGCAAACCAAGAACGCATCAAGGTACTTACCGAAAATGATACACATATACAAAGAAATTCTACTATTATCAGTTTTACTTTTGCCCTACACATACACATGGTTGATAGCTAACACTGTTCAGATAGCACTACAGGGTTTATCCAAGATTGTACAAACCATACATAGGAACTGTACAAAATAGAAGGATGAGGAGGTGAAGAACTAACCATGGGTAGCCATCTATCTAGCCATGTCGAAGATGTCGCCACAGTCAACACCATCCATGCCAGGGAGACATCACCAAAGCGTACGTCTGTCACATAGTTTCAAGCAGAATATAATGCTCCCTCAAGTGAAAAATTTTGCTCCTTACAATGGTTGCACTCCCCGTTGCTGCAAATACACATCATGAGGTTAGCAACACATAATGTCACAGGGAATCAGAGATATGGAAGGAAAATGAAAGCTGGACATGGGAGGGGAGGTATAGAACTTAAAGCTAGAGGTGTCGTCTGAAGAAACAATTGAGTACACAGTTATAGTCACGTAAACAGGCCAAAGTATGTAAGATAGGCACGACTTGTAGCCTTCCAATAACATAGCTTCACATTTTAAATGCGATAATGATGGAAATAATCAACATCATTTAGGTGCAAATAGGTCAAAGAACATATGCTGTTAGATGTACTTTGATGCCAGCAGTAGATAAGCCATAAAGGATGTCAAAAGCCACTAGTCGTGCGGAAAGCAAGAACATTTGATCTCAAGTAGAACATGACTTGGTGATGCCATTGAACCAAGCATCTATCCAGCCATAGAATGCTAACATTTTCACAAAGTATGAAAATTCTCAGTTCTGCTAATAGACTGACTTATAGAGCTCTGCCCCTGATACAAAATGGTACAGAGAAAGTGCCTCCAGAAAACTAACAAGAAATGTACAACGCAAGGAAGAAATAAGGAATGTCCTCCTCGAGAAACCATAACTACAAGTTGAACTAAATCCACGGATGTGATCTCAAACTGATGAAGCTTTCTTATATTGTGAGGATAAACAAATAGTAGCATAACAGAGTGCTATCATGGATTCAATGACATCATACACTACGCATATCAGCAAGCAGACACTATCCATAGATAAATGTGAACATTGACATTGGTAAATTGCGAACATAGATGGGGAAACTATTGACTGCAGGTCATGATGCACATCCAGGATGCATACAAAAACCTTAGATCAGAGCTTGACCAAAGGCATACAATGTCAACCTCTAGGGCTTTAAAAGTATTACCTGGCCGGGAGAAGCACCAGAGATGGGGGCACTCTCGACAAAGGGGAAGCAGAGGAGGCAGGAAGCTAGGAGAAGCACCGACGACAATAAGACCAACCTGCTCATATGGATCAAGACAAGTTGCTGTCACAAAATTTATAACTATTTGGAACAAATTTAAAAGTAAGCATGTCAAACAGGAACAAAATGTCAACATCTAGGGTTAAGGGTTTTGAGTATTACCTGGCCCGGGAGAAGCACCAGAGATGGGGGCACCGCCGACTAAGGGGAAGCAGAGGCAGGAAGCTGGGAGAAGCACCGACGACACCAAGACCAACCTGCTCATAGATCAAGAGAAGAAATCGTCACAAAATTTACAAGTACTTGGAACAAATTAAAAAGTATACATGTTGGTTCAACATGATAACATGGACCAACAGAGCACTAAGCATGTCAAAAAGGAATCCCAGTGGCGCAAGATTAAGAACCACGCAGTGTAGTTTTACTTGTTTCTAGAAGCAACCCAAATAATAATTGCAAGTGGTTCAAACAAGTCAAGGAAAACACTACAGGAAACAACAGTGCTAGCTCTCTTTTATATGATTTGAGCAATATCTAGAAAGGGGAGTCTATGTAATAGTGGCACTCGTTATATATGAAATTGTGCAGACTGGCTTACAAAGAGCGCAGAAAGAAGGTACAAACAATATACATTTTCTTTGGATGACGATCTATACAAAGAGAGTTTCAATGGGAAATATAGATGCATCTGTCGAGACATTTTAGAACATTGAACACATTTATATTCATCAGTCCCAGTTTATGATCTATTAACAGCTAATATGTGTGGCATCACCTCAAATAGCATGATAAGATAGGGAACTAATAAATGGTACCACAAGGAACAGATCAAAAGCATAGAAGTCACCATACCACACCTCCCACACTATCGTGACTTACAGTTGGAGGTGGCAAGTTCATCACAGATTTAGGCTATGAAACTCAGAAAACAGAAGGCCTAGATATCGAACCACCTACTGTACCAGCACTAGCCTCACAAACAAAATCATAAACCAAGGCAGCAGGAAAAGATATTGTTAAAAGTTATATAATGAACAAGGACTAGAGCAGTCTACCCTGCTTGCATGGGTTTCGAGCACTCAATCATATTGATTATGCAGAAGAACATGTAAGGTCAAAATACCTTCGAGGGGAGGTCGACAGGCAAAGTGGGTGTTGCCACGCCAGGGAAGATCACGTCACAGCTCCTCCCTCTCCCAGCATACATCTCGCTCACTGGATGACTGGATTCTTTGGCACTTGGTCCATGAGCATAAGACTAGCTAGTGGGAGTAACTTCAATAGTAACATCGAGGAGAGAGGTAGTTTGAGTAACTTAGCTAGTTACTATAACATCACATGTCCCAATGCAATATGAGTCTATAACCTAATAAATGAAGCTTTGCATGATACCACACTTATGTTGCTACCCACTATGAAGGTAGTTATATAGTTCTAGGGATATGTGTATGTTACTAGTGTATGTTACTCTCCACTGTGGCTAGTCTAAGCTCAAAGGCTTTCTTCTGCTACTCTTCGAATAGACCCAATTAACGCCTGCATTAAAGAATAGCATGTAGAAGACCACAGTTCAAAGAGAGGTATCTAGATATGGAACAAACATAGAGCAAGAGATCAATTAAACATGAACCACACATAGTACAGCTTTTGAGGAAAAGAAAAAGCAATTCAAAACTCATAACTAGAAAGCTGCAACTGATAGAACTAGCACTAAGGGAACTTCAACTGATATCCATTTATGCTTTTTGAAAGCAATTAAAAACAGAGTAAAAAAGAAAAGACTTCCCAACCCATGCTTTCTTACATTGTGAGGATAAACAAATACTCCCTCCGTCCGGAAATACTTGTCGGACAAGTGGATGAATCTAGACATATTTTAGTTATAGATACACCTAATTGTAGCCATTTTTCCGACAAGTATTTCGGGACGGAGGGAGTAGTAGCATAAACAGAGAGCTATGATGGATTCAATGACATTATACAATACACAAATCAACAAGCTCGCACTATCCATAGATAAATGTGAGCATTTACGTTTGTAAATTGTGAACATATATGGGTAAACTATCAATTGCAGATCAAGATGCACACCCATCTCAAATGATTGCAGGATGCAAGCAAAAATCCTAGATCAGAGCTCAACCAAAGGAATACAACGACGAAGGGGAGTATTACCTGTCCGAGAGAAGTTCCAGAGATGGGGGCACCAACGACAAAGGGGAACAAGAGGCAGGAAGCTGGGAGAAGCACTGGTGACAACAAGACCAACCTGCTTATGGATCAAGAGAACTTCTCATTACAAAATTTATAACTACTTGGAACAAATTTAAAAGTACACATGTTGGTTCAACTGGATAACATGGACCTACAGAGCACTAAGCATGTCAAAAAGGGAATCCCAGTTGCGCAAGATTAACAACCACACAGTGTAGATTTACTTGTTTCCAGAGGCAATAATAATTGAATCAGGGGCTCAATGCAAGTGGTTCAAACAAGTCAAGGCAAACACTACAAGAAACAGCAGTGCTAGCGCACTCCTATACATGACTTGGGCAATATCTGGAAAGGAGATCCTATGAAATAGTGGCACTGCATTATATATGAAATTGTGCAGACTGGCTTACTCAGAGCACAGCAAGAAGCTACAAACAGCTAAACATTTTCTTTGGATGACCATTTATATAAAGTTTCAATGAGAAATATAGATGCATCTCTGGAAACATTTTAGACAACAATTGTACATTCAGCACATTTATATTCGGTGAAGCTATCTGGTGAACATTCGCTGGGGGTGAGGTCCCAGCGAACGCACCCAGAGCCACACTATCAAGATCCAGCAGATGGCAGTTTCAAACGAAAATTTTACTAAAAAGAAAGAAATGCCATGCATTTTTAAAAATGCCATCACTCTTATCACTATAAATGCCAGCCCAGGAGTTCGCAAATGCCACACTTGCTGGCGAACAATCGCCAGCTAATAGGATCCTTTATATTCATCAATCCCAGTCTATGATCTATTTATTAACAGCTAATATGTGTAGCCTCACCTCAAATAGCATGACAAGACATGTAATAATAAATCGTCTGAAACACAATGAACTGGTACCACAAGGAAAAAAAATCTAAAGCATAGAAGTCATTATAGCTCACCTCCCACACTACCATGGCTTAGGGTTGAGGTGGCGAGGTCATCACAGATTTAGGCTATGAAACTCAGAAAACAAAGGGCCTAAAATATCCTACTACCAACTGTACCAGCACTAGGAACACAAACTACATCATAAACCAAGCACTAGCCACACAAACTACAACACATAAACCTAGGCAACTGTACATCGATTATACAACAATATCAGTGAGATGCAAAACTGTTTATACAATTATGGTACATCGATTTCTAATATCCTCAACAAAATTAAATTCTGCCAGCCTGCATTTTTATTCGCATAACTAAGCCAACAAATTGAAATACGAAACTCACAACCACAAACAAAAAGAAACAACAGACCTGCTCAGAACAAGATTAAAAAACAGGGAAACAGTTTGTAGAGACCTCTTTGTACTGAAGCTGCTCGTTGGAGCCGAAGATTTGGAGGTGCTGGTGCGCTTGGCCGTTGGTGAGGCCGTCACGGCTGCACCTTGGTTTGTCCAACATCACCTACAGCAGAGAGCAAGTAGCATCAACATCACGAAGTCACGGCCGCCTACCCTGGTTAGTTCTGATTAGAACAAACAGTTTGCAGTAGTAAAAGCTGAAACATATGTCTCCTAATGGGCTATGGTAAACACAATTTGGTTGCAAGGTCGACAAAATTAATCATTCCAAAGAACCGCTCGTAGTTTACATGGTTGACAAGATTAATTGATTCAAATAAGCCTACAACATAAGTCTCCTATGGCTTAATCTTGGTGTGGATCCATCTTGAAGAAGACACGCAACAGTAGAAATTCAGTTTAAAAAAAGATCAAGTCTGAACCTTTGGCATGCCATGTGATATATCTTCAGGGAAGGGGCAAATTTACTACACCAAACGCCATGAATCTCAACAACTTTTGTATTTTCTGTGTGTGCACATAGTTACTTTGCTCTGAATTTTAAGTAAGTTTGTACACACCAGTGAAAGCAACATACATCAGCAGAAATCGTGGCTCCTCATGTATACGCAGCAAACAAAACTGATTTTTCTGGTACGAACTTGAGCAGCGTGTGACAGTAGCTTACCCTTCAGCTGGGCGGGAGCGATGACCATGATGGCGGCAGTCCCTGATGACCCATGTGGCCGGATCCCACATGAACCCCAAAGAACCTGCTCTGCTGCACACACCAAACTGAAAGAAAGAAGAAGAAAAAGATAATTTCAGTTAAGCATCCCATGGTCGCAGGAAGGGAGAGCGCGGATAAACATTGTAGAGACATTCTTCGCCTGAAGCTGCTTGTTGGGGCCAAAGATTTGGATGTGCTGCTGCGCCTGGCCGGTGGTGAGGCCGTCGCGGCTGCACCTCTGGTTCTCAAACACCTCCGACAAAAGAGAGGGAGCAGCATAAACTGCACAAGCAGAGCAACATGTGCGTGAGGAAACCCCGACTGCCAAATCGAGGGAGAGAGAGGTGCAGAGAGGAGAAGGGCGAGGCGACCTTAGACGAGATCCATGGTGTCGCCAGAGGGAAGGGAAGAGCAGCGTCCCTAGGGGTGGAAACGGATCGGATGCGGATCAGATAGTGCTCTTACCACTTCCATTTTCATATTTTCAAAATGGATACGAATCCGAATACGGATGTTATCGGATACGGATGCGGCTCGGATATTATTCGAATACGGATACATATCGGATATTTTCTTGATTCGGAACGGATACGAATAATATCAACATATTGCTTAAGTAAATTACTCGATTGCTATGCGACCTTAAGTAATCAACTTATAACATACAATAAGTCAATGATAAATAGGTTTATGAATAAATACTATTTTAATGCATAATAATTTATAAGTTTAATCATATATAGAGTAAAAGTTAACTACTTATTTGGCTTTTATGTTGGATAATTGGAATATTGGGTCTAGAATTTCAAAATTTACCTCCCATAATCTTATTCGGATACGGATATATCTACTTCCATATCCATATTTGTGTCAAAATATCCTACCATATTTTATTTTTTATTTGTTTAAAATATTCGGATACGGATAATTACCATTTCCATTTTGGTTCGGATGCGGATGTTTCGGATACGAATAGGCATTTTCTCGAATACGAATATCAGATATTTCGGATTATCCGCTGCCACTTTCCACCCCTAAGCGTCCCGAGTAGAAGCACACGGACAGAGATCCTTCGCTCCTCCTTTCCGACCGCCGCGGACCCTCGACGAGCTCCTCTTCCGGCGGCGCAGGGAGGGGGAGAGGGGACCAACACCACCTACGGAAGAGAGGGAGCAGCATCAACTTCACTAACGGCGGCGCAGGATTGTCGCTTGCGTGCGTGCGGAAACCACGAGTGCCAAATCGACAGAGAGAGAGAGAGAGAGAGAGAGAGGCGCAGGTAGGAGATGAGGGACGAGAGAGGGGGAGCGACCTTGACGAGATCCATGGTGTCGGCACCCGCGGAAGAGAAGCGTCCCCAGAAGAAGCGCACGGACATAGGAAGCAGCGTCCCTCCTCCTTTCCCCTCCGCCGGAGCCCTAGATTGGTTCTGCCTAGATTCCGCCTCGAGACGGAGGCGCTCCATCCCAAAAGCTTCTCTCTTATTTTTTTCAGGGCAAAAGACACCATATAGTAGAAGATGGGTGTCGGGGGCCTGCCGGGGGGCCACAAGGTAAGGGGTGCGCCTAGGGGGTAGGGCGCGCCCTCCACCCTTGTGGCTGGCTGGTGGCCCCCTCTGGTGCTTTCTTCTCCCAATTTTTTTAATTTATTTTAAAATTGATCTCCGTGAAGTTTCATGACTTTTGGAGTTGTGCAGAATAGGTGTCTAATATTTGCTCCTTTTTCCAGTCTAGAATTCCAGCTGATGGCATTCTCCCTCTTCATGTAAACCTTATAAAATAAGAGAGAAAAGGCATAAGTATAGTGATATAACGTGTAATAACAGCCCCTAATGCAATCAATATTGATATAAAAGCATGCTGCAAAATGGATGTATTAACTCCCCCAAGCTTAGACATCGCTTGTCCTCAAGCGAAAGCCGATATCGAAAAATATGTCCACATATTTAGAGATAGAGGTGTCGATAAAATAAAATACGGACATGAGAGCATCATGATCATCTTTAGAACAACAACATATATTGTCATATGATTTCTTGTGCCAAAGTAACAATTCATTCACAAGGTAAAGTATGAATCAAAAACTTCATTGAAAACTAACAAATTATGATCTCAGTCATTGAAGCAATTGCAATTTATCATAACATCGGAAAGAGTCATTAAGAGAGCTTTTCAACAAGTCCACATACTCAACTATCATTTACTCTTCCACAATTTCTAACACTCACGTGATATTTATGGGTACAAAGTTCCAATCGGAGATAGAGAAAGATAGGGGCTTATAGTTTCGCCTCCCAACCTTTTAACTCAAGGATAATGTCAACAATAATATTTTATGAAAACCTACATCCGAGTGGATATATATATCCGGATCTCTCCAACACATAGTGTTTGCCAAAGGATAAAGTGTAGAAAGGAAAGGTGAAGATCACCATGACTTTTGGACGAGGGTAGAAGGTAAAAATAAAAGATAGGCCCTTCGCAGAGGGAAGCAGAGTTGTCATGCACTTTTATGGTTGGATGCACAAAATTTTAATGCAAAAGAACGTCACTTTATATTGCCGCTTGTAATAAGGACCTTTATTATGCAGTTCGTCGCTTTTATTTATTCCACATCACAAGTTCGTATAAAGATTATTTTCTTCATACTAATAGATCATACATATTTAAAGAGCAATTTTTATTGCTTGCACCTATGACAACTTACTTGAAGGATCTTACTCAATCCATAGGTAGGTATAGTGGACTCTCATGGCAAAACTGGGTTTAGGGATGTTTGGAAGCACAAGTAGTATCTCTACTTGGTGCAAAGAATTTGGCTAGCATGAGAGGGAAAGGCAAGCTCAACATGTTGGATGATACCTTACAATATAACTTCTATTCGGATATAGGAAAACATAACCCATTATGTTGTCTTCCTTGTCCAACATCAACTTTTTAGCATATTGTCGTGGAATAGTCACGACAGATATCCTAGTGTGAGGACTTAGTCGTGGAGCCATCGCAACTAGGTTAGCTTAAAGGGGTTGAACGAGACAAGGGACACAGAGAGTTTATACTGGTTCGGCCCCTTGCGGTGAAGGTAAAGGCCTAATTCAGTTTGAGGTGGTATTGCTTATGTCTCGATTACTAGGGAGCGAATACACTTGACCTAGCTTTTGATCTCTTGTTTCTTGCCCTGAACCACCGCCAGATCGTCCCTTTATATACACAGGTTGACGCCTAGTGGCTCACGGTGTCCCGGCCGGCTCATAGACAACGTGTCCGGCTCGGTGACTAAATATACTTGCCTTACAATATAAGTCATACACATATGGCGGTTTATCCCTATGGGCCTTAAGTCGCCCTTGGGCCTTGGGCCCTTGCCTATGAACCGTCATCTTCAGTATCCTCATGGGCTTCGTATTGATGAACCACCATAGGTATAACCCGGCCCCTCCTGGGCGGGTCATACCTAATAGTCATATCCCCAACATTAGGCCCCAGATTGATTTGAACTTGTTCATGTCAATCTTCAACACTTAGAAAAATCCTTCCTTCTTCATTTGTGCGAGACCTCATAACCCGCTATGACATCATCTTCTGCGATTGTGGTAACCTCCATGACGTCATCTGCCATTAATTTTACACAATATCCAATATATCTTAACAGATCCTTATCTTTAATAACCATTCCGAAAATCGAGGCATCCAAACAGCTGGATAATCATTCTTTGGCCTCCTCATTTTTCGCGCCCACCTATTACCCTTCTCCTTATAAATAGGGTCAAATAGCCTCCATTCACTTTCCCCTCTTGCCTTCTCATCTTCTTCTTCCTCTCGCGACTCCTCTATCGCCTCGAGCTTCGACGCCGCCATCCTTCGACCGCTGCATTAACTCAGGCCACTGCATCAACCTGACTGATCCAGAAAACACTGGCGCTCTACCACAGTCCATCTGCATCTGTAAGTGTTCATCTCCCTATGTGTCAGATCTGCATTAGGGTTAGCCCTGTTCTTCGGTGTTCTTAGTTGTTCTTGGCTTTCTTCTTCAACCCCGGTAGCTTCTAATCTGAATATAGTATAGAACTCGTGCGGTAGCAGTTTTAGCCTTTGTTTTTAAATTCAGAATACTTTTTTCTTCATATAAGATCTCATCGGAGCACACGAACTCCTCTATGCTGCTTTAGGTTTAGAATTTACTGCATTTTCTGAACTTCCACCAATCCAAAATTATAGCTTCAGTCTGTGAAATCTGTTTGTCCATCACTTAAAAAAATTTCCTTCTTGATAGATCTTAACTATCAGTATTGTCATGGCGGCTTACATCACCAGTCATCCTTCTTGATAGATCTTAACTGTCAGTATTGTCATGGCAGCTTACATCACCAGTCTAAGCTAGTCATATGTCATTAGGCCCCCTTTAAGCCGCCATTCTGAATATGTACTGTAGGGTTTTACCTCCGGCTTAATGAATCAACTTAAACCGGCAAAAATGCTCTTTCTTTTAGGCTTCTGTCTTCACAATGCCGCCGAAGACAACCACTTCATGTAATTGGGTTCCCTCCATTGTCACTGAGGACACGCTCAAAGACTTTGTGAAAACCGGCTATTTACCAGAAAAAACGGTCATGCATTACCGCGCCCCCAATCTAGAAGAAGAAAGACCTCAGCCAAAGGATGACGAGGTCATTGTTTTTACTGACCACATGAATCGGGGCTTCTCACCGCCCGGTTCTAAATTTTTCCGAGATGTTCTGCACTTCTTTCAGCTTCATCCTCAAGACATCGTACTCAATTATGTGTCAAACATCTGCAACTTTCAAGTTTTCTGCGAAGTATACCTTCAAGAGGAGCCCAGTGTTGAACTGTTTAGGGAATATTTTTATTTGAACCGCCAAAATGAGTTTACGAATGGGCCCAGCTTGGAACTTGGCGGAATCTCAATTCAACGAAGAAGAGATGCTATCTTCCCCTATGCTCGCTTGCCGAGTCACCCCAAAGATTGGAACCAGACATGGTTTTATTGCAAAGATACCTCTCCGGCTGACGAGAACCCACTGCTTGGCTATCGTGCCCAGTGTCTTGACTCAAAAAATCATCTTCCTGAGAAGCTTATGTTGGGGAACGTAGTAATTTCAAAAAAATTCCTACGCACACGCAAGATCATGGTGATGCATAGCAACGAGAGGGGAGAGTGTTGTCCACGTACCCTCGTAGACCGAAAGCGGAAGCGTTATGACAACGCGGTTGATGTAGTCGTACGTATTCACGATCCGACCGATCCAAGTACCGAACGTACGGCACCTCTGAGTTCAGCACACGTTCAGCTCGATGACGATCCCCGGACTCCGATCCAGCAGGGTGTCGAGGATGAGTTCCGTCAGCACGACGGCGTGGTGACAATGATGATGTTCTACCGACGCAGGGCTTCGCCTAAGCACCGCTACGATATGACCGAGGTGGAATATGGTGGAGGGGGCATCGCACACGGCTAAGGAACGATCACGAAGATCAACTTGTGTGTTATGGGGTGCCCCCTGTCCCTCTTGCCTTGGTGGAGAAGGAAAGGGGGGAGGGGAAAGAGGAAAGGGGGGCGCCCCCTCCCCTCCTTGTCCTATTCGGACTAGGGGGGAGGGGGCGCGCGGCCTGCCCTGGCCGGCCCTCCTCTTCTCCCTCATGGCCCATGTAGGTCCATTAACCCCCCGGGGGGGGGGGGGGTTCGGTAACCCTCCGGTACTCCGGTAAAATCCCGATTTCACCCGGAACGTTTCCGATATCCAAATATAGGCTTCCAATATATCAATCCTTATGTCTCGACCATTTCGAGACTCCTCATCATGTCCGTGATCACATCCGGGACTCCGAACAACCTTCGGTACATCAAAACTTATAAACTCATAATAAAATTGTCATCGTAACGTTAAGCGTGCGGACCCTACGGGTTCGAGAACTATGTAGACATGACCTAGAACTATTTCCGGTCAATAACCAATAGCGGAACCTGGATGCTCATATTGGCTCCTACATATTCTACGAAGATCTTTATCGGTCAAACCGCATAACAACATACATTGTTCCCTTTGTCATCGGTATGTTACTTGCCTGAGATTCGATCGTCGGTATCCAATACCTAGTTCAATCTCGTTACCAGCAAGTCTCTTTACTCGTTACGTAATGCATCATTCCGTAACTAACTCATTAGCTACATTGCTTGCAAGGCTTATAGTGATGTGCATTACCGAGAGGGCCCAGAGATACCTCTCCGACAATCGGAGTGACAAATCCTAATCTCGAAATACGCCAACTCAACATGTACCTTCTAAGACACCTGTAGAGCTCCTTTATAATCACCCAGTTACGTTGTGACGTTTGATAGCACACAAAGTGTTCCTCCGGTAAATGGGAGTTGCATAATCTCATAGTTGTAGGAACTTTGTATAAGTCATGAAGAAAGCAATAGCAACATACTAAACGATCAAGTGCTAGGCTAACGGAATGGGTCAACTCAATCACATCATTCTCCTAATGATGTGATCCCGTTAATAAAATGACAACACATGTCTATGGTTAGGAAACATAACCATCTTTGATTAATGAGCTAGTCAAGTAGAGGCATACTAGTGACATTATGTTTGTCTATGTACTCACACATGTATTATGTTTCCGGTTAATACAATTCTAGCATGAATAATAAACATTTATCATGATATGAGAAAATAAATAATAACTTTATTATTGCCTCTAGGGCATATTTCCTTTAGTCTCCCACTTGCACTAGAGTCAACAATCTAGATTACACAGTAATGATTCTAACACCCATGGAGTCTTGTTGCTGATCATGTTTTGCTCGTGGAAGAGGCTTAGTCAACGGGTCTGCAACATTCAGATCCGTATGTATCTTGCAAATTTCTATGTCTCCCACCTGGACTTGATCCCAGATGGAATTGAAGCGTCTCTTGATGTGCTTGGTCCTCTTGTGAAATCTGGATTCCTTTGCCAAGGCAATTGCACCAGTATTGTCACAGAAGATCTTCATTGGTCCCAATGCACTAGGTATGACACCTAGATCGGAAATGAACTCCTTCATATAGACTCCTTCATTTGCTGCTTCTGAAGCAGCTATGTACTCCGCTTCGCATGTAGATCCCGCCACGACGCTTTATTTAGAACTGCACCAACTTACAGCTCCACCGTTCAATAAAAACACGTATCCGGTTTGCGATTTAGAATCGTCCGGATCAACGTCAAAGCTTGCATCGACGTAACCATTTACGACTAGCTCTTTGTCACCTCCATAAATGAGAAACATATCCTTAGTCCTTTTCAGGTATTTCAGGATGTTCTTGACCGCTGTCCAGTGATCCACTCCTGGATTACTTTGGTACCTCCCTGCTAAACTTATTGCTAAGCATACATCAGGTCTGGTACACAACATTGCATACATGATAGAGCCTATGGCTGAAGCATAGGGAACATCTTTCATTTTCTCTCTATCTTCTGCCGTGGTCGGGCATTGAGTCTGACTCGACTTCACACCTTGCAATACAGGCAAAAACCCTTTCTTAGCCTGATCCATTTTGAACTTTTTCAAAACTTTATCAAGGTATGTGCTTTGTGAAAGTCCAATTAAGCGTCTTGATCTATCTCTATAGAACTTGATGCCTAATATGTAAGCAGCTTCACCGATGTCTTTCATTGAAAAACTTTTATTCAAGTATCCCTTTATGCTATCCAGAAATTCTATATCATTTCCAATTAAAAATATGTCATCTACATATAATATCAGAAATGCTACAGAGCTCACACTCACTTTCTTGTAAATACAGGCTTCTCCAAAAGTCTGTATAAAACCATATGCTTTGATCACACTATCAAAGCGTTTATTCCAACTCCGAGATGCTTGTACCAGTCCATAAATGGATCGCTGGAGCTTGCACACTTTTTTAGCACCTTTTGGATCGACAAAACCTTCTGGTTGCATCATATACAACTCTTCTTCCAGAAATCCATTCAGGAATGCAGTTTTTACATCCATTTGCCAAATTTCATAATCATAAAATGCGGCAATTGCTAACATGATTCGGACAGACTTAAGCATCGCTACGGGTGAGAAATTCTCATCGTAATCAACCCCTTGAACTTGTCGAAAACCTTTTGCAACAAGTCGAGCTTTGTAGAAAGTTATATTACCATCAGCGTCAGTCTTCTTCTTAAATATCCATTTATTCTCAATGGCTTGCCGATCATCGGGCAAGTCAACCAAAGTCCATACTTTGTTCTCCTACATGGATCCTATCTCAGATTTCATGGCTTGAAGCCATTTTGCGGAATCTGGGCTCATCATCGCTTCCTCATAGTTCGTAGGTTCGCCATGGTCAAGTAACATGACTTTCAGAATAGGATTACCATACCACTCTAGTGCGGATCTTACTCTGGTAGACCTACGAGGTTTAGTAGAAACTTGATCTGAAGTTTCATGATCAATATCATTAGCTTCCTCACTAATTGGTGTAGTTGTCACAGGAACCGGTTCTTGTGATGAACTACTTTCCAATAAGGGAGCAAGTATAGTTACCTCATCAAGTTCTACTTTCCTCCCACTCACTTCTTTCGAGAGAAACTCCTTCTCTAGAAAGGATCCAAATTTAGCAACGAAAATCTTGCCCTCAGATCTGTGATAGAAGGTGTACCCAATAGTCTCTTTTGGGTATCCTATGAAGGCACATTTCTCTGATTTGGGTTCGAGCTTATCTGGATGAAGTTTCTTCACATAAGCATCACAGCCCCAAACTTTAAGAAACGACAACTTTGGTTTCTTGCCAAACCACAGTTCATAAGGCGTCGTCTCAACGGATTTTGATGGTGCCCTATTTAACGTGAATGCGGCCGTCTCTAAAGCATAACCCCAAAACGAAAGCGGTAAATCAGTAAGAGACATCATAGATCGCACCATATCCAGTAAAGTACGATTACGACGTTCGGACACACCATTTCGTTGTGGTGTTCCGGGTGGCGTGAGTTGCGAAACTATTCCGCATTGTTTCAAATGTAAACCAAACTCGTAACTCAAATATTCTCCTCCACGATCAGATCGTAGAAATTTTATTTTCTTGTTACGATGATTTTCCACTTCACTCTGAAATTCTTTGAACTTTTCAAATGTTTCAGACTTGTGTTTCATCAAGTAGATATACCCATATCTGCTCAAATCATCTGTGAAGGTGAGAAAATAACGATACCCACCGCGAGCCTCAATATTCATTGGACCACATACATCAGTATGTATGATTTCCAATAAATCAGTTGCTCGCTCCATAGTTCCGGAGAACGGCGTTTTAGTCATCTTTCCCATGAGGCACGGTTCGCAAGTACCAAGTGATTCATAATCAAGTGATTCCAAAATTCCAGCAGTATGGAGTTTCTTCATGCGCTTTATACCGATATGACCTAAACGGCAGTGCCATAAATAAGTTGCGCTATCATTATTAACTCTGCATCTTTTGGCTTCAACATTATGAATATGTGTATCACTACTATCGAGATTTAATAAAAATAGACTACTCTATAAGTGTGCATGACCATAAAAGATGTTACTCATATAAATAGAACAACCATTATTCTCTGATTTAAATGAATAATTGTCTCGCATCAAACAAGATCCAGATATAATGTTCATGCTCAACCCTGGCACAAAATAACAATTATTTAGGTCTAAAACTAATCACGATGGTAGATGTAGAGGTAGCATGCCGACCGCGATCACATCGACTTTGGAACCATTTCCCACGCGCATCGTCACCTCGTCCTTAGCCAATCTTCGCCTATTCCGTAGTCCCTGTTTCGAGTTGCAAATATTAGCAACAGAACCAATATCAAATACCCAGGTACTACTGCGAGCATTAGTAAGGTACACATCAATAACATGTATATCACATATACCTTTGTTCACTTTGCCATCCTTCTTATCCGCCAAATACTTGGGGCAGTTCCGCTTCCAGTGTCCAGTCTGCTTGCAGTAGAAGCCCTTAGTCTCAGGCTTAGGTCCAGACTTGGGTTTCTTCTCTTGAGCAGCAACTTGTTTGCTGTTCTTCTTGAAGTTCCCCTTCTTCTTTCCTTTGCCCTTTTTCTTGAAACTGGTGGTCTTATTGACCATCAACACTTGATGCTCCTTCTTCATTTCTACCTCCGCAGCCTTTAGCATTGCGAAGAGCTAGGGTATAGTCTTGTCCACCCCTTGCATATTATAGTTCATCACGAAGCTCTTGTAGCTTGGTGGCAGTGATTGAAGAATTCTGTCAATGACACTATCATCAGGAAGATTAACTCCTAGTTGAATCAAGTGATTATTATACCCAGACATTTTGAGTATGTGTTCACTGACAGAACTATTCTCCTCCATCTTACAGCTATAGAACTTATTGGAGACTTCATATCTCTCAATCCGGGCATTTGCTTGAAATATGAACTTCAACTCCTGGAACATCTCATATGCTCCATGACGTTCAAAACATCGTTGAAGACCCGGTTCCAAACCATAAAGCATGGCACACTGAACTATTGAGTAGTCATCAGCTTTGCTCTGCCAGACGTTCTTAACGTCGTCAGTTGCATCTGCAGCAGGCCTGGCACCCAGCGGTGCTTCCAGGACGTAATTCTTCTGTGCAGCAATGAGGATAATCCTCAAGTTACGGACCCAGTCCGTGTAATTGCTACCATCATCTTTCAACTTAGATTTCTCAAGGAACGCATTAAAATTCAACGGAACAACAACACGAGCCATCTATCTACATCAAACATAGACAAGCAAAATACTATCAGGTACTAATTTCATGATAAATTTAAGTTCAATTAATCATATTACTTAAGAACTCCCACTTAGACAGACATCTCTCTAGTCATCTAAGTGATCACGTGATCCAAATCAACTAAACCATGTCCGATCATCACGTGAGATGGAATAGTTTTCAATGGTGAACATCACTATATTGATCATATCTACTATATGATTCACGCTCGACCTTTCGGTCTCTGTGTTCCGAGGCCATATCTGTATATGCTAGGCTCGTCAAGTTTTAACCTGAGTATTTCGCGTGTGCAACTGTTTTGCACCCATTGTATTTGAACGTAGAGCCTATCACACCCGATCATCACGTGGTGTCTCAGCATGAAGAACTTTCACAACGGTGCATACTCAGGGAGAACACGTCTTGATAATTTAGTGAGAGATCATCTTAAAATGCTACCGTCAATCAAAGCAAGATAAGATGCATAAAGGATAAACATCACATGCAATCAATATAAGTGATATGATATGGCCATCATCATCTTGTGCTTGTGATCTCCATCTCCGAAGCATCGTTGTGATCACCATCGTCACCGGTGCGACACCTTGATCTCCATCGTAGCATCGTTGTCGTTACGCCATCTATTGCTTCTACGACTATTGCTACCGCTTAGTGATAAAGTAAAGCAATTACAGGGCGTTTGCATTTCATACAATAAAGCGACAACCATATGGCTCCTGCCAATTGCCGATAACTTCGGTTACAAAACATGATCATCTCATACAATAAAATATAGCATCACGTCTTGACCATATCACATCACAACATGCCCTGCAAAAACAAGTTAGACGTCCTCTACTTTGTTGTTTGCAAATTTTACGTGGCTGCTACGGGCTGAGCAAGAACCGTTCTTACCTATGCATCAAAACCACAACGATAGTTCGTCAAGTAGTGATGTTTTAACCTTCGCAAGGACCGGGCGTAGCCACACTCGGTTCAACTCAAGTTGGAGAAACAGACACCCGCTAGTCACCTGTGTGCGAAGCATGGCGGTAAAACCAGTCTCGCGTAAGCGTACGCGTAATGTCGGTCCAGGCCGCTTCATCCAACAATACCGCCGAACCAAAGTATGACATGCTGGTAAGCAGTATGACTTGTATCGCCCACAACTCACTTGTGTTCTACTCATGCATATAACATCAACGCATAAAACCTAGGCTCGGATGCCACTGTTGGGGAACGTAGTAATTTCAGAAATTTTCCTACGCACACACAAGATCATGGTGATGCATAGCAACGAGAGGGGAGAGTGTTGTCCACGTACCCTCATAGACCGAAAGCAGAAGCGTTATGACAACACGGTTGATGTAGTCGTATGTCTTCACGATCCGACAGATCCAAGTACCGAACGTACGGCACCTCCGAGTTCAACACACGTTCAACTCGATGACGATCCCCGGACTCCGATCCAGCAGGGTGTCGGGGATGAGTTCCGTCAGCACGACGGCGTGGTGACGATGATGATGTTCTACCGACGTAGGGCTTCGCCTAAGCACCGCTACGATATGACCGAGGTGGAATATGGTGGAGGGGGCACCGCACACGGCTAAGGAACGATCACGAAGATCAACTTGTGTGTTATGGGGTGCCCCCTGCCCCTCTTGCCTTGGTGGAGAAGGAAAGGGGGGAGGGGAAAGAGGAAAGGGGGGCGTCGCCCCCTTCTTCCTTGTCCTATTCGGACTAGGGGGGAGGGGGGGCAGCCTGCCCTGGCCGGCCCTCCTCTTCTCCCTCATGGCCCATGTAGGTCCATTAACCCCCGGGGGGGTTCCGGTAACCCCCCGGTACTCCGGTAAAATCCCGATTTCACCCGGAACGTTTCCGATATCCAAATATAGGCTTCCAATATATCAATCTTTATGTCTCGACCATTTCGAGACTCCTCGTCATGTCCGTGATCACATCCGGGACTCCGAACAACCTTCGGTACATCAAAACTTATAAACTCATAATAAAACTGTCATCGTAACGTTAAGCGTGCGGACCCTACGGGCTCGAGAACTATGTAGACATGACCTAGAACTGTTTCCGGTCAATAACCAATAGCGGAACCTGGATGCTCATATTGGCTCCTACATATTCTATGAAGATCTTTATCGGTCAAACCGCATAACAACATACGTTGTTCCCTTTGTCATCGGTATGTTACTTGCCCGAGATTCGATCGTCGGTATCCAATACCTAGTTCAATCTCGTTACCGGCAAGTCTCTTTACTCGTTACGTAATGCATCATTCCGTAACTAACTCATTAGCTACATTGCTTGCAAGGCTTATAGTGATGTGCATTACCGAGAGGGCCCAGAGATACCTCTCCGGCAATCGGAGTGACAAATCCTAATCTTGAAATACGCCAACTCAACATGTACCTTCGGAGACACCTGTAGAGCTCCTTTATAATCACCCAGTTACGTTGTGACGTTTGGTAGCACACAAAGTGTTCCTCCGATAAACGGGAGTTGCATAATCTCATAGTTGTAGGAACTTTGTATAAGTCATGAAGAAAGCAATAGCAACATACTAAACGATCAAGTGCTAGGCTAACGGAATGGGTCAACTCAATCACATCATTCTCCTAATGATGTGATCCCGTTAATCAAATGACAACACATGTCTATGGTTAGGAAACATAACCATCTTTGATTAATGAGCTAGTCAAGTAGAGGCATACTAGTGACATTATGTTTGTCTATGTACTCACACATGTATTATGTTTCCGGTTAATACAATTATAGCATGAATAATAAACATTTATCGTGATATGAGAAAATAAATGATAACTTTATTATTGCCTCTAGGGCATATTTCCTTCAGCTTACTGCTGCTAAATGTGCAAAGCTCGCCCCCACCATTGCAAAGGTCAAGGCTCTGCTGGGAAATGATTTAACCTGCATTGACTTGGTTCGATGTTGGGTTGCTTGGCGGATCATACACTTGAGCCACCGATCCGGCTTAATGTGTACTTACACGGGTGGTAAAAAGGATCCACTGCGCCACAGCTCCGTGTGTTTAACTGATGACGCCATCAATGAAATGACAAAGTCCCTTTTGAATGAAGATCCGGAAGACTGTAGCAAAGTGGGTCTAAACCCTTTCTGCAAACTTAACCCGCCACCAGATGTGAGTCTTTAAATTACTTACTTTTACCTTCATCATTCAAATATTCTATTAACTCAACTTTGATGACTTTCACAGGATGACTCTGATTTTGGAAAAATAAGTATAACCATGAAGTTGCCAAAAAGGCCAGGGCTGCCAAGAAAGCCGCCAAGAGGAATAAGAAGAAATCCAGTACTTCTGAGATGTTTGAACTGGATGACAGCTCTGAGTCGAAGGTAGCACTTGATTCTCTTGGCTCCTTTTTCAACTATTTTATTGACATTGATTATCATCAGGCTGACACAGGGGCCAGTCAAGCTGGCGAGGAAGAGGTAACTATCCTTTCCTTCGACTCCGAGCCTTTGCCAAGATAGAAAATTCGAAGAGTAACCCGGAAAGTAAGATTTTCACACCCCTTAGATCATCTGGATCCTCACTTTCTTTTGAAGAAACAGCAGCACGAGAGCCGTCGACAGACTCGGACCACCGGAGGTGAAGAATTATCTTCCGGCTTACCAAACACTCTAAGGAAACGTCGAAACGAGGTCATCCCCGATTTAAACTTTTTTTGTCCTCTGGCGGGTCTCATCTGCCGACCACTTAATTCTTCCGATTCAAATTATCAGGAGACTTCTCGCTCCTCTTCCGGTGATTCATCACAGTCCCAATTGTCGGCTTTCAAAACTGCTCCTGGGTAATAACAATTACTTATTATTTGCTTCCTCCTTAGGTTCTTTTCTTTGTACTGACTTCTCATAACTCATGAAGTGGAAAAGCAAAACCCAGCAAGAAGGCAAAGATGACTAAGCCGGCCGAAGACCCCAAAGCCCGTGAACTGGAGCAACAAATTCCTGTGTCTGACACCTCCGAACCACAACAAGAAGAACCTGTTCTTGACATTCCACCAGAAATTCCTGGCTCTTCCATTGACCAGACAAACAATCCTTTGAATACTGAATCCTCAAGCCCAATTAAACCGGCTGAAACTCATGCCGATGATGTGATGATTACTAGCACCGGCTTTAGAGAGCCGGGAAGACCTACTATCTTGGCCAAACATTCCGCCAAAGAAGAATATGTTGAGAAATGAAAAGTGAGATTTGACGTTGCCAACTACTCTCAACTGAGCATTGGTGAAGTATATTCTGGTTATCTCAATCAAGTGCACACCAGCCGCGATCTTGAAGTGGACATGGTGAAGCAGATGCATCAAAAATTTGAGGTATGAACTCCTTCTTTAATGAGTTATGCATATCCTATCAGCCCCCAAGTCTATTGTATATGATAGAATTGAATATGCTGTAGACTTGATAGAATCTTTCAAAATCCGGCTTACACCATCTGAGTTAAAGCAGATCTTTAATGATTAACACTGCATCCGTAGCCCCCAAGGGCCGGTTTAATCAGCATGAATGAACTGGTCATGTTCATCGTTGTTTATGAATCAAAGCTTACTTGTGTAGCCCCCATGAGCCGGTTGTGTTTGTTCACAACACAACCAGGTTATCATAAGATAATAGTAAAATGTGAGCAATATGCATTAGCCCCCAAGTGCTAAGTACTCTTGCTTGCAAAGTGCTTGGGACTTCCTTTCTGTAACCCAAGTATAAACAAGATTTTTGAACCGGTGTATGTACAGGACACCACTGCTCAACTTCAATTGCAATTGACTGATGTGAAAGCCCGGCTGGAGCACCAAGAATCTGAGACCCGGAAGGCGGACTCAAAATTCCAGTTTAGCTTGGCTGAAACTAAAAAACTGAAGACCAATTTTGAGGCTGAAATAAATGCCTGGGCTAAAGAGAAAACTTCCTTGATACAGCGGGCTGAAAAAGTGGAGGCGACTCTTCAGGAGGTGACCACTGAGCTTACCGGCTTAAAACACCATGTAACCCAGATGGTTTCTGCTATCTTTGGTGAGTCTCCTTGCTAGTATCAAATTTGAATCTCTTCTTTGATGGTATAAACCACCTCTAACCCATCCATAATTATGATGCAGGTCCCAGGAGCAACAATCTGAGTCAAGAGATGCTTGTGAAGGTCAAGGCTGTTTATACACTTGTTGAACAGTTATATACTGGAACTCAGCATGCACTGGCCATAATTTCTCCGACCAATCAAGCACATACTCTCTTGAGTGATGTCTTGAAAAAGCTTTATGTTCTTCCTGAGAGGATTAATGAGACGAAGCGATCATCTGCCAGAGCCGGTGCTGTGACAGCTTTAAGCCGGGCCAAGGCATGGCTACCAGAGCTAGACCCGGCCGATTTAGCTACTGGGCATCCAAGCTTAAAGGAAGATGGCACTCCCTTTGAGAAGAAAGACTTTGCTGCCTGCGTGAAGGAGATACGTCCCCTGGCCAGCCTGATTGCCAATGAAATGGATCTTTCAAGATATCAACCGGCTTATGACATGGAGAATCAGAAGATGCCCACGCCGGCTTATAAAGTGATGGATCTAATTCCCCCAACCCATAAGCACACTTTCGCTCCTGAAGTTGAACCGTCCAAGCTTATAGATGATGAAGCTGAATTCCAAGCCTTGTGTGGCATTGATTGGTCATCACCAAACTTCCAGGCAGCAGAGGAGGACGAAGAACCGGAGAAGGATGATCCAGAAGCTTCAAGCCGTCAGGGCCAAGAAGATTGATCCGCTGAGCAGTTCATATATTTGATCTTCTGAAAACACTTAATCATTTTGGCTCCTTGAGTCATGTAATAGGCTAGTAAAAACTTTGCTCCGTCGTGCCATGGTGCACGTTTGTGTTTTGCCCAACACTATTTGATCCGCCACTTGGAAACTATCATTATATCCTTATGATGACATTGATTTATGCAGATGAGATTTAGTCTTATCCTGCACACAAGTAGATCATAAGAGCCCTGGCGGTTTACCGCAGGGCGGGTCATAATACCCCATATAAAACCACTGGTGACTAAAATAGTTCATGACCAGGGCCGGTTTAAACATAATCATGTATAATTATAAAAAATATCATACCTGTGATATCGAATCGTACTGCTAGCTTATGATACCAATGCAGTAAGGGTTACAACCCAAAGATTGAGAGCAGAACGCCCTGTTCAATTGATTTATACCGCAGGCTTATCACGCCATATGCAGCAAGGGATAATATACAAAAGCTTTAGAGCACAATGCTCTAAGCACATAAAATCATTATACACTGGCGACTTAACGTCCAAAGCTAGCTCACGAGGGTAGTAACTCTATGTTCTCTTTGGTGAATACACCTATGTTTGAACAGGAAGCCCCCACGTGCTTTGTAATCATGGCGTATGAGCCAGACCAAGAGGGTTATTTCACAGCTATGCTCAATGAGCAGGAAGCCCCCAAGTGGTTTGTGGCATTGAGCCGATCAAGAAGGATATTCACAGCTATGCTTTGAATATGAGCAGGAAGCCCCCAAGTGACCATAAGTTTTGGCATTGCACCGATCAAGAGGGATATTCACAGCTATGTTTCAAATATGAGCAGGAAGCCCCCAAGTGACCATAAGTTTTGGCATTGCACCGATCAAGAGGGATATTCACAACTATGCTTCAAATATGAGTAGGAAGCCCCCAAGTGACCATAAGTTTTGGCATTGGGCCGATCAAGAGGGATATTCACAACTATGCTTCAAATATGAGCAGGAAGACCCAAATGACCATTTTTGTGATGAAAAAGACTCATTATTCTTGGAAATGAAACAACAAAGGCCCTGCTTTATCAGGGATGTTAGCTTTATTATAAACATCATAATATATACATTGTCAAAATATGTACATCATAAGAGCCGGTGGCTCAAGTGTAGTAAGGCCGAAGATGAGCAATATTCCATGGCCGGCGGGTCTCCTCCTCCGACTTACGTGAGTCCTTGTGGTCTCAAATATCGATGAGGTAGTATGACCCATTGTTCAAATTCTTGCTGACCACAAAGGATCCTTCCCAAGGTGGGGATAGCTTGTGCATATCAGTTTGATCCTGGATAAGCCGGAGCACCAAGTCACCTTCTTGAAAGGTTCTGGTCTTAACCCGGCGGCTGTGATAACGGCGTAGATCTTGTTGGTAAATCGCTGAGCGAGCCGCCGCAAGGTCACGCTCCTCATCTAACAGGTCAAGTGCATCCTTATATGCTTTTTCATTATCAACTGCAACATAAGCCGCTACACGGGCTGAGTCATGACGGATGTCACTAGGGAGAACCGTCTCTGCTCCGTAAACCATGAAGAAAGGCATGTAACCTGTAGATCTGTTGGGGACAGTATTGACACTCCATAACACTGAAGGTAACTCCTCCACCCAACAACCCGGCGTCCTCTGCAAAGGAACCATAAGTCGGGTCTTGATGCCTCTCAAAATTTCTTGATTGGCCCTTTCAACCTGACCATTAGATTGGGGTTGAGCTACTGACGACACATCAAGTTGAATATGCTCACGTTGACAAAAATCTTTCATAGCACCCTTGGACAGATTAGTGCCATTATCAGTTATAATGCTGTGGGGGAAAACCAAAGTGAGAAATCACCTTTTTGATGAGTTGAACCGCCGTTGCCGCGTCACACTTACTGACCGGCTCTGCTTTGACCCACTTTGTGAATTTGTCAATCGCCACCAAAAGGTGGGTCTTTTTTATCCTTCGACCTTTTAAAAGGCCCCACCATATCAAGCCCCCAAACTGTAGATGGTCAAGTAATTGGAATCATCTTTAATTCTTGAGCCGACACGTGAGCTCGCCATGAAAATTTCTGACAACCATCCTCTGCATCAGCATGAGCCGTCAGCCAATAAAATCCATGACGAAAAGCTTTAGCCACGAGAGATTTAGAGCCGGCATGATGACCATAATCTCCTTCATGAATCTCGCCAAGAATTTCACGACCCTTTCAGGAGAAACACAATGTTGAGACGCCCCAGTGACACTGCAATGGTGTAACTCTCCATTAACAATTATCATTGACTTAGACCGTCTGGTTATCTGTCTGGCCAAAGTTTCATCCTCAGGTAATTCGCCCCCGGTCATATAAGCCAAATATGGAACTGTCTAATCAGGAATAGCATGAAGAGCCGCCACCAATTGTGCTTCTGGGCCAGGAATAACCAGATCTTCCTTTGTAGGCACCTTGACAGAAGGGTAATGCAGAATATCCAAGAAAGTGTTAGGTGGCACCGGCTTAAGGCATCATCCGCCTCATTTTTCCTCCGATCGATGTGTTCCACGTGATAGCCCTTGAAGTGCCCAGCAATAGCGTCAACCTCGCGGCGATAAGCCGCCATGAGTGGATCCTTAGAATCCCATTTGCCTGAAACTTGATGAGACACCAAGTCTGAGTCGCCAAAACATCGTACCCGGCTTAAACTCATCTCCTTACCCATCAGAAGGCCATGGAGCAGGGCTTCATACTCAGTTGCATTGTTAGTACAGGGAAACATCATCCTTAAAACATAACAAAACTTATCACCTCGAGGGGAAGCTAAGACCACTCCGGCCCCCGAGACCTCCAATTGCCTGGACCCATCAAAGTGAATAGTCCAATATGTGTTATCTGGCTTTTCTTCAGGCATCTGCAGCTCTATCTAGTCATTGATGAAATCCACAAGTGCTTGAGACTTAATGGCCGTGCGAGGCATATACTTCAAACCATGAGGTCCAAGCTCAATGGCCCACTTGGCTACCTGACCTGTGGCTTATTTGTTTTGAATAATATCCCCTAAAGGAGTAGAACTAACCATAGTGATGGGATGACCCAGAAAATATTGCTTATGCTTCTGACTGGCCGTGAACACACCATAAACGAGCTTCTGCCAGTGTGGATACCTCTGCTTGGACCCAATGAGTACTTCACTGATATAGTAAACCGGCCGTTGAACCGGATATTCCTTGCCTGATTCCTTCCGTTCCACCACCACAGCTACACTGACAGCCCGGGCGTTATCAGCCACATATAATAACAACGGCTCCTTATCAATAGGAGCAGCAAGGACTGGCGGCTCAGCTAGCTGTTTCTTCAAAGCTTCAAACGCATCATTAGAAGCATCACTCCAGACAAAGTGATCTGTTTTGTTCATCATCTGGTACAGTGGTATGGCCTTCTCACCCAACCGGCTTAAGGCAGCAATACAACCCGCCAAGCGTTGAACATCATTCATACACACCGGCTTTGCCAAGGAGGTAATGGCCTTGATCTTCTCTGGGTTGGCTTCAATGCCTCTGTTTGAAACCAGAAAACCCAAAAGCTTGCCTGCTGGCACACCAAAAACGCACTTGGATGGGTTAAGCATAATCTGGTAGACCCGGAGATTGTTGAAGGTCTCCTTCAAATCATCTATCAAATTCCCTTCTCTTTGTATTTCACCACAATATCATCCACATAAGCATGAACATTGCGCCCAATCTGACTATGAAAACAATTCTGCACACATCGCTGGTAAGTCGCCTTGGCACTTTTGAGCCCAAAAGGCATAGACACATAGCAGAAGGATCCAAAGGGAGTGATAAAAGCTGTCTTCTCCTGGTCTTTAACTGCCATCTTGATATGATGATAACCAGAATAAGCATCCAGAAAACTCAAACGCTCACAATCCGTCATAGCATCAATGATTTGATCAATACGAGAGAGAGCAAAAGGATTAGCCGGAAAGACCTTGTTTAAGTCTGTGTAGTCCACACACATACGCCAAGTGCCATTCTTCTTAAGCACCAGCACCGGATTAGCCAACCACTCAAGATGAAAGACTTCGGCAATGAACCCAGCCGCTAAGAGCCAGGCCACCTCTTCACCAATGGCCTTACGCCTCTCCTCATTGAAGCGGCGAAGGAATTGCTTGACCGGCTTATACTTCGGATCAATATTTAGAGTGTGCTCAGCGAGTTCCCTTGGTACACCTGGCATATCAGAAGGTTTCCATGCAAAGATATCCCGGTTCTCACGGATGAACTCGATGAGCGCGCTTTCCTATTTAGGATCCAAGTTAGCACTGATACTAAACTGCTTGGATGAATCGCCAGGAACAAAGTCAACTAGCTTAGTGTCATCGGCTGACTTAAACTTCAATACCGGATCATGCTCTATGGTTGGCTTTTTCAAAGATGTCATATCTGCCGGATCAACATTGTCTTTGTAGAACTTCAATTCCTCTGTTGCGCAGACAGATTCAGCATAAGCAGCGTCACCTTCTTCACACTCCAAAGCTATTTTCCGGCTTCTGTGCACTATGATGGTCCCCTTGTAACCCGACATCTTGAGCTGCAGATAAACATAACAAGGTTGTGCCATGAACTTGGCATAAGTTGGCCGTCCAAACAGAGCATGATACGGGCTTTTAATCTTGACCACTTCAAAGGTTAGTCTCTCAGCCCTGGAATCATGTTCATCCCAAAGGCTACTTCCAGATCAATCTTGCCTACAGGATACGCCGACTTACCAGGCACTACCCCATGGAAAACAGTATTGACGGCTTAAGACATTTGACAATCAACCCCATGCGACAGAAAGTATCATACTAAAGGATATTAATACTGCTACCCCCATCCATGAGTACCTTAATAAATTTGTATCCACCAACTTGAGGCGCCACCACCAAAGCCAAGTGACCCGGATTATCAACCCGGGGTGGGTGTGTTGGGGAACGTAGTAATTTCAACAACAAAAAATCCTACGCACACGCAAGATCATGGTGATGCATTGCAACGAGAGGGGAGTGTATCTTCATACCCTTGAAGATCGCTAAGAGGAAGCATTTATCAATGCGGTTGATGTAGTTGTACACCTTCATGATCCGCCCCGATCAAGTACCGAACGTACGGCACCTCCGCGTTCAGCACACGTTCAGCTCGATGACGTCCTTGCCTTCTTCATCCAGCAAGATGGGCGAAGTAGTAGATGAGTTCCGGCAGCACGACGACATGATGACGGTGTTGGTGAAGAACAATCTCCGCAGGGCTTCGCCTAAGCACTACGAAAACTATGACGGAGGATAAACTGGAGGGTACGGGGTTGCCGACACACGGCTTGGTGTTTCTTGATGTCTCTTTGGTGCTAGCCCTGCCCCTCTATTTATATGTTGAGCCTTGGGGTCGAAACTTGGAGTAAAAGCCTCCATAAAGTCGGTTTCACCCGAAAGGCAAGAGTCCTTCTCGTACTCCAGGGCCAGACGCCAGGGTTCCCGGCGTCTGGGTCTAGACACCGGGAACCCTGGCGTGTGGCCCCTGGACTCCGCAAAACTTCCTTTTGCGCTTTCCAAAAACCTTGTGGGCTTTCCCCTTTGGCCCAAATAAAGTGTTCTCGTACCCAAACATTTCAGGAAACATCCGGAACCCCTTCCGGTGAATTCCGGAACCCCTCCGGAGACCAAACACTATTATCCCATATATCAATCATTATCTCCGGACCATTCCGGAGTTCCTCGTCATGTCCATGATCATATCCGGGACTCCGAACAACATTCGGTCACCAACATACATAACTCATATAATACTATATCGTCAACGAACGTTAAGCATGCGGACCCTACGGGTTCGAGAACTATGTAGACATGACCGAGACACTTCTCTGGTCAATAACCAACGGCGGAACCTGGATGCCCATATTGGCTCCAACATATTCTATGAAGATCTTTATCAGTCGAACCGCATAACAACATACGTTGTTCCCTTTGTCATCGGTATGTTACTTTCCCGAGGTTCGATCATCGGTATCTCAATAGCTAGTTCAATCTCGTTACCAGCAAGTCTCTTTACTCGTTCTGTAATGCATCATACCGCAACTAACTCATTAGTCACATTGCTTGCAAGCCTTATAGTGATGTGCATTACCGAGAGGGCCCAGAGATACCTCTCTGACAATCGGAGTGACAAATCCTAATCTCGATCTATGCCAACTCAACAAGTACCTTCGGAGACACCTGTAGAGCACCTTTATAATCACCAAGTTACGTTGTGACGTTTGGTAGCACACAAAGTGTTCCTCCGGTATTCGGGAGTTGCATAATCTCATAGTCATAGGAACATGTATAAGTCATGAAGAAAGCAGTAGCAATATACTAAATGATCAAGTGCTAAGCTAACGGAATGGGTCAAGTCAATCACATCATTCTCCAATGATGTGACCCCGTTAATCAAATGACAACTCATGTCTATGGCTAGGAAACATAACCATCTTTGATTCAACGAGCTAGTCAAGTAGAGGCATAGTAGTGACACTCTGTTTGTCTATGTATTCACACATGTATTAAGTTTCCGGTTAATACAATTCTATCATGAATAATAAACATTTATCATGAAATAATGAAATAAATAATAACTTTATTATTGCCTCTAGGGCATATTTCCTTCAGTCTCCCACTTGCACTAGAGTCAATAATCTAGTTCACATCGTCATGTGATTTAACACCAATAGTTCACATCTTTATGTGATTAGTTCACATCGTCATGTGACTAACACCCAAATAATTTACTAGAGTCAATAATCTAGTTCACATCACAATGTTATTAGCACCCAAAGAGTACTAAGGTGTGATCATATTTTGCTCGTGAGAGAAGTTTAGTCAACGGGTCTGTCAAATTCAGAGTCGTATGTATTTTGCAAATATTCTATGTCTACAATGCTCTGCATAGAGCTACTCTAGCTTATTGCTCCCACTTTCAATATGTATCCAGATTGAGACTTAGAGTCATCTGGATCAGTGTAAAAGCTTGCATCGACGTAACTCTTTATGATGAACTCTTTATCACCCCATTACCGAGAAACATTTCCTTAGTCCTCACTAAGGATACTTTTGACCGCTATCCAGTGATCTACTCCTAGATCACTATTGTATCCTCTTGCCAGACTCCTGGTGAGGTACACAATAGGTCTGGTACACAACATAGAATACTTTATAGAACATATGACTAAGGCATAGGGAATGACTTTTCATTCTCTTTCTATTTTCTGCCACGATCGGGTTTTGAATCTTACTCAACTTCACACCTTGCAACACAGGCAAGAACTCCTTCTTTGACTGTTCCATTTTGAACTACTTCAAAATCTTATCAAGGTATGTACTCATTGAAAAATCTTATCAAGCGTCTTGATCTATCTCTATAGATTTTGATGCTTAATGTGTAAGTAGCTTCACTGAGGTCTTTCTTTGAAAAACTCCTTTCAAACACTCCTTTATGCTTTCCAGAAAATTCTACATTATTTCTGATCAACAATATGTCATTCACATATACTTATCAAAAATGCTATAGTGCTCCCTCTCACTTTCCTGTAAATACAAGCTTCACCGCAAGTCTGTATAAACCTATATGCTTTGATTAACTCATCAAAGCGTATATTCCAACTCTGAGATGCTTGCACTAGTCCATAGATGGATCGCTGGAGCTTGCACACCTTGTTAGTACCTTTAGGATTGACAAAACCTTCTGGTTGCATCATATACAACTTTTCTTAAGAAATATCATTTTAAGGAATGCAGTTTTGACATCCATTTGCTAGATTTCATAAAATATGCTAACTTCTAACATGATTCAGATGGACTTAAGCATCGCCACAGTTGAGAAAATCTCATTGTAGTCAACACCTTGAACTTGTCAAAAAAAACTTTTTGCGACAAGTCGAGCTTTGTAAATTGTAACACTACTATCAGTGTCCGTCTTCCTCTTGAAGATCCATTTATTTAATATGGCTTGCTGATCATCGGTCAAGTCCACCAAAGTCCACATTTTGTTCTCATACATGGATCCCATCTCAGATTTCATGGCCTCAAGCCATTTTGCAGAATCTGGGCTCATCATCGCTTCCTCATAGCTTGTAGGTTCATCATGGTCTAGTAACATGACTTCCAGAACAGGATTACCGTACCACTCTAGTGCGGATCTTACTCTGGAAGACCTACGAGATTCGGTAGTAACTTGATCTGAAGCTTCATGATCATCATCATTAGCTTCCTCACTAATTGGTGTAGGAATCACAGGAACTGATTTTTGTGATGAACTACTTTCCAATAAGGGAGAAGGTACAATTACCTCATCAAGTTGTACTTTCCTCCCACTCACTTCTTTCAAGAGAAACTCCTTCTCTCTAGAAAGGATCCACTCTTAGCAACAAAGATTTTTCCTTCGGATCTGTGATAGAAGATGTACCTAATAGTTTCCTTTGGGTATCCTATGAAGACGCACTTCTCCGATTTGGGTTTGAGCTTATCAAGTTGAATTTTTTTTCACATAAGCATCGCAGCTCCAAACTTTAAGAAACAAGAACTTTGGTTTCTTGCCAAACCATAGTTTATAAGGCGTCATCTCAATGATTTTTATGGTGCCCTATATAAAGTGAATGCAGCTGTCTCTAATGCATAGCCCTAAAACGATATTGGTAAATCGGTAAGAGACATCATAGATCGCACCATATCCAATAAAGTGCGGTTACGACGTTCAGACATACCATTACTTTGTGGTGTTCCAAGTGGCGTGAGCTGTGAAACCATTCCACATTGTTTAAAATGAAGGCCAAACTTGTAACTCAAATATTCTCCTCCACGATCAGATCGTAGAAACTTTATTTTATTGTTACGATGATTTTCCACTTCACTCTGAAATTCTTTGAACTTTTCAAATGTTTTAGACTTATGTTTCATTAAGTAGATATACTCATATCTGCTCAAGTTATCTTTTGAAGGTCAGAAAATAATGATACCTGCCACGAGCATCAACACTCATTGGACTGCATACATCGGTATGTATTATTTCCAATAAGTCACTAGCTCGTTCCATTGTTCCGGAGAATGGAGTTTCAGTCATCTTGCCCATAAGGCACGGTTTGCAAACATCAAATGATTCATAATCAAGTGATTCCAAAAGTCCATCTTTATGGAGTTTCTTCATGCGCTTTACACCGATATGACCCAAACGGCAGTGCCACAAAAAAGTTGCACTATCATTATCAACTTTGCATCTTTTGGCATCAATATTATGAATATGTGTATTACCACGATCGAGATCCAACAAACTATTTTCATTGGGTGTATTTCCTTCGAAGGTTTTATTAATATAAACAGAACAACAATTATTCTTTGACTTTAAATGAATAACCATATTGCAATAAACATGATCAAATCATTTTCATGCAAACGCCAAATAACATTTATTTAGGTTCAACACTAATCCCGAAAGTATAGGGAGTGTGCGATGATGATCATATCAATCTTGGAACCACTTCCAACACACATCGTCACTTCACTCTCAACTAGTCTCTGTTTATTCTGTAACTCTTGTTTTGTGTTACTAATATTAGCAAACGAACAAGTATCAAATACTCAGGGGATACTATAAACACTAGTAAGGTACCCATCAATAACATGTATATCAAATATACCCTTGTTCACTTTGCCATCCTTCTTATCTACCAAATATTCATAGCATTTCACTTCCAGTGACCATTTCCTTTGTAGTAGAAGCACTCAGTTTCAGGCTTTGGTCCAGCTTTGTGCTTCTTCATGGGAGTGACAACTTGCTTGCCATTCTTCTTTGAAGTTGCCTTTCTTTCTCTTTGCCCTTTTCTTGAAACTAGTGATCTTGTTTAATCATCAACACTTGATGCTCTTTCTTGATTTCTACCTTCGTTGATTTTCAGTAACACGAAGAGCTCGGGAATCGTTTTCGTCATCCCTTGCATACTATAGTTTGTCACAAAGTTCCAGTAACTTGGTGATGGTGAATAGAGAATTTTGTCAATCACTATCTTATCTGGAAGATTAACTCCCACTTGATTCAAGCAATTGTAGTATTCAGACATTCTGAGCACATGCTCACTAGCTAAGCAATTCTCCTCCATCTTTTAGGCGAATTACTTATCAGAGGTCTCATACCTCTCGACACGGGCATGAGTCTGAAATACCAATTTCAGCTCTTGGAACATCTCATATGCTCCGTGACGTTTCAAAAATGTTTTTGAAGTCGTGGTTTTAAGCCGTTAAGCATGGTGCACTAAACTATCAAGTAGTCATCATATTGAGCTAGCTAAACGTTCATAACGTCTGCATCTGCTCCTGCAATAGATCTGTCACCTAGCGGTGGATCAAAGACATAATTCTTCTATGCAGCAATGAGGATAAACCTCAGATCACGAATCCAATCCGCATCATTGCTACTAACATCTTTCAACTTAGTTTTCTCTAGGAACATATCAAAAATAAAACAGGGGAGCAAAACGCGAGCTTTTGATCTACAACATAGATATGATAATACTACCAGGACTAAGTTCATGATAAATTAAAGTTCAATTAATCAAATTACTTAAGAACTCCCACTTAGACAGACATCCCTCCAATCATGTAAGTGATCACGTGATCCAAATCAACTACACCAGTTCCGATCATCACGTGAAATGGAGTAGTTTTTAAAGGTGAACATCACTATGTTGATCATATCTACTATATGATTCATGCTCGACCTTTCGGTCTCAGTGTTCCGAGGCCATATCTGCATATGCTAGGCTCGTAAAGTTTAACCTGAGTATTTCCACGTGTGCAAAACTGGCTTGCACCCGTTGTAGGTGAACATTGAGCTTATCACACCCGATCATCACGTGGTGTCTCGGCACAACGAACTTTGGCAACGGTGCACACTCAGGGAGAACACTTATACCTTGAAATTTAGTGAGAGATCATCTTATAATGTTACCGTCAATCAAAGCAAAATACGATGCATAAAAGATAAACATCACATGCAATCAATATAAGTGATATGATATGGCCATCATCATCTTGTGCCTTTGATCTCCATCTCCAAAGCACCGTTATGATCACCATCTTCACCGGCGCGACACCTTGATCTCCATCGTAGCATCGTTGTCGTCTCGCCAACTATTGCTTCTACGACTATCGCTACCGCTTAGTGATAAAGTAAAGCAATTACAGGGCGATTGCATTGCATACAATAAAGCGACAACCATATGGCTCCTGCCAGTTGCCGATAACTCTCTTACAAAACATGATCATCTCATACAATAAAATTTAGCATCATGTCTTGACCATATCACATCACAACATGCCCTGCAAAAACAAGTTAGACGTCCTCTACTTTGTTGTTGCAAGTTTTACATGGCTGCTACGGGCTGAGTAAGAACTGTTCTTACCTACGCATCAAAACCACAATGATATTTCGTCAAGTTAGTGTTGTTTTAACCTTCTCAAGGATCGGGCGTAGCCACACTCGGTTCAACTAAAGTTGGAGAAACTGACACCCGCCAACCACCTATGTGCAAAGCACGTACGTTGGTAGAACCAGTCTCGCGTAAGCGTACGCGTAATGTCGGTCTGGGCCGCTTCATCCAACAATACCGCCGAACCAAAGTATGACATGATGGTAAGCAGTATGACTTGTATCGCCCACAACTCACTTGTGTTCTGCTCGTGCATATAACATCTACGCATAAACCAGGCTCGGATGCAACTGTTGGGGAATGTAGTAATTTCAAAAAAAAATCCTACACACACGCAAGATCATGGTGATGCATTGCAATGAGAGGGGAGTGTATCTTCATACCCTTGAAGATCGCTAAGCGGAAGCGTTTATCAATGCGGTTGATGTAGTCGTACACCTTCATGATCCGCCCCGAACAAGTACCGAACGTACGACACCTCCTCGTTCAGCACACGTTCAGCTCGATGACGTCCTTGCCTTCTTGATCCAGCAAGACGGGCGAAGTAGTAGATGAGTTCCGGCAGCACGACGGTGTGATGACGGTGTTGGTGAAGAACAATCTCTGCAGGGCTTGGCCTAAGCACTACGAAAACTATGATGGAAGATAAACTAGAGAGGACGGGGTTGCCGGCACACGGCTTGGTGTTTCTTGATGTATCTTTGGTGTTAGCCCTGCCCCTCTATTTATATGTTGAGCCTTGGGGTCGAAACTTGGAGTAAAAGCCTCCACAAAGTCGGTTTCACCCGAAAGGCAAGAGTCCTTCTCGGACTCCACGGCCAGACGCCCGGGACCCTGGCGTCTGGCCCCTGGACTCCGCAAAACTTCCTTTTGCACTTTCCGAAAACCTTGTGGGCTTTCCCCTTTGGCCCAAATAAAGTGTTCTCGTACCCAAACATTTCGGGAAACATCCGGAACCCCTTCCGGTGAATTTCGGAACCCTTCCGGAGACCAAACACTATTATCCCATATATCAATCTTTATCTCAGGACCATTCAGGAGTTCCTCGTCATGTCCATGATCATATCCGGGACTCTGAACAACATTCGGTCACCAACATACATAACTCATATAATACTATATCGTCAACGAACGTTAAGCGTGCGGACCCTAAGGGTTCGAGAACTATGTAGACATGACCGAGACACTTCTCTGGTGAATAACCAATAGCGGAACCTGGATGCCCATATTGGCTCCTACATATTCTACGAAGATCTTTATCGGTCGAACCGCATAACAACATACGTTGTTCCCTTTGTCATCGGTATGTTACTTTCCCGAGATTCGATCGTTGGTATCTCAATACCTAGTTCAATCTCGTTACCGGCAAGTCTCTTTACTCGTTCTGTAATGCATCATCCCGCAACTAACTAATTAGTCACATTGCTTACAAGGCTTATAGTGATGTGCATTACCGAGAGGGCCCAGAGATACCTCTCCGACAATCGGAGTGACAAATCCTAATCTCGATCTATGCCAACTCAACAAGTACCATCAGAGACACCTGTAGAGCACCTTTATAATCACCCAGTTATGTTGTGATGATTGGTAGCACACAAAGTGTTCCTCAGGTATTCGGGAGTTGCATAATCTCATAGTCATAGGAACATGTATAAGTCATGAAGAAAGCAATAGCAATATACTAAACGATCAAGTGCTAAGCTAATGGAATGGGTCAAGTCAATCACATCATTCTCCAATGATGTGACCCGTTAATCAAATGACAACTCATGTCTATGTCTAGGAAACATAACCATCTTTGATTCAACGAGCTAGTCAAGTAGAGGCATACTAGTGACACTCTGTCTGTCTATGTATTCACACATGTACTAAGTTTCCGGTTAATACAATTTCTAGCATGAATAATAAACATTTATCATGAAATAAGGAAATAAATAATAACTTTATTATTGCCTCTAGGGAATTTTTTCTTTCAGGGTGATCCTCTTGACTCCACATAATAGGTTGCTCAGACCATCGCAAGTAATGGGGAACTGCCGGCTCAACGGTGTTCACTGCCATTTTATGTAGCTTCTGATCCCGCTTGAATAAACTTGTGGTGAAGACGTGGTACTGCCCGCTATTCAACTGCTTCGGATGGCTTTGAAATCCAGACTGCTGCTGCTGCCCCCCTGATCGGATTGTTGATTGTAACCACCCTGATTACCTTGATGGTTTTGGTGACGCTGGAAGCCAGAATTAGAACCGCCACCACCGTAACCTGGGCCATGAGAACCGCCACCACCAGAACCTGAGCCTTCGCCCGACCCATGATTATTCTGGAATAAATCAGAATTTTTGAACTCCCTCATAATTTGAAAATATTTCCAAAGGTGACTGGATGTCCTTTCCTTCGTGCCATGCTTTGGACATGGCTGATTCAGCAACTGCTCAAGATTGAGACCTGGTCCACCTGTCCAAGGAGGTGGCTTCCCCTTATGACGCTGACCATTATTCCGCGTATTGGTAGCCACAAAATCCGAATTACTATCGGCCTTCCGCTTACTGTTGCCCCCCTGACTCACCGGGTTATGCTGCTGACCCTTGGTGTTGCCACTCTTCTTTCCCTTTCTCGGCTTCTCATCATCAGACTCGGGGTCCTTGGTACTATCAGAGTCGGCATATTTAATTCACTGCAAAAAAATACACTTCCGTGATGACACGTGTTTGTCACAGTAGGTTGCGTTTTTTGTCATGCATGTACATCCATGACAAATTTATGACAGAATCAAGATAGTCATACCTGTGCTGTCGTAGAAGTGTTCCATGACATTACCAAAATTACCATCACGGAAGTGTCCACTTCCATGACGATAAATCACGCGTTATAGAAGTGCTTTCGTCAAGGGTGACCAACATGTGGCATCCACCGTAACGGAACGCCGTTAAGCTATCAGGTCAGGTTTTGGATCCGATAACCTGTTAACAGCCCCGACCAATGGAGATTTTCCACGTGTAAAATCATCATTGGCTGGAGGAAACACGTGTCGGCTCACCGTTGGGACAGATGTCATCCACTCATTGGACAGAAGGCGCCTATGATACATTGACACGTGGCACGGGCCAACAGAGGCCCATTCTTGTGAAAAGGCCAGCCCGTTTGACTTGGTCAAAAGGTGGTGGGCCGGCCCATGGAAAGCCTGTTAACGACCTGTTCGCATATAGCCCATTTACAGCCCCCTAACCCAAGGCCCGTTACGCCCTATCCGAATTAGGCCCAGTAGCGTCATCTGGGCCATCCAATATGATTCCAGCCTGTTTTCACTTCTGGCCCATGTATGGCCCATGAAGTCTTTCGGCCCATATGAGGCCCTATGTAACTCTTGGCCTATTAACGGCCCGTGGTGAAACTGGCCCGCGATGAACAGTGTATCACTTTACACCCATTAACGGCCCGTGGTGAAACTGGCCCGTAATGAACAGTATATCACTTTATACCCATTAAGGGCCCGTTATTCAATTGGGTCGTTTCCAGCAAATGTTATCTTTCGGCCTTCTTAGAGCCCATTTATTATTGGGCTCATTTCCAACATTCGTTTACTTACGGCCCGGTACTGTCATTTTCTGCTTGTGGGCCAAATCCAGCCCGTGGTTACATCAGCCCGTTTGTGGTCCGTTAATACGTTGGGCCGTTTTCATAGCATCATCAAATACGGCCTATTAACGATGGCCCATTATGGTCATACGGCCCGTAGAAGGCCCATTGATGATACGACCCGCAGAAGGCCCATTGTTTCTACAGCCCGTAGAAGGCCCATTGTTTCTATGGCCCATAGAAGGCCTACTGTTTCTACGGCCCGTAGAAGGCCCACTGTTTCTACTGCCCGTAGGAGGCCCAGTGTCACTACAGTAAATATTAGCCCATGGTTATGGTGGCCTAGTTTTAAAAAGAACTCCACTGACTACAAGCAAACAAATAAACAAGACAACAAGGAATTAAATAAGCAAGCAACTTATGCTAGGCTACCATGGCTGTTACACATATTACATCCACTGGGCATCAAATTTCGCCACCAGTGCAAATATAGGGAACAAATTAACATATCATATACACTGGTTGTCAAAGTTGGCGACCAGCGCAAATAAACGCCGCAGCAAAACAAATCCAGAACTGAAACCACTTTAGAAGATCTCAAGAAACAATATCCTGGGTACCCATAATGCTGGCAAGATGCTGATGTCTACTACACAACCTTCTTCTTGTAGACGTTGTTGGGCCTGCAAGTGCACAGGTTTGTAGGACAGTAGCAAATTTCCCTCAAGTGGATGACCTAAGGTTTATCAATCCGTAGGAGGCGTAGGATGAAGATGGTCTCTCTCAAACAACCCTGCAACCAAATAACAAAGAGTCTCTTGTGTCCCCAACACACCCAATACAATGGTAAATTGTATAGGTGCACTAGTTCGGCGAAGAGATGGTGATGCAAGTGCAATATGGATGGTAGATATAGGTTTTTGTAATATGAAATAATAAAAACAGCAAGGTAGCAAGCGATAAAAGTGAGCGTAAACGGTATTGCAATGATAGGAAACAAGGCCTAGGGTTCCTACTTTCACTAGTGCAAGTTCTCTTAACAATAATAACATAGATAGATCATATAAAAATCCCTCAACATGCAACAAAGAGTCACTCCTAAGCCACTAATAGCGGAGAACAAACATAGAGATTATGGTAGGGTACGAAACCACCTCAAAGCTATTCTTTCAGATCAATCTATAAAAGAGTGCGTACTAGAATAACACCTTAAGACACAAATCAATCAAAACCCTAATGTCACCTAGATATTCCATTGTCACCTCAAGTATCCATGGGCATGATTATACGATATGCATCACACAATCTCAGATTCATCCAACCAACATAAAAGTACTTCAAAGAGTGCCCCAAAGTCTCTACCGGAGAGTCAAGAACGTGTGCCAACACCTATGCATAGGTTCATGGGCGGAACCCGCAAGTTGGTCACCAAAACATACATCAAGTGGCACGTGAAATCCCATTGTCACCACAGATAAACACGGCAAGACATACATCAAGTGTTCTCATAAAAGACTCAATCCGATAAGATAACTTCAAAGAGGAAACTCAATTGATCACAAGAGAGTAGAGGGGGGAGAAACATCATAAGATCCAACTACAATAGCAAAGCTCGGGATACATCAAGATCGTGCCATAGAGGTAACACGAGAGAGAACACGAGAGAGAGAGAGATCAAACACATAGCTACTGGTACATATCCTCAGCCTCGAGGGTGAACTACTCCCTCCTCGTCATGGAGAGCGCCGGGATGATGAAGATGGCCACCGGTGATGGGTTCCCCCTCCGGCAGGGTGCCGGAACAGACTCCCGAGAGGTTTTTGGTGGCTACAAAGGCTTGCGGCGGCAGAATTCCTGATCTATCTTCTGTTCTGGAAGTTTTACGATACGTACGTATATATGGGTGCAAGGGGTACGTCGGTGGACCTCCGAGGTGATCACGAGGCAGGGGGGCGAGCCCTAGGGGGGTGGGCATGCCCCCACCCTCGTCGGTAGCCCGGGACTCCCCTGACGTGCACTCCAAGTCTATCAGGTTGCTTTCCTTCCAAAAATAACTTCTCTAGTTGATTTCGTTCCATTTTGACTCCGTCTGATATTCCTTTTCCTCGAAACACTGAAATAGGCATAAAACAGCAAATCTGGGTTGGGCCTCCGGTTAATAGGTTAGTCCCAAAAATAATATAAAAGTGGATAATAAAGCCCAATATTGCCTAAAACATTAGATAATATAGCATGGAGCAATCAAAAATTATAGATACGTTTGAGACGTATCAGATGCTTAGCAAGCTTATTAACTTTCTCTTGTTTGGCGCTTAAATCCTCCAGCGCTTGGTGTTGCACCAGAAAATATGCATCTAAATTCTGCAGGGACTTCCTCAGTCCTTCAGCTTCCTGTCGCAGCACATCTGATCGATGTCTTTCAACTTGAAGTTGAGACTCAAGAAGACAAACTGATTCAGGCAGCGAGTTCGAAGAGCTTGTGCCAGTAGTAGTGGCCAGTTACTCGAACACTACATCAAGACAGGACTTTTGGGTTCCCTCACTATCATCAAGATAGTTTTTATCAGCTTTCTTGGAGACCAACAGGGATGTCTCACTATCTTGAACCTTATCTGCATTACTTCCTTTACCATTCGATAATGCGGTACTGTTCTCCAATATTTTGTCCACATTCTAAAAGAGAAACAAGCAGACACATCACATGTTTACCATGTTGTATATGAAACTCATTTTGGTAAATGAGTTCAGTAGTAAAGTGGACAAGATAATAACATGAAACAAACATATATCTATGTACCATGGTCACTTTATGGTCTATATCATTCTAGTTTTTGTTGCCAAATCAAGATAGAGACACAATTCAAATAATATTTGTTCAAGACAAAGCAGAATAGACAGAATATAAGTGTGGGTAACTATAGAGCAATAACAACACTTGTAATGTGCATGACATGAGAACATAACTGTTTATTCAATTGAAACTGAAATCAACATAGAGCAGGTTACAACAGCAAACCATTTAAAGAAACAGATTTAAAACATACCTGTTGCGCCATTGGAGTTTCAATTCCATCCTTCAAATTTGAAAATAGTTGGTATGAGTAAATACAGTAATGCAAGAGCAAAGGAGTATGAACCATAGCTACAGAACCTGACCTGAGAACAAATCTTCTTCTCCTTTAAGCATTGAGTTGGGATTCAGAGTGGTGGTCCTTGTGCTTTGGGCACTGCAGTTCTCTTACTAACCGCTCGTGTTTGGGTGCTCTGTGGTGGAGACGGTGCTGTGTCAACTGGAACTGGGTTACTATCTGCCGGGGTTGGGGTTAGAAGGGGTGTAGCTGGTTCTCTGTCCAACTGGGTAGGGGTACAATCTGCGAGAGTCTGGGTTATGTGTGGTGGATCTGGTCCTTGGGCAAGTACAACCGTGGTTCTATCTGCATCAACTGGTAGCACTATCTTTTCTGAAGACCGTGTTGTTACTCCCTTAGATACTGCCACCACGCTCTCTAATTCAAATGGCTGATAAACAAGAAAAGTAATTGAAAGTATAGACATTGTATGATAGACAGGTGCAATGGATAGTGGGGAATAAAAGAGGGCATGAAATAATTCATATTTATGTTGTCTAACCAAATAGGATAGCATGACACAATTTCACATATATGATGGCTAACTAAACAGGATAGCATGACACAATTTCACATTATGATGGCTAACTAAAAAAGATGGAAAGACATAGTTCAAAATATGAGACTATGTAAACAGGATGACATGACATAACTATATAATGTGTTTATTAAATAGGTTGGCATGCCATAATTCACATACATTCATGGATAGAATGCCATAATTCTAAATATGATGTCTGTAAACACTAAACAGGATGAGATGATATAACTATATGATGTCTTTATTAAATGGGTTGCCATGCCATAATTTAGATAGATGATGTGTATGTACTATGTAAACATGATGGCATGATATAATTCAAATATATGATTTATATAGTAAGCAAGTAAGCATATGGCAATCTATATATGATGTAAAAACTAAGCAATGCAAGACAACATGCATGACATGGGTAATATAACCCTGCCAAGTTTGAGCATAGATCTCAGGTGGGAAATAGGACTGGTCATTAGACTCTGAATCCTCCTCTGAGGAGCTCTCTGTAGCCAGCAAGATGTCTGCTTCAGCAGGTAGCATTGTCTGCTCTGAATACCTTGTTTTCACTCCAGATACTTCCATCACCGCTTCAAATGGCTGATGCACAGGAAGAGTAGTTGAATATACAAACATTGTCGACAAATGGAACATGTAATACAAAAAATGATAGCATGATATAATTCACATACATGATGATTGGCTAAACAACATGGCATTGCATAATTCACATATATAATGCCTTTGCAACAAGATAACATTGTATAATCCACATATATAATGTCTTGCAACAAGATGGCAATGCATAATTCACATATATGGTAATTAGACACTAAACAGGTGGCATTCACACAAAGCATGTCTAAACTAATCAAATGGCATAGCAATGCGAGACACCATACGCACGATATGAGCAACATAATCCTGCCAAGTTAGAGCATACACCTCGGGGGGGGGGGGGAATAGGACTGGTCATCTATTTCTGAATCCTCCTTTGAGGAGCTATCCGCAACCAGCGAGATATGCGCTTCGTCAGATAGCATAGTCTGCTCAGAAGACCTTGTTTTCACTCTAGAATTTGCCATCACCGTGTCAAATGGTTGATGCACACGAAGAGCAGTTGAATGTACTAACATTGTTGACATATGTAATATGTAACGAAAAAAAAGGATGGCCTGATATAATTTACATATAAGATGACTAGCTAAGCAGGATGGCATTGCAAAATTCACATATATGATGCCTGGCCAAACAAGGTGGCGTTGCATAATTCACATAAACGATGAATAAACTAAACAGATGGCATTCACACAAAGGATGTCTAAACTAAGCAGATGACATATTTGATGTATAAAGTAAGCAATGCAAGACACCATATGCATGATATAACCAACATCAGCATGCCAAGTTAGAGCGAAGACCTCAGGGGGTAAATAGGAGTTATCTTCTCCTTCTGAATCCCCCTCAGAACAGATATCTTCCTCTCGATTACAATCCGAAATGTGTGGAGGGGGGGGGGCTGCCTTTGCGCCTACCATGGAGCGACGTCTGCATGAAATTATATTGCCATGCAAGGCTTGTCTCTTTTGCTCTACATGTTCAGTTCCATTGTTTACAATAACTGTCATGCATAGGAATAAAACATAGTGATATTATGTAAGGAGTGCATGCAGAAATCCAGAGTGATGGTAGCAACCTGTGGATAAACCCAAAACCAATAATAGCAGGCAGATAATGGCTTCAGTTAATAAATACAGAAAATGGCTTCTTTACTGTTTGTTTCCCACCCAACATGAAACTTATAGTAGACACCGGAGATTAACCAGATAGTAGATAGATACTATTGATAGCGGCCCCGATATGTACCCCACAACCATTTAAAAACTCAAGTTTGACCATTAGTTTGGAGCTGACTCAGAGTCTAATCGGTGAACAGGACGATAAAGTAGCATGTAATATTAAGCGATGCATAACATAAGCAGACACGAAAGAGTGCGACCTCTCTTGCGGACCCGTGTAGTCCTCGAGGTCATCTGCTCGGTTGATGATGATAATGCAGTTTTCATGGCTGCCAGCGGTGGAGAAGAAGATCTGAGGCGGCGAAAGACAGTCTAGATGTCGGATCCCTACTGTGCTGGACCCTTCTGTCGTTGGAGCAGCTGAGCTGGGGTGGACGACAGCGCAGCAGGAGCGGGACAAACCACGCAAGGTTTTCTTTGACAACTATCTATAAGAGAAGTAGTTCTGTAAGGGCTCGTTTGAATTGGAGGATTCCAACAATGCAGGGATAGGAAATAGACAGGAATAGGATAGGAATGCACGTGCAAAACAGAGAATTTAAAACACGGGATTTCTACCAATCTGGGTGTTTGATTCACAACAATTGGAAGATCACAGGATGCAAAGAAGCATGGTGAGATTAAGTCAAACCACAAGAAAATGTACGGTTATAATGTTATTATGCTACTATCTCTTAGTCTTGTGCTTCATGAATAGGAATTTGAAAAGGAGGACAAGTGAAAATTAAAATTCCTACATTTTTTCTTTCAAGGAGAAACTAAAGGAACAAATCTGTGTGCTCAGTGGACAATATATATAACATGTAGAGTAAAAAAGAGATGCAAAAAGTGTACAACCTCTTTGGCGAAGCCATGTCGATCTCAGTGTGATTGGGTTGGCCGGTGAGGATGCTCCGGCTGACTTTGCTGTTGGAGGAGGGGAAGAAGATCTTAGGCGTCTGGAGATGGAGCCCGAGGTATTGCTCTGCTGTGATGGAGGGTTTCGTCGTTGGAGCAGCTCCGGTGAGTTGTACGACGCCGAGGCTGAAGCAGGACAAGAGAGACAACGAACAACGTTAACCTGAGTGGAATTCTAATAGCATCTCCAATACATGACGTAAAATACATAACCACAAAGTGCTAGATGTAAAATACATCAGCCGCTCATCTCTGAACTTAACCATCGAAACTGAGCTTAACTGTCAAAATTGAACTTAAATGTCGAAACTGAACCTAACTGTCGAAACTGAATTTTGCTGTCGAAACTGAATTTTGCTGTCGAAACTGAATTTTGCTGTCGAAACTGAATTTTGCTGTCGAAACTGAACGCACTAGAAAGGTGAGGCTACACGTCAGTCGACTGACTTTTTCATCTCTGGTCAGTCGATTTTGCAACCGTTGGATACGAAATCAAGGGCATGCGGTTCATCTTCAACCTCCACCCCCCTGAGCCGCCAGCCACCACCGGCCAAATAGCAGCCCCCCGCTGCCCGCGGCCGGCGGTGCGCCTCCCCACCCGCCCCGAAAACACTCCCCACCGCCGGTCCGCCGCCTCCCCGGCCATCCCTCTAGGCCACCCCGTGTCGAGCTTTTTCTCTAGCGATCCCCACACCACCACCCCGCCACCGCTGGCGACCACCGCCCCCATCCTGAACCCTAAGATAGATAGTGGGGTACCTCTCCGGCGAGCCCCCCTCCCCGCTGCGGCTGGTTCTTCCTTCACCCCGGTGAGCCCACCCCTTGAAAATTGACTAACCCAAAAGTCGATTCAGTCGACTGGAGTGTAGCCAAATCGGAGCAGCATCGCAAGCAAGAGCAAGAGCGAGAGCAGCAGCGCGAGCAAGAGCAGACCAGGCAGGGGACCGAGAGCAAGAGTAGAGCAGCAGCGCGAGCGAGAGCTAAAGCAGCAGCAACTCCTACTGATGTGGAAGTCGCCGCCGAGGGAGCGACGCCGTGGAGGAAGTGGCCGGCGATGCCGCCGTGGATGGAGCCGCGCCGTGTTGGCTCGGGACCGAGCGCCGGCAGCACCTTGAGATCGAATCAAGAAGAAAATATGGCGATTAGTGTACAACCTCTTTGGTGGCGCCGATTAGGCCGCAACTTCATCCGAGGAAACGGTGATGATGATGCTCTTCCGGTGGTGCAGGTGAAGATGGCGGTGTGGGAATGGAGGTGGCGCGAAAGACGAGGGGAACGTCGGGGCAGCTCCTTAGAGGTGGAGGACGGGGTGGTTGAACCGGCGGGACGATGAGATCAACGACGGATCCTCATCCGGTACAATGGATGAGGGACGTCGAGGTGTTGTTGTGAACGACATCGTTGGGGAAGAGGCTCCGGCTGGGTGGCGGACGGAGCAGGGTGTGGGGTTTCATATCGGGTTTTCGCGGCCTCGGTGTACGAATGGGTGTGCGGATGGGATGGCAGTGGGGAACCATGGGTTAGATGAAGGAAATATGCCCTAGAGCAATAATAAAGTTATTATTTATTTCCTTATTTCATGATAAATGTTTATTATTCATGCTAGAATTGTATTAACCGGAAACATGATACATGTGTGAATACATAGACAAACTGAGTGTCACTAGTATGCCTCTACTTGACTAGCTCGTGAATCAAAGATGGCTAAGTTTCCTAGCCATGGACAAAAGAGTTGTCATTTGATTAACGGGATCACATCATTAGGAGAATGATGTGATTGACTTGACCCATTCCGTTAGCCTTGGCACTTGATTGTTTAGTATGTTGCTATTGCTTTCTTCATGACTTATACATGTTCCTATGACTATGAGATTATGCAACTCCCGTCTACCAGAGGAACACTTTGTGTGCTACCAAACGTCACAACGCAACTGGGTGATTATAAAGGAGCTCTACAGGTGTCTCCGAAGGTACTTGTTGAGTTGGCATATTTCGAGATTAGGATTTGTCACTCCGATTGTCGGAGAGGTATTTCTGGGCCCTCTCGGTAATGCACATCACTATAGGCCTTGCAAGCAATGTAGCTAATGAGTTAGTTACGGAATGATGCATTACGTGACGAGTAAAGAGACTTGCCGGTAACGAGATTGAACTAGGTATTAAGATACCGACGATCGAATCTCGGGCAAGTAACATACCGATGACAAAGGGAACAACGTATGTTGTTATGCGGTTTGACCGATAAAGATATTCGTAGAATATGTAGGAGCCAATATGAGCATCCAGGTTCCGCTATTGGTTATTGACTAGAAACGTGTCTCGGTCATGTCTACATAGTTCTCGAACCCGTAGGGTCCGCACACTTAAGGTTTCGATGACAGTTATATTATGAGTTTATGAGTTTTGATGTACCGAAGGAGTTCGGAGTCCCGGATGAGATTGGGGACATCACGAGGAGTCTCGAAATGATCGAGACGTAAAGATGGATATATTGGACGACTATATTTGGACTTCGGAAAGGTTCCGAGTGATTCGGGTATTTTTCGGAGTACCAGAGAGTTACGGGAATTCGTCGGGGAGTATATGGGCCTTATTGGGCCATACGGGAATAGAGGAGAGAGGCCGAAAGGAAGGAGGTGCGCAGCCCCCCTCTGGTCCGAATTGGACAAGGGGTGCATCCCCCTTTTCCTTCCTCCTCTCCCCCTCTTTCCTTCTCTCCTACTCCAACAAGGAAGGGGGGAGTCCTACTCCCGGTGGGAGGAGGACTCCTCCTGGCACGCCCCTCCTAGCCGGCCGACCCCCTCCCCCTTGCTCCTTTATATACGGGGGCATGGGGGCACCTATAGGCACCACACAAGTTGATCTTCGTGATCGTTCCTTGGCCGTGTGCAGTGCCCCCTCCACCATATTCCACCTCGGTCATATCGTAGCGGTGCTTAGGCGAAGCCCTGCGTCGGTAGAACATCATCATCATCACCACGCCGTCGTGCTGACGGAACTCATCCCCGACACCCTGCTGGATCGGAGTCCGGGGATCGTCATCGAGCTGAACTTGGAGGTGTCGTACGTTCGGTACTTGGATCGGTCGGATCGTGAAGACGTACGACTACATCAACCACGTTATCATAACGCTTCCGCTTTCGGTCTACGAGGGTACGTGGACAACACTCTCCCCTCTCGTTGCTATGCATCACCATGATCCTTGCGTGTGCGTAGGAATTTTTTTGAAATTACTACGTTCCCTAACATTAGAGATGCGCTTGTCCGAAATGTGGGGTAAGTTACGAAAGTACCCCCCCCACCGATTTGAGGCGGTTCTTTCGGTTCAGGGGTACCACGGGCATTTTGCGTGTCGGGATTTCACAGGAGGTGGGAGTTTTCGCGTGTGTTGAAATTTCGGAATAGCAAGGCGCGGGTTGAGATGGAGGGAGTTGTCGGAGCACAACGAGACAAAGATATATCTTAAATATTTCGGGCTAACAAGGCGCGGGTTGAAATTTCCGGACAAGCCTAACGTGTACTGTACCAAATCAATGCGCACTACAAATGTCATTCAAAACTTTGAATTCATGTTATGTTCAATTAAAATATTTCGCTACGTGTATAATGCATGCAACCTACTACTCAAATGAACGTTTTAGTGCATTCCAAATGTATATACTACCGCTTCAATATGAACTAAATTTGAATAAGATCTACAGTAATGATTGTTGTGAAGTCAAAGCATTTGAAATTGTTTCTCTGTTTTAATAATATCTACAATCATCATTATTGTCAAGTTAAACCATCATTTGTGTATTATCTTCACAGCACACCACATGATTAGTCTCGAGTTACATATGAACTATGTGTACTATATGAACTCGAACTAGATTTTTTGAATCCACTTTATTTTGATTTCAAATCACATTACATTTGTAGCTCTAGCTAGATCTTCATAATCTAAACCATGTCTCATATAATGTGTTTATCACATTATGTATGGTGCCCCGCCCCCTACGCCTACAAGTATTTAGATGTGAGTTGCAAACACCACACATTACCAAAAATTCAAATAAAATATGAGAATGTTCGATATATAGTATTGTTTAGATTGCTCGATATTTAGTTGTAAGCTGCAAACGCCGCACATTATCACAAATTCAAATAAAATGTGAGATTGTTTGATGTATAGTATGGTTTAGATTGTTCGGCATTTAGCTGTGAGTTTCAAACGCCATGCATTATCACATTATGGTATAACATGTGCACAGCACGTGTATCACCGCTATATTCATGCATGCAATGTTTAAAACACTATGATCTCCTATTCAAATATATGAATCCGCTTTCATATCAAATTATGATCTTTGTTAGTCTCTTACACCCACACAATCCTCTAACCTTTGTAGCTACCACTAACTTTCTCTCGTGCATGCACACTCCCTCCTCGCCCTCCCCCTCCATCGGCATTCTATCCACCGGGCACATTCATTTTTTATTTAGGTCGTTCTCCCAGAGTCTCCACAACTCCTTTCCGACACACACCAATCGATAAACCTCTCTAGCGATGCCTGCCTACAGCATACACACACAGCTCCAATCTCCTCCTTTATGTGTCCTTGCCCCGTGTCTCTCATATGGTCAGACACACGTGTAAACTCTCGCCCCTCTTTTCAACGATCTCACAACCGCACACTCCTCCCCCTATCTAGGTAGTAGTTGGGCCTCTCGCACCACCTCCTAGCTCCATTCTCTCTGTCTATCCGTCTCGCTGGGCCTTATTTGCCTCTAACAAATGGATGTACACCGACCGATCTCTCGCTATACATATAGCCAGCTAGGTCCTTATAACTCGTTTTTACCCACACATCGATCGATCTACCTCATTAGTTGTGTCTCTCCCTTCCTCTGACAAACAACAATTGATCTACCGATCTAGTTAGGTTTGCTTATCAAACACATGGTTCCCCTTCATCATCCATGGATGCGTCCCGACAGATCTATCACGCACAGGCACACACAGAAACACATCCCCACTCTTATTGATAACATTGCAGTTCCACCCTCAATTTGTCTAGTAGGCCTCTCCCAACATCTCCGAGAAGCAACTCCATCACCCATCCAGCACTCTACCCCTCTCCCTCCCTCTCCCTCCCTCTCTCTCTCCTCTCTCTCTCCTCTCTCTCTCTGTCCCATCATATTTCCCGTCCTTCAGTTATGTATGGATGTCGACCGATCTCCCTCGAGACATAGTTGGGTCTCTCCTTCTCAACACATATACGAGTCGTTCTACCTCTATAGTTAGGCCTCTGCCTACCCCTCCCCCCACCCCCTCCCCCCACACACCGATACATCAAGCGCTCTAGTCATGTCTCCCTGCCACACACAAACTTGACATGTGCCCTCTAACATTCCGGTAGGCCAGTCGCCCTATATCTTTGACTTGCACACACACACACAGACACAATTTAGATGGCTCTCTTCATTGATATCGTACCCACCCACTTTATCCTCTCTTCGACTCTATCGATAGCTATGACCCCTCCCTCTCTTCTCGTGGATTGCCTGACCCTCTATGTATGATATGGATAGGCCTCCATTTCACACACATTGCATGCAAAATTTTGTTTGAGATGTCATCGACACATATTCCCACAAATAATTCACGAAATCAACCCCCCACCCCACCTCCACCCCCCACCACAAAACAAAAAACACTCACGAACGCGGTTTGTATCTCTCACACACACCCATGTAGGTGGGGGCATGCACGAAGAGAATAGGTGCATGCACGACGCACGTACTCCCGTCTCTTTCCCAACCACACCCGTGCGGGTACATAGTGGAGCTCATTTTTGTACGAAAAAGGCAGCCCACATGGTAATTTGGCACGTGTACTGGTTGTCCACTTGGTGGAGGGAGGATCGTCTACCACGGGTGAACAAACAAATTGCGACTTGATGCGTTATGTTAAATTAAAAAAAGAGGCAAACCATGTGGGGCCTACCTTAGAGGCAAGGCTCTATACACTGGAGTACTTTTGATGTGTCCCGTCAACTCGCAGAACGAGGAGAAGCTTGCTTAGTATGCCGTCTCCCCCGCCCTCGGGCGCAGTGGCTCACAGGATGAGGTGAAGCTTGCTCCTCCCTCACCCATGCGCGCGGTGGCTCGCAGGACGAGGAGAAAAATTTACTACTCCCTCCGTTTACTGCTCGTCCCTACTACCTTAGTTATAGAGATTATATCATATTGTTTAGAATATATATGTCCTTTAATAGATTTCAATATGAACTACTACTACATACTCCAAACACTGATGTATATAGACGTATTTTAGAGTGTACATTCACTCATTTTGCTTTGTATGTAGTAGCACTCTCCCTCGCCCCTCGACCCTCGCCCACGTGGTGGACGTGCAGCAATTCATTCGGTCTCATATAGCTAGAACGATATATACTGCACTACCATTATTGCTCGACTTCCCGAAGAGGCGAAGAGCCAATCGCAAGGTTAATATTTTGGAGATGCCAAGCGCAAGGTTATAGGAGAACGAGTAGTAGGTGCCGTGTCATTTATAAATATTTTTTTTTCTTCAGTGGCACGTACGCAATATGATAGGTTCATATGGAGAGAAAAGGAAACCGCTCCACTATATACATAGTCAGGACGGGCCAGCCTACATGGTTGCTTGCTGGGGTTGCTCTCTTCACACTCTCTTGCACAAAACGACTGTGGCCACATCTCTAACATCCCGGCGGATCACGTCCGCTTGGGGAAGGGTTGGATGCTTAGTGTAGATGCGGTGGCCATCACCGACGGTGAAAACCCACTGTCGGCACGCCCCGATCAGGGGTCCCCGCCGTTCTCTCTCACAAAGCCGGTGAGGTTGCCTTCGTCCCTTGCTCACTGCCGCGATGTGGGCAGTTGCCGCCTCCCGTAGCCCTCCTCAACATTGAGCTACGTCCCTCAAGTACAACTCCCTTTACAACAGGCTTGCACCACTGCTCCAGCTGCCCACATCACTCCCTGTGGATATTTCTCTACTTCTTTGCCCCGCACATACCTGATACCTCTACTGGCTTCTACGTACTGTATTTGTGATGAGTTTATGTCTCATCAACTAGTCCTAGTAATCTTATTCTAATCACGCTTCTTCAATTTCTTTGCCACAGGGATGCTCATCTCGATTTTGGTGAAACTGCACAAAATGATCCGATGGTCAAAAGGTTGCAGACTTCATTTATTAGGAAGCTCGAACGTTGCCAGCAAATTGAAGCCTGGTCAGGGTTCACGGTTCAAGGGCTAGGGACTGCATGGATCATTTTTTTCTTTAGCTGCCTTTGTTCCAAAATAAGTGTCAACTTTAGTAGTAGTACAACTTTGTACTAAAGTTTGCACAAAGTTGAGACACTTATTTTGGAACGAAGGGAGTACATATTTGCTATGATATGTCAATCATTGAGATGCAATAGCATGCATGTTAGTCTCCTTTGTATTTGATGAAATGTTGCAACGGGCAACCTTGGACGCAAGATACATGTAACAGGAGCTGGAAGCTTCATAGCATTGTACAAATTTATCTCGCTGATAAATTACAATACGTACTAGTACTATACTAGTACTTCCTCCGTTCCTAAATATAAGTCTTTGTAGAGATTTCACCATTAACCACATGCGGATGTATATAGATGCATTTTAAGTGTAGATTCATTCATTTTGTTCCGTATGTTTGTCGCGACTGGTTTTCCGGGTATTAATTCCCAGAAAATGGCCCTTGTGCTCATCAGCCCCAGGATAACTGTTAGCTGATGAGGCACCAACTTGATACAGAAATTCCAAGCAAAATACAACATATGTAGTACAAGACCATTCTGGCCTGTGAGTACAACAAATGGTTTCTAGTGGTTGATGGCGGAAGCGGTCTGTGAATCATCAGCGTCTATGGGACTCCATTTCCCACGGGAATAGCTGACCAGGTTAACTCCTATCTTCGCGAGGCTGCTATCACCATTACGTGGGTTCCGGGGCTTTCATCAAGGTCGCTCCTCTCCGTGCTAGAAATCTGGCCAAGACAATAGCCAGGGACAAGCCAGTGAGTACTTTGAATGTACTCACAAACATTATGAACACATGTATAATATAACAACAATGTTCCGAAATATTTATGCTCATGACGTCAGTCACAAAAGGTAAATAAATCTCTGATGCATGTAAGCAGGTTATTTATGAAAATGCAACAACATATTAATAATAAAAGGCACCGGTCGGGTGTCTGAAGCGACGCCATGAAAGGTCAGTAAATAAAGAGGAATACCTCAGTCGGGCGTCTGAGCGACACCACATAAAGGGCTTATAAAAGAAATGCCACAGTCGGGCGTCTCTATGACACCACATAAAGGGCTTATAAAAGAAATGCCACAGTCGGGCGTCTCAGCGACACCACATAAAGGGCTTATAAAAGAAATGCCACAGTCGGGCGTCTCAGCGACACCACATAAAGGGCTTTAAAATAAATGCCACAGTCGGGCGTCTTAGCGACACCACATAAAGGGCTTTAAAAGAAATGCCGCAGTCGGGTGTCTTAGCGACACCACATAAAGGGCTTTAAAATAAATGCCACAGTCGGGCGTCTTAGCGACACCACATAAAGGGCTTTAAAATAAATGCCACAGTCGGGTGTCTTAGCGACACCACATAAAGGGCTTTAAAAGAATCACAGTGAATATCCAGGAGGTAGAACCGTCCCAGGGATATTCGATAATACCAATAATATCACGGGTTAGTCCACAACAAATAATAATAATCATAATTATCACATGTCACAAGTCGTAATACCAGTTCTGGTTTAACAGTTTCACCTCCGAAGACCGACACTAAGACTGACACTTGACCCATCCTAGACTGTAGTCCTTAACCATGGACACGGCTATTCGAATAGGTTTAATCTCTGCAGAGGGTGTACTCTTTACCCACGAGTAACGGATTCCTTTAGTCCATCGGGACTAATTCTGTCTACGGCCTTTTTGTTGAAAACACACCTAACTTGCACACACCAGCTTAACTCACAAGTGTCTGGAATCACCCACGACACCTGTCAAGCAAACTCTAAGTGGGGAGGCTACAACCTCGCGTAGCATGGGATCAAATTTATATTGCGCGCTCTAAGGGGTGGCCTCCCCTCTCGGTCTCAACCGGAAACACCCATGCCCCCGGACCAGGTGGCCTGCCTACCAGCTACAACCGATATCTTCCACCATGGCCTCTCTGTACGGTGTGTGCTAGAAAGAGGTTGACAACTTACTGAACTGTACTCTACTTGTTGTAGAGACGAGTGGTAGTACGAAACAAGTATGGGGGTTACTGGAACAAGACTCGATCTAGGGTCGACTCAGGAGGTTTAAGTATTCCCTGCATGATTAGCATAATGAATATATTTCATCCAACAGACAGAGTCACCACTCATCATACCCCTCATGCCATGCCGGACACACTCGTCTCGACGAGGAACTAGGGACAAGCTCGGGTCTACCCAAGACAGAGACTTTCCCGTTTTCCTTCCGGTAGGCACGAAAGACATACGAGGATGATCATCATCCCAAGCATGTCCATTTCCAACAGCAAGGAATTTCCAATAAGCATTCAGGCAAATGATCATATCACCACATAAAATAACGAATCCTATGCAATGAGGTGGTGTCATGATCGTGTCAAACAATGCATGCAAAATATTATGCCATGGTTCAGGATGCTTGCCTTCAATGTGTGGAAAGGCAGGGTGCACTCCTAAACTTTTGAAAGTTTGCTTCTCTCTCTCCAAAGTCATATTTAAATAAAATTTGAATCAACACACGAATTCAAAACAGCACAAAAGGTTGTTTTGAAATTTTTCAAATAAATCTTAAAATAAACTAGGTCAAATTTGAGAGAGTTAGGAAAAAGAATCAATTCATTTGGAGTTGTCATTAAAAAGTTATAGGCAGTCAAAGCTGTGGTCAAAAATCTGTTATTTTAAAAAAATAAAACAGAGAAAAAAAAGAAAACGATTCGAATATACGTACACGTCGAAGACGTATTCCGACTATACGCCTCCACTTACTCCAGCATGGACGCGCGTGGGTCACTGACAGTGGGTCCAGGGGGCCCACTAGTCAGGTTTGACTATTCTCCCTTCCCTCTTCTTCCTCTGGCCGAACAGAGGCGGGGGCTCCGGCGATCGTCGCCGGTGTTAGGCGGCTCCTCGCGGACCCTCGAGGGTGGGGATGGACCCGCAAGACTGGGGCGAATCTTCCGGTGGTCGAGGGAGTGATGGGGATGGAGGGAGTCATCGGCAACGAGCTTCGCGGCGGCCGGCGGCATCGGGAGTAAAGTGGTCTTGGGGCTGTGGTGGTTCCCGATCAAAATTGAGAAGGGGGAGGGTTCATGGGAGGAATAAAGGGCTTCTGGTGAAGAGAGTGGAGAGGGGGAGGTCCTGGTGGCACCGGAATGGCTGGGGCAGTGGCGGCGGCAGGAGTTGCCGGAGAGGAAGAAGACGACTCTCTCTCTTTGATTGACGGCTAAGGGGGAACGAGCGGAATGGTGTGAGGCTGCCTGCTGCCGGATTGAGCTCGGGGGCCTCCTTTTATAGCACATCCGAGTCAGTTCGCGGCGGCCTGGATAAGCTTGCCGGCGACCGCCGTCCTGTAGATAGGGCGACGTGGCAGCGACGCGCGCTAGAAGACGAGGCTGCGGATGAGCTTGAGCCGCTCCAGGGGGCAGCTGGCGAGCGCTGGTGGCTTGGCGGTACCGACCGTGGCAGGGTGCACTGCCGGGCGGCCGTGGCGGCTAGCTCTTGGCCTGTCGGAGGCGTGGCGAGGGGCTGGTTGGCGTGTTCTGGAGAGAGGGAGAGTGTGTGGCGTGGCTCTGCAGTGAGTGGCAAAACCAGGGGCGCGACGCGACTGTTTTGGATGTGTGGCTGCAGTTGGCGCGCTCTGGGCGCGCCCAGTGCACGCCCACCAACTGCTCGGTGAAATGCCATGGCACTCCAGAGCGCTCGGGCGAGGTTGGTATGCAACGGGATGAGGTTAGTGATAGAGGGAAGATCAAGGGACAAGGTGGTTTGGTCGGGGGCTCAAGTTCACAATGTAAACTTGAAATCATGCCAAATCTGGCTATGCACTCAGGGTGTTTGACAAAATGCCACAGGCACCTAGGCATTTCTTGGAGTGGTCAAATCTTCCAGATCCTAGTCTCTTTAGATGAACAAGAGGGTGGTGAGGTTAGTTTGTGAAAAGCACAAACTTGCTAGTGCAAGTTTTGCAGAACTTCAATTCTGGGCAGAAGGGAAATGGCATCATCTCATGGACCAAAAGTATTCCAATGGTTGCATGCTCCTGGACTTAGGGGTTTTGTAGGGTGGTCTACAAGCAGGGGAAAGAATCAAGGGCCAAAGAGCAAGCAAGAATATGGATGCTGTACAAACCATCATGTTGGACCAGAATGAAGATGAGGTTGATTCACTCAAAATTTTCAAATAACATCACTGGTTTTTTTTGCATAAAGTTGAATCATATGCTACTACCAACATCCCATAATTTATGTGGAAGCTAGAAAGAAATATTTAAATGAGTTGTAGTGCAAAATTGCCCACTGGACCAGAGAAGAGAATTGGGTGTAGAGCTCAAAATATTTCATGAATAAAAGATATTTTTGCATAAAAGTGATTTAAAAACATCACCTGACATCTCCAAATTTTGGTTGGAATTTTAAGAGTGGTCAAATATGGCCATATAACCTTGGAAAAGCATTTTTCAAGAAAATAAAGATCAAGCAAATTAATTATGTAATTAGTTCTACTAATAAAAGAAAAGTTTTTCTTGAGAGGTTAAACAAGTCCACTAACATATTTGAAAGGTTTTCTTTTTGGGGAAAACTCCATAATAACAAGAGAGAAAAATGGTCCAAAAATCAAAAGGGAGCCCAGAAAATAAAAAATTTAGTTTCCTGGCAAAATTTTAATTAACAAAACAAGATCAAAATTTTGGGGTGTCACAATGTAGTTCACCTAGTGGAATCTCTACAAAGACTTATCTACTAGTAATAGCTAGCCCCCACTACTAGGAATTCTCTATCCTCTCCTTGAGCCACATCATCAAAATTGACGTAGTCGTTAGATGAAGTAAATCAGTCATAATAGCCGTCTGATCTAGACGTTGAGAGGCTCCGCACTAAGCCACATGCAAGCATGCAGAAATGCCGTGGCACATGCATGTGAGTGGGTTTTAAATCACATCAACATGTCTGCATGCAAGCATGCATCGGTAGCATGCATGTAAGTGAGCTTTTAAGTCCCATTAACATGTCAAAAAGAAAAATATAATCCCATTATGCAGTAGGAGTTGGCTGATATTTTTTCCTTACATGGGATGATCTAAATGATGATGGGAGTTTATTTAGTTTGGCTACCACATTTGTCATGCGGTTATAGATTTTTTTAGTTCTATGAAATCGATAATTTTGCACAGAGAGATATACCGCTGTTCCGCGGCAACGCGCGGGACTCATCTAGTAATATTTAGGAACGGAGGGAGTACTATGTAAAGAGTTAGGTGTCGCACGGTGATAGTGTGAGGTGGGCCATGTAATCACTGAGCCTGCGTGTTTTCACTGCTCTTGCACTCCTCCGCTGTAAGAATGGAGAAAATTGTAATCTACTACCTCCTTCTGCCGAAAGCGTGGGACATCCAGCAGTCCTACCACCTCAGTAATAAAGACCAATGAGCCGTCAAATCACATAGAACCAGCAGTAAGTTGGACGGACGAAGCAACCATCACTCTTGCGCTAGTGAGAGGTCGCGTCCGCTTTGCCCGGGCATGAATGCGGCACCGATTCTTTGGAGCAGCGCTGACCGTTTTGGGCGGGAAGCGCGCGCGGGCGATGGAGGGGCTTTGGGTGGGCCAGGCTGGTCAAGAGCGGGCGTGGCAGCTGTCCGCATGTCCCTACCGGACACGCCCGGAAATGAGAGGATGCACCAACTCTCGCGGCTAAAATCATACACTACACACCATATCTCTGTAGGAGTAGGTCGATCTGTCGCACTCTCTAACACACACATGTTGTTAAACACACACACGCACATGCACGCACCTTGGTCCCGTTGCACCTTCTAATGTGACTTATTACACCTAGACGGAGGGAGTAGTAAGTATACGAGATATGGTGGCACACTGACTTAAGTCGAATACAAGTCCCAAAATTTGTGTGCATGTTATAATAAGGATTCACTTAAAATAGTATGTGAGCGAACAGAGGGATCAATTGGACAGTGTTCACGAGCAGTAGCGAGATGTGTGAGGTAGTAAGATACACCGCTGGCTCTTCTAATTTTTCTTATTAATTTGTTTGTTTCACCCTCTAACTGGTGGGACCCAACGTACTACGTGGAGAGAGGTAAGGTGACTAAGGTTGCATTATTTTTGCACCACTGTGGATAGTCTTACCACCAAAGTCACATGACACGATTATGATTGAAATCCTAATGACTCCCACACACACACACACAAAAAACACGGCATGCCTGTCACACGAATGCAGGAATGTATAAAAGGTTATTTTCCTCTCGTTGAACATAACGGGAGGGTTGTGTAGCTGGTTAGCCTGTTTGCTCATCAAACTTCAGGTCTCGGGTCCGATAACTACACTTGAGCATAATTTTTTCCAGGAGGATTCTTTGACTGGTCAAAATTTTTTCTAGGGTTTGCATGCTTCACACTCTCCAATATATATATACACGCTGGAGCCTCACCGCTTGTACTTGCTCTCTTCACACTCTCTCGCCCTCTCCAGATCTAAACAAGACTTCGTTGGCCTCTCTCTCCCCTCACTGCTGCTCAAAGAGCTGGCAGGATCCGTACGCCGGGAAGGGAAGGAGGCTTAACGCTGTCGCCCTCGGCGAGGGAGGGAATCCACTACCGGCGCTGCTATTCACTTTCCACCCAGCGGCGGCGCGGGAGGGCCTCCGACCCCTTCTTCTTTGCCGCTGTCCCCTCGCCCACCGAACCACGCCCCAAGAACCTTAAGGTATATTTTACTTACTCCACATGCATTTCTCTAGCTGCATGTATACCATGAATCTAGGACGTGGTTCAAAGAGGAAAGGAGTGGGGGAAAGTAGTGGGAAAAGTTGTATAAAGCATGAATCTAGGACGTGGTTCAAAGATGAAATGAAGGGGGAAAGTTGTATAGCATGAATCTAGGACGTGGTTCAAAGAGGAAAGGAAGGGGCGAAAGTACTAGTTCAAAAAGTAAAGGAAGGGACAAGGCTGTAGAGTTTGAGCAGGACTAGATTTGCTGCGCTCACATAGGGAAAGGTGTCTAGAGATAACAAAACTGGGACCAACACAAATATGCTCCTTGGTTGTTTGTTCTTTGTTGCAACAGACTGTGCATGACCACAGTACATCGGTAGATGCACATGGTGCTGGTGCGTCCACTGTCCCGTGCAACTCATTAGCTGTTGTTAATCTAAGGCCCGATTTGGTTAAAAACTCCCTAGTCCCGACCTGCTTGGTTCCAGGGACTAAACATGGACTAGAGGTTATTAAATGACATGATAAAAGACCATGTTACCCCTAGTAATGAACTAATAGAAACAAGGTGCGATGCGTGGCAGGGGCAACTGTTGGAAAAAGTCCCAAAAAGACTCCCTCGGGGTCTTGTTTCGTTAGTCCCAAATGCCCACTTTTAGTCCCGAAAAGTCCCTCCTGTTTGGTTTAGATGTGACTGACACGGAGTTTTTTTAGTCCCTACACCAAAATGTCCCTGTAAACAAACACCCTCTAATAATGCCGCTGGAAAATTGATGCAATGCCACAGTTAAAAGAAAATTACATGTTTAACGAATTTTATTGTTAATATAATCTCTATGTTAATATTAATCAATGCCACCGTTTGAGAAATGCTACTGTCTTGCTTTCTTTCCCATTTAGATAAGGTAGATGCTTCTTTTTGTTGGCTTCTGTGTCATCCACCGTTATTGACCACTAATTGTTTCCTTTGCACCTCTGTGTAAACAGGGTTATCTACTTCACCTCGTTGCCATTGTGACCTTTTGTTGCACTGCACAAAACACTTTTGTTTTAAGAGTGTCTTGTGCAGTTCAACCAAAATGTCACACCAACAACGTTGCTTGATTGCTTGATCTTAGTGGAACTGCACAAGAGGAGATCTTACTTCCTATCCGTTAAGGCGAATTTGGTTCAGATCTTCTTCTTGTGAGTTGTTTGAATTCCGCATCATGAGAGGTCAGTACTAGCCTTCTTTCATCAGAAAATTAAGTTTAGTACTATACTTGTGCTCCCTAATTGACATGCCAAATCTTACATTGAAGGCGAAGCTTGTCTGTTATTGAACCAAGTGATGAAGGGGAAGAAAAAGCGAAAGAAAAACAAAAATCAACTCCTGGTGCTGTAATGAAGCACTGGAACTGTGATGACACAAGTAATGATATAGTTTTGCATCTTAATTTATTGCTATGGCTGGAACGAGCAATTGTTTTGCCACTGATTTGATGCCATACGTAATTATCTCTACTTTTGCAAACAGGGATCTTCTTTGAAGATACCATATTTTTTAGTGGAACTGCACAAGAAGATGTTGGAAACATTAAACTAACCGAGGAGTATATAGTAAGCATGGCCACCCCCGTAGATAGCAACAGATGGTTCCCGAGAAGCGCTTCATCTGTATGCTCTACACAATCAACCTCCTGACAAATGTTGGTACTCACCCACTGATTTCATCCATATGATTGAGCTTTGTCATCTCTATTGGTGTTGTGCTACTGTTTAGATACTGTCATGAAAAAGTGGTATTGTCCTTGAGAAGTGCTTCATCTGTGCTGTTTTAAATATTTCCTTTCCTTTTTTTCGAGCAAACAGGGATCATCTTCCTTTGAAGAAGAATATGGAGTACGTGAAGTGACTAGTTCCGATTATGCCAGGATGAAGAAGCCATGTCTATCTTCTCATCAGAAGGAGCAGTTGAAGGATGGTTACATTACTCCCCACAAGACCAAACTAACTTTAGCTCAGAAGGACTGACAAATCTCCATTTTTTTGCTGTGATGCGCGAGTACAATGTTGTTCTAGGATTCTTTCTGGTGAGTTCCATTTTTCTAAAAGTGTGCTCTACATGGACCATGTATGTGCCTGTTGAAACTGTCAATTCATAGTACAGTTTGCTTTATACTAATCACTTTTTTGTATTTGTGCAAACAGGGGTGCTTAGCTTGATTTCAACGGGAACTGCACAAAATGTTCATGAATACATCGAATCATTCATTTCCACCACAAGAAAGGAGGTGCCCATAAGTTCAAGGCATTGTAACATATAAGGGCAAAATCATACAAGCTACGCGTGAATTTGGTTGGTTTTGGTGGAACTGCACAAAAAGAACAGCTGGTTTATTTAGCACGAGGTGCCATGTCAATGTCCGAACTGATGGCAAACCCTGCCCATTCCACAATCGTAGGCTTTGATATTTTGGAATGGGACAACCTTGTCAAATTTTGCTCATTGATTTTAGCAAGATATGTGTTTGATATTTTCGAATGGGACGCCCTTTGCTATCAGCAGCGTCGATCAATTTTTTCTTTATTCTTTAGTTGTGAAGTAAATATTGCCTCTGACATGTGAGTCGCTGAGATGCATAATCATCGATTGTTTTGAATGTTCTCTATGAATTGCCAGGCCTATGTGTTTGATTGCAATGTATAGAAACGCTAAAAAGCTGCTCAAACTCTTTGTACTCCTTCTGTTCCTTTTTACTTTGCACATTGTGAAAGTGCATACTTTTTTGTATAAGATTGGTCAAAGCAGAGATACTTTGACTGCAGACAAAACTTGTATGCAGACTAGAAAGGACCGGAGGGAGTACATGTGAAACTGCTGCAAACGTGGTGATCACCCTGGGAATAATGCTAGTACGTATTGTTTTGCATGTTCATCCAATGCCAGTGATACAGGAATTCGAACTAATCGAAATAAATTCATTCATACATGGTCGGATTTCATATAAACATGCCGGATTTCATTACATTTCATACATTCTTCAACTAAAAAGGGGTGTTTGTGGCCGCATGCATCTCCCAGATGCAGAGGCCGGGGGTCATCCTCCTTTTCTAAAAAAACTAAAAAGGGATGCGCTGGAGGTATAATTAATTAACCGAAGCTACCCACCTGTGTCCCGCTGAGCCGGACAGAAGCTTCAGTGACTTCACTGCAGGTGCAGTTGCGTAACTAACATGTGGCCTGTTGGGTCCACATGTCAGTCAGCCAACTGCACCAACAGTTAAGTAGAAGCATCATTCTTCTCCAACGCAGCTCTCCGACTCCACGTCGCCGCCAAGAAGCTAACCGGCCGTCAATGGTCAACCCGCCTAGCTTGGCTTCAACCGGAGGGTAGCAGCAGTGGCCTTACTTGGACCCGAGCGGCGGCGACCTACTGTGTTCTACTCTTCCTCATTTTCTGTGTGGCGTGGCCTCGTTGGCAGCGGGGCGGGGCCTCGGCGGAGCCGGCGATGTCCTCTGTCTTGTTGCCGGCGGGTGGCGCCTCAGCGGAGCAGTGGAAATCCTCCCTCACGTTGCTGGCAGGGTGGGGCCTCGGCTGAGCCAGCGATGTCCTCTGCCTCGTTGTTGGCGGGGCGGGGCCTCGGCGGAGCCAGCGGTGTCCTCTGCCTTGTTGTTTGCGTCGCGGGGCCTCGACGGAGCAGGGCATCGTCGATGCCAGCGGAGTGGGGACTCGTCGGAGCCGGCATTGTCCTCTGCCTCGTCCTCGGTCTCGCCAAACAGCGCCTCGCCCGCTTCATCGCCCTCTTTGCTAGCCTCTTTGTAGGCGGCCGCAGTCTCCGCCACCCGCATGCGGTACTGCCAGCGCTCGAGGCGGCCCTTGCGGGCGGAGCGGTACGAGTCGAGCAGTGTCTCCTGCTCCGCCCGCTCCGCGGCGATCTGCTCCTCCGCCTGCAGGTGCTCCTGGAGGAGATGGTAGTTGTAGGCGGCATCGGCCTGCGCCTCCCAGAACTGCTCCTCATGCATCTGCCTCACCCTGTCCACATATTGGGCACGAGCCTCGCCGATGGTCATGGTGCAATGCACCAGCGAGGATGGCATGGAGGAGGGGGTTGGCGCCGGATTGTCGACTACCATGTTCTCCATTGGGACGTCGTCGTCCTCCGGCTGCCTGCCGGCCAGCCGGTCGGCAGCAATGGCTGCCATCTCCTTGTGGTCCATCGTCCGCCCGTCCCGAAGAGCGCTGGAGCGCGAGGAAGCCATGGTAGGCAGTAGTGGTGTGGACAGGAGAAAGGGAACGGATGTGGATGACTACGGATATGGCCGGCGCAGCAGTTATATAGCAATGGTGGGCGGGCGGAGGGACGGACGTGTGGCGCCGGAGTAGCTGCCTCAGCAACCGCGTATCATTAATGTGTGCGGTAGATGGACGGACAGACGGCACCTGTGTCGTTTGAAGGCGGAGCAATCGCCTGCACTAGGAAGCGGGGCGACCGGCGCTGACTGTTTCAGGCGGAAAGCGCGCGCGGGCGAGGAGATGACTTTACTTGGATGGGATGACAATGGGGACCCACCAGGTCCATAGCCTCACGTACGCAAGTGCCTCCTTATTTTATATATATATATATATATATAACTATAATTTATTTTGCTTCCTCCTAGTTTCCTGACATCATGGTCCCACACCATTGTCAACCTATGTACTCCCTCCTTTCTGGTTTATAGGGCTTATCTTAAAATTTTAGTTTTTCCATTTTATAAGGCTCAATTTGGTTGTTTTCCATCACATATTCAGATTCCAAGGTGCATTAAATCATTGCATGCAAGTATTAAGAGAAAATTGACCAATGCATGTACTTTATGCATGCATGCATTGCAATTAATGCATTGATAAACATAATTTTTGAGGATAACAAGAGCATTAATTAGGTGCTTTTGCAAAACTACAAAAAGTATTCGACCACTCGCCATCTACCTTGATTGGTGAGATTTTTGAACTGAGCATTATAAACCGGAAAGGAGGGAGTAGTCAATAAACGAGAGAATTGCACAAGAAGCGGCCAACAGCTAGGACCAAGCAGCTCGAGCAGTATTTATGTTTTAGAGGTGTGAGCACTGCAGAGTTTTTTGATGTTTACCCCAGATATTAATTTTTCTCCTCTGAACAACAACGAAAACATGGCTGCAGGTATTAATTGAGCGGGCTGTGGCCCGTCTAGCCCAGGCCAGATATCCAGCCCAGATATTAATTTTTTTCAAGCTGAAAATGGCTAGCCCAGCTATACTTTTTTTTGAGGAATACCCAGGCAAGGTCAAGTTGTTATTCTCCGCCCCGCTGGGCTGCAAATCTTTCCTAGGAGGGATGCATTAGGCTTGACAAGAAAATGAGCTTTAAGAAATAATAAATGGGATGTAATTATAAAAACTGGGTATTAACTATAAAAAAATGCACCAAACAGTGATTACTTTATAAAATATTATTTTTGGAATATTGAAAATTTTAATTTCATTAATTGTTGCGAGCGCAATGTTTCATTGGATTTTTACGTAATATAAATTTATATTGAAATTGTATTTAATCTAACTAGAAATTTCGGGATAAAATATTCGGATCCCATCAAAATGTGGGAAATTTTATTGAATTCTGTTTTGAAAGGTTGGTTGAAATGGGTTGTACTTTTAACAAACTGTAAATGGGCTGTAGTAAATTCCATTAGAATTCAAAAATGGGCTACACATTCTTACAAATCTCAAATGGGCTATAAGTTCTCTGCCACACACTTCTGGCCTTACTAAGTTGACGCGTCCCCTAAAAAACAGAGTTGACGCGTATGCAAGGCTTTGTCAACTTATAGTGAACACACGGTTCTAGCAGCAGTGGCCGTTGGATGTCCATCCAACGGATGCCGTGCTTCTTCTTCAATCTTGGATATTCTAGCTTCACCCGCCCAAAAAATGATTCCTCCCCCTGACATCTGGGGCGCACCATTTCGGAAGCTGACCTGTGGGCCTACTAAGTTGACGTACCAAGGGCTTTGTCAACTTAGTCAATATAAACGATTCTAGCTGCAGTGACCGTACAATGTCCATCCAACGGCCGTCGTGCTTCTTCAACCTCTGGTCTTCTTGCTCCAGCCGCCCAAAGCAGCGCCGGTCGTGCCGCCTGCTCCTGCCTCTCGTGGCCGGCTGTTCTACCGCAGAGGCCTCACCGCCCCCTACTACTCCCACCAGTGGCCAGGCCATCCCTCCACTCACCCACACCCCCTGTTATTCTGCGGCGACGGTAGCGCAGCCGAACCAATGAACCCTCGTACTCCTCTCCGCGTGTGCATCCACTGCCGCGTCTTCCCCGGCTCCGCGTCGTCCCCTTCCTAGGCCTCGCCATCGTCCACTGCCGTGGTGCTCTCGACGCGGCGTGGTCAACGTGGTCAAGGAACGACTTCCATCGGACGTGGATTGTACGTGGAGAGGCTGAGAGCTGGGTCCACGGCAGCCGCAAGGAAGTGCCTCCTTATTACGCGCAAAATAATTATTCCTCCACCTGACAGCGGGGACCCACCGGACGGGCCACCGTATTTCGTGAAAAAAATGATTCGCCCCCTGACTGCTGGGACCCACGAGCTACTTCTTCGCACGCAAGGAAGTGCGTCCGAAAAAAAAGATTTGCCCCCGTGACTGCTTGGGACCCACCAGCTACATCTTCGCACGCAAGGAAGTGCGTTCGAAAAAAAATGATTCGCCCCCCGACTGCTGGGACCCACCAGCTACACCTTCGCACGCAAGGAAGTGCGTCCGAGCAAAAAAACGATTCGCCCCCTGACTGCTGGGACCCAGCAGCTACACCTTCGCACGCAAGGAAGTGCGTCCGGGCAAAAAAAATGATTCGCCCCCCTGACTGCTGGGACCTAGCAGCTACACCTTCGCACGCAAGGAAGTGCGTCCGGGCAAAAAAAAATGATTCGCCCCCCTGACTGTTGGGACCCACCAGCTACATCTTCACAGGCAAGGAAGTGCCTGACAGTCAGGACCCACCTGGTCGAAGCGTACGTAGCATTGTCATCCTGGTCGCGAACGTGTACGTACATACTGGTTGATGTAGAGGCGCGCACGTGTCGTAGTAGAGGCACACACGTGTCATACTAGAGGCGCACACGTGGCGTACTAGAGGCGCGCACGTAGCATGTACACGTACGTACAACGGCCAGGGTGCAAGAAAGAAAATACAGCCACGTATGTACATACGGGCGGGGTCTCGAACGCATAGTCACGCATACGTACGGCGAGGGCTCGTGTTCATGGGGAGGCAACGGAATGCGTCGTGTTCATGGGGAGGCAACGGAATGCGTCGTGTTCATGGGGAGGCAACGGAATGTGTCGTGTTCATCGGGAGGCAACGGAACGCATGGGAGCCAACCGGCTTGGATGGAACATACGATGGAAACGAGGCCTGGCGTACCACAGAACGGAGGAAACGACCTTGTGTTCGACTGGCCATGTTCGGAACGGGGTCCTGTTGATCGGGAGGGGTGTGGCGTACCGCAAAACGGAGGAAACGGACCTCCTACAGTCGAAACGGTGGTCCTGTTGATCGGGAGGGGTGTGGTGTACCGCAAAACGGACGAAACGGACTTGTGTTGGAGCGCTACGGTCGAAACGGGGGTCCTGTTCATCGGGAGGGGTGTGGCGTACCACAAAAAGGGACTTCACGGGGTACTGTTCATCTCCACCGTCGACCCCCTCTAGCCTCCATGGGCTACCGTCGACCTCCTCCAGCCTCCACGGGCTCCTGTTCATCCAGCCTCCACCGCGCGCTACTCCGTCGTCTACTGTTCAACCACCCCTCCATCGTCTACTGTTCATCCAGCCCTCCACACCACGGGGTCCTGTTCAACCACCCCTCCACGGCCACCCCTCCATCGTCTACTGTTCATCTAGCCCTCCACACCACGGGGTCCTATTCATCCAGAGGCAACGCCACCGCTCACTGTTCACCCCCCCCCCCCCGCAACACTCACTATTCATCCAATCAATCGGCTTTAGTTAGCAGCAGTAGCAAAGGAATCGCTCCATCGAGTTCAGTTAACAGCCATCGATTGATCGCTCGGGTTCAGTAACGCATAGCCTGCAGTGCAATCGCTCGGGTTCAGTTAGAGCCCAACGCCTCGCTCGGGTTCAGTTAGAGCCAACGCCTCGCACACACGCGCGTACGTGTATGAGAGAAACTTGCATCGCGCGGCCCCCGACCTCCCACCGCAACCGGCAACTCCCCGAAATTTTCCTCCCCTCGCTTCTACCACGGTTTTTTCCGTCATGGACGGCCCAAAGAATGTCATGCAGCCGCGTCTCCGGCCCGCCCAGGACGAAAAGTCCATTTTCTGTCATGATTTTTTGTCATAGAAGTAGGAGCCCACCACATCTATGATGATACTGGGTTTTGTCATAATTATCATCATAGAAGTGTCATATGTATGCCAGAAAAAAAATTCGTTCGACCCAAAATGTCACGGATGTGTCTTTTTTTGTAGTGATTAGAGCCGCCATCAGCTCCCCCATATCATTGCAATGGCGCTTGAGCCGCCCTAGCTTCTGTTTAAGGGGTAAAAAACCGGCAATTCTTCTCTAACATTAGGACTGCAGAGCCGACATTGATGTTATGTGATGAGTGCAGGATAGCCTTGACCCGGCGCACCCAATGGGTCATTGACTCGCCCTTTTCTTGGGTGCAAGCATCCAAATCCACAATCGACATGGGCTGTTTGCATGTATTTAAAGTTCTGGATAAACCGGGCTTTTAGCTCATCCCATGACCCAATGGAATTGGCTGGCAGCCCTTTTAACCAAGTACGGGCCGTCCCATCCAGCATCATGGTGAAGTATTTGGTGCATGCAGCATCGCTGATCTCCAACAGTTCCATGGCCATCTCATAACTCTTAATCCACGCCTCAGGGGGTAAGTCGGCTGTGTAGTTAGGCACCTTACGAGGTCCTTTGAAATCCTTGGGTAGCCGCTAATTCTGTAGAGCCGGCACTAAACATGGCATACCTGTGGTTCTAGAGGTTACGTCTGCCTCCACCGAAGTCGTCGGATAAACCGAAAGATGTTGATGAGCCGCCCGCTGAGCCGCCTGCTCAGCTTCTCGACGTGCCCTGTCCTGATTGACCAAATCATGAGCACCATAACGCGTCGGCTCATGCCCACACGGCTGGTTACGGTGCTAGTCATTGCTTGAAATGGCCGGTGAGTCCATGTGTCTGCTATAACTCTGGCTTGGGCGAGAGGTCGAATGAATCCTCTCTCGACTGTAAGAATATGCCTCCTGCTATACCAATGTTGTTTGGAGAAGCTCTCTAGCCCTCTGCATCTCAACCGCTGCTGGAGAATCGCCTTCAACTGGGAGAGCCACCAATCGTGTCGCCGTGGCGATCATATTATCCAAAGGGTTGGAATAATGACCCGGTGGTGTCGGCATGTGCTGAGGCGGAGTGTTATTCAGACAAGGTGGTTCCGTCATGCTTGGTTGAGCCAGCGCTCCATCCTCGGGCGCTTCAACCCGGTTCATCTCTGGTTGGTTACTGCCTTACTGGTCCCCGCTCCCGGCGTGCAAAAGAGATTCCTCGTCTCGTAAACCGGCGGCAGACGACTCCGGTGCCTTCTTCTCGTGATTTCATTTGAAGTGTTCTGACCTAAGGAGAGTCGAAAGGAATTAGCCTGGATCCATTGCACCTGAGCATACAAGACGGCTCGCTCTACAGTCATCCTAGCGTTCTCTGCCGCCAGGTCTTCCTTGGCTTGCGCTACCTTATCATGCAGTTTTGCAATTTCCGCGTTATGCTGATCTTGATTCACCGGGTTAACCTCTGTTGTTAACAAGGCTGTCAGATTATCCAGCAAATCAGTCGAAACCTGAGCCGAGGGGCGCACAGGGCCTCTTGCCCCAGCTGCCATCATCGTTGCTGACCCAGAAACCGTTGCTGCCGCAGCCAAAGAATTCTGCCCAGGATGTGTACCGGCCATGAAGATTGCGACCCTATTCGGCGGCTCATAGGGGTCCGGAATACGGTCGCCATCGGAACAGCTCCCAAGCTTGCCATCTTGCAGTTGATACAATGAAGTAGTCTCGCCCGTGGACGACTCACCGTGAGAATAGATGGCCGTCTCACCACCAGACATGGATCCGTCCTCAAATTCCGCCCCATGGATGAATCCCACGAAGGCACGTTTCATGGCGGGGTGAACTCGGGCGGGTCGTGCATGCTGAGCCATCTCGATGATGTCGGTGCAGATGTCCGGCTCAGGGCTTGGTTCGTTGATCTTGCCGGTGAAGACGTGAATTCCACCGAAGGGGACCCGGTACCCGTACTCAATTGAGCCGGCCTCGGGGCCCCAGCCTGCATCGTCAATGTAGAGCTTGCCGCGACGACTCTTGGTCATCTGGCCCACATCGTATCCCTTGATCCCTTCGACGCTGCCCTTCAAGAACTCAAAACCACTGTGTGCTGGCCCCACGGTGGGCGCCAACTACCATGGACTAGTCATGGTAGATATCCTAGTGTGAGGACTTAGTCGTGGAGCCATCGCAACTAGGTTAGCTTAAAGGGGTTAAATGGGACAAGGGACACAGAGAGTTTATACTGGTTCGGCCCCTTGCGATGAAGGTAAAGGCCTAATCCAGTTTGAGTTGGTTGTGATGCCCCCGATTCAATCGTACACTAATCATGCACGCAAACGTGTACGATCAAGATCAGGGACTCACGGGAAGATATCACAACACAACTTTAAAAGTAAAATAAGTCATACAAGCATCATATTACAAGCCAAGGGCCTCGAGGGCTCGAATACAAGTGCTCAAACATAAACGAGTTAGCGGAAGCAACAATATCTGAGTACAGAATAAGTTAAACAAGTTTGCCTTAAGAAGGCTAGCACAAACTGGGATACAGATCGAAAGAGGCACATGCCTCCTGTCTGGGATCCTCCTAAACTACTCCTGGTCATCGTCAGTGGCCTACACGTAGTAGTAGGCACCTCTGGTGTAGTAGGAGTCGTCGTCGACGGTGGCGTTAGGCTCCTGGGCTCCAGCATCTGGTTGCGACAACCAAGTAGAAGGAAAAGGGGGAAAAGAGGGAGAAAAGCAACCGTGAGTACTCATCGAAAGTACTCGCAAGCAAGGAGCTACACTACATATTCATGGGTATATGTGTAAAGAGGCAATATCGGTGGACTGAACTGTAGAATGCCAGAATAAGAGGGGGGTAGCTAGTCCTATCGAAGACTACGCTTCTGGCAGCCTCCGTCTTGCAGCATGTAGAAGAGAGTAGATTGAAGTCCTCCAAGTAGCATCACATAGCATAATCCTACCCGGCGATTCTCCCCTCGTCGCCCTGTGGGAAAACGATCACCGGGTTGTCTCTGGAACTTGTCTGGGTGTGTTATTAAGTATTCGGTTCTAGTTGTCATAAGGTCAAGGTACAACTCCGGGTCGTCCTTTTACCGAGGGACACGACTATTAGAATAGATAAACTTCCCTGCAGGGGTGCACCACATTTCCCAACACGCTCGATCCCTCTGGCCGGACACACTTTCCTGGGTCATGCCCGGCCTCGGAAGATCAACACGTCGCAGCCCCACCTAGGCTCAACAGAGAGGTCAGCATGCCGGTCTAAATCCTATGGCGCAGGGGTCTGCGCCCATCGCTCATTGCACACCTGCAAGTTGCGAGGGCGGCCGGAAGCAGAACTAGCCCCCTTAATACAAGAGCAGGCTTACATTTCAATCCGGCGCGCGCCGCTCAGTCGCTGACGTCACGAAGGCTTCGGCTGATACCACGACGTCGAGTGCCCATAACTGTTCCCGCGTAGTTGGTTAGTGCGTATAGGCCAGTGGCCAGACTCAGATCAAATACCAAGATGTCGTTAAGCGTGTTAATTGGAGTATCCTCTCTCCTAGGTGGTCTCAACCTGCCCTGTCGCTCCGCCACAAAGTAACAGTCGGAGGCCGTCGGGAACCCAGGCCCACCTCTATCGGGATGGAGCCACCTGCCCCTTCAGCCCCCATCTCCGAACAACATCATAAGTAATGTAACAGTATAAAGTATATAGCATATGCCCGTGATCACCTCCCGAAGTGATCACGGCCCAGTAGTATAGCATGGCAGACGGACAAGAGTGTAGGGCCACTGATGGAACACTAGCATTCTATACTAAGCATTAGGATAGCAGGTAAGGTATCAACAACTGTAGCAACAATGATAGGCTATGCAACAGAATAGGAGTAACCGAATAGTAACATGCTACACTACTCTAATGCAAGCAGTAGAGAGAATAATAGGCGATATCTGGTGATCAAGGGGGGGGGGCTTGCCTGGTTGCTCTGGCAAGAAGGAGGGGTCATCAACTCCGTAGTCGAATTGGGCAGCAGCAACGTCGGTCTCGTAGTCTACTAGAGAGAAGAGGGGGGAGAAACAGTAAATACAATGCAAACATAAGCATGACGATTCATGACATGACAATGAGCGATGTTAGGTGTGCCCTAACGCGGTAGTAGGTGATACTGGCGAAAGGGGGAAACATCCGGGAAAATATCCCCGGTGTTTCGCGTTCTAGGACAGATGAACCGGAGGGGGAAAGTTGCGTGTTTGCTATGCTAGGAATGTGTGGCGGACGAACGGGCTACGTATTCAGATTCGTCTCGTCGTTCTGAGCAACTTTTATTTTCATCTGAATTACGGTTTATTTTATATTGATTTTCAAAGTTTTAATTCATTTTCTAAATTATTTTAGTTCGAAATTAAAAGTAAAATTGCTAGGGGTACCCAGCCCTGTCAGCAGTGTACACAGAGGCTGACATGTGGGCCAGGGGGTCCTAGTTGACTAGTCAATGTTTGACTGGTCAACAGGGAGTGGGCCCCCTGTCATACTCTGTTTAGACTAATATACTATTAATTAGGTTAACTAAGTTTATTTAGTTAATTAAATAGAACTAGTAGTGTGACCCGCGCATTTGCGCGGCTAGTTTTTTCATGTGTTCTCTTTCTTGTGTTTTTTTACTTGTTTAGTATTTTCACATTTACATGGCTGTGTACTATTAGATAGAAATTTGAATCATAAATAATGGCACATCACGAGTACATCATGTTGAACTTTTTTGGTATTGTTTTGACTTTTTTAATATTGACTTTGTGGCGTGACATGGAAAATCTATGGTCCCATGCCTGACATGCAAACCATACGATTTCTTGCTAATATACATCCTTCTGAGGTACATTGCTCACCCCCTACTGTTCATATTTTCACATATTTTGATAAATTTCTACCAAGAATTAAATCAACCGAGATAACATCTACTTAGATAAAATTCTCTTCCTGAACCCATCTTGCAATCACTTGTCTATAGATGACACTTCTCGTGAGGTACCACCTATTGTCGACTCCAAGAGTTATTTAAAATTGTACGTACCTACCGTTATTTCTGTTCTAGTTCATGAACAACTTTCCATGCTACCGAATGTACTCATATTTTTACTTCTAAGTGCCTTATTTTCTTTAAATTGTTAATGCATCTCACCCCGAGGGATGCTACAGTAGCACTGGTTCTCCTTTGGTGCACATTTAGTGCTACCTAATGGAAATCAAATTGGACGGTCCTTTTAATTTTAAATTCCACAGGTCCTCATATGCCAATTTTAGTAGAATTAATTCACATGTATTTACGTGGCTAAACTTATGTGTATGGGCAAAAATTATTTTACAATTTGAGAAGGTGTCTTGTGTTTTTGCTGTGTTAAAAAAGTATATTGTTGTAAATATTATTATTTATAGCGATATGCTTTTTCCCAGTCCAAATATTGTTTCTATATTTACTGAAAAATTTGTAACACATGAACGGCATCTATTATATGCTTTTATCTATTTTGAATGACCTGTATCACATATATTTTTTATTATACACTGGCTTATGCTAGTCCTCACAGTAATTAGGAGTCAAATTCAGTACAAAATAGAGGTCGCAAATGGACATATAAGTCCACCAGAAGTACATTATATAAATAGATGTATTCAACACATATACATAGTTGTATTCGACATTTCTGTTAATTGGTCATTAGGAAATAATAACTACAGTTGAATTTCTTTGAAAAAAAGTAAATATTTAATTTAAAAAATTGACATATTTTCTTTTCCTACATTTGTCTGGAAAAAATACATTATATATATATATATATGTATATATATATATATATATAGATTTATTCCACAGACATATAGATATAACCCCGTTCGACATATGCGTTAATTTGTCATTTGGATATAGTAAACTACACTTGAATTTCATTGAAAAATGTGACAAAAAATATTCTTTTTCAAAACAAATTGGAGCTTTAATTTTCCTTCGGTAAAAACATTTGCACATTTCATTGAAGGAAAATATACGTGAAGAAAAAACAAAAACACATATCCTTGAAAACTGTAACGGGCAGAGCAATATAAGCACGTATACAAAAGCTTACATATCTTAGGACTCAATTTGTTATGGTGAATTGTTCTTTTTTTACTTTCATGATATGTGGACTTCTGAATATATATATTTATATATCGATGTATTCCATAGACATAAAGATATAGCCCCGCTCGACATATGCGTTAATTTGCCATTTGTATATAATAAACTACACTTGAATTTCATTGATAAATGTCACAAAAAATATTATTTTTGAAAAAAATGGAGTTTTTATTTTTCCAGCTAAAAATATTTTTTCTAAATATGTTTTTAATTGATAGTATTTAGAAGAAAAGGAAAGTATACATGTAGAAAAAACAAAAGCACAAATCCTAGAAAATTGTGTCGGCCAGACCAATATAAGCAAGTATGCAAAGGCTTACATATCCTTGTAGGACTCAATTTATTACGCTTCATTATTTTTCCTTTTTTTGACTGTCATGATATATGGACTTTAAAATTGCGTGTTTACCTAGTGTATGTTGAATAGGATTGAATACTTTTCTTTCATTGCCGGTTGGCTACCTATTTGTGCTCAACAACGTTCATTTTTTAAAGTCTACACGTGAATAGTTAGGTACAATGGCACCTCCAGAACAGAGAGACTGTTATCTCAAACGTGGATTACTAAGCTGAGTCTAGACTTTTATTTTCACACAGAGGGAGAAACTCCGGACTGATTAGTTTGCCGAAATCATAGATGGCGCCAGCACACTAATTCTTTTTTAGGAATCAGCACACGTATTCTCCTAGGACCCTTTCCTTGGGGTGGCCGGACTCTTTCCTTTTTGCCCAACTGGACTCTTCCCTAGCAGGCTACCGAACCTTTTTTTTTGTTTCCATATATGTACTTGTGTAACACAAACGTATCTTAGCCTTTTTTTTCTTCTTATAACGCATTGGACTATTAGTAGATGACACGTTACGTGTCAAAGTGTTTGGATGTGATATTTTTATATGTAACGCTATATCTTTTAAATCTCAACCGTCAATCTCTAAAATTTACGGTTAAGATAATTTAATCTATGTGGACTAACGTGATGGCTTGTTTGACTTCTTTCTTAAGTATATAATAGATTACTTAAGTTAACTAATTAATTAACATATTTTTAATATATTTTTATTGTTTTCCGTTTTCCAGGGGACTGGGCCCCACATGGCAGTGGCCCTAGGGCCAACCGGGGGCGGGTTAGCGGGCGCTGGGCGCCGAGCGCTGGCCGGTGGGGGCGCAGGCGGGCGGCCAACAGGGCGAGCCCGGGTGCGGCCAGCCGGGGTGAGGCGCGGGGGCGGTAGGCCGGAGCGAGCTGGGACGGCGACCGCGGGGCCGACGACGAGCGGGCGCGGCGGAAGAAGAAGGAGGGCGGGGGTGCGCGGTCTCGGACGGGGTCGGCGCGGTCCGACGCATGGACGCGGCCGTGGGCGTCGCGGCGGAGCACGAGCGAGCGCGACCAGTAGGGGCGTGACACAGGCACGAGTGCGACCGGAGCGCAGAGAGGAGGAGGTCAGGTCAGGCGTCGTGGCCGCGGCTAACGGCGCGCGAGGGCGCGGTGTGCACATGGGGACAGGGGAAAGAGGAGAGGCCGGGGTTTGGCCTCACCGTACGGTGTAGCGGATTGGCAGCGGCGCGAGGAGGTTGACGGGGATGACGTCGACGACGGAGAGGACGGCGGGGCGACGGGGTCGAGGGCGCGGTGCAGGAATGGCGGCCTCAGCACGGGGCGAGGAGGAGGTCGGGGAGGGGATGATGGGGCAGTCTGGCGGGGTAGCGGCGCTGGCGAGGTAGAGGCAGGGCGACGGGCGGCGGCACCAGGGACGATGGGGTTGTTCCCCCATTCCCGATCCAGATCAGGAGCAAGAGGGAAGAGGGGAGAGGGGAGAGACGAGGGAGTTGGGCTAGGGGGAAATCCTTTTTTTGTGCTTTCTTTTATTTCCTACTGCTTTATACTAATTTGAACCAACAAATGGATTTTGTTAATTGTGCAACTTAGCAAAATAATATTAGGTATTATTTGGAGTTCGTAGAAAAGGTTGCAAATTATTTCGAACAATTTGCAAATTTATTTAAGTTGAGATGGTTCCATGAAGAGCTTTATGGGTCAGTTTAAAAAAAGCTTAGGGGCACTTTAACATTCTGAACAATATTGATTCTTTCAAGAAAAATTGTTAGTGAATAATTTCAACCCGTGGAACATTTTTATTTCATCTTTCAAAAAATTTAACTGATTGACTTGTTTTTGGAATTAGAATTTAAATCAGGTTTGGATCAAGTGAGGTTTAGCAACATTAATCAGATGACATGGCACCTTAGCAGCGGGTTACTGTAGCTTAACTATCCGGGCGTCACAGTGGTATTGCTTATGTCTCGATTACCAGGGAGCGAATACGCTTGACCTAGCTTTTGATCTCTTGTTTCTTGCCCTGAACCGTCGCCGGGTCGTCCCTTTATATACATAGGTTGACGCCCAGCGGCTCACGGAGTCCCGACCGGCTCATAGACAATGTGTCTGGCTCGGTGACTAAATATACTTGCCTTATAATATAAGTCATACACATATGGCGGTTTACCCCTATGGGCCTTAAGTCGCCCTTGGGCCTTGGGCCCTTGCCTATGAACCTCCATCTTCAATATCCTCATGGGCTTCGTATTGATGAACCACCATAGGTATAACCCGGCACCTCCTGGGCGGGTCATACCTAATAGTCATATCCTCAACACATGTCATTTTTTAATGAGTGTTCACAATCACAAAAGATGTTCAAGATAGTATATTTATATGTAAAACCTCTCTTTCTTTATTACTTCCTATTAATTGCAGCAATGACCAAAACTATGTTTGTCAACTCTTAATAACTTTTATTCATCATGCTCTTTATATGTGAAGTCATTACTCTCCGTAAGATCAACATATGATCTTTTTATTTCTTTTTGTTCTTACTTTAATTCCTTCAAGATCATAGCACGAAAGCAAAGCCCTCAACTCAAAACTACTCTTTATTATATATAACTCACAGACTCGATTGCATAGGCAGAGATAAAAAGACTCAAAGCTAGATCATACTAAAACTTTATTATACTAGATCAAGATATAGTGAAAAGGATCAAACTAAGAAAAACGATAAAGATAGAGGTGTGATGGTGATACGATACCGGGGCACCTCCCCCAAGCTTGGCAGTTGCCAAGGGGAGTGCCCATACCCATGTATTTATGTCTCTTTCTTCGGAGGTGGTGATGTGATATTCTTGGTGATGATGCCCCTTAGGATGTGATTCTCTTCCTCGAGCTTATTAACTTGCTACTTAAGATCCATTACTTCCTTATGGAGTTTACGCGTGACGGCTAAAGCTCCATTCACCCATGGATGTTTCATAGCTGCGGGGGAAAAGGTAACACTCTTTTTTATATTTTCATAAGAGTGAAATCTAGCATTGGGAGGAATGACCGAATTTGGGAATGCCGAGCATTGGAGTTCCTCCAGCATGAATCTGGCTTGAAGACGAGAGGTAACTTCTTGATCCTCCTCCATGGCATCCACCCTTTTCAAGTCGGCCTCCATCTCTTCCTCCGTTAATGGCCCAAAGCAGTCAGCCCCACTGTTTTCTCCAGGTCCTGGTGTCGGATGAGAGACACGACTCTCCCTGACCGACTCTTGCAAAGACAACTTGCTCCCGACCAAAAGAAGTATTGTGCAAGAAAACAGAGTCTAGAGGGAACACGAGGTGGCCACAAGGTAGGGGGGCGCCCTGAGGGATATGGCGCGCCCTCCACCCTTGTGGTCTCCTCGTGTCTCTTTAGGACTACTTTTAATTTTGCTAATTTTTTAAATATTCCAAAACGGAGAAAAAATACTATTAGAACAGTTTTGGAGTCAGTTTACTTATCTTACCACATACCTATTCCTTTTCGGAGTCTGAAACATTCTGGAAAGTGTCCCTTATGTACTCCTCCGGTGTTACGGTGTCAATTATATTGGTTTCAACATTTATGGTATTACCTAGATATAATGTTTGATTCTTTGACCGTTTACCACCTTCGAATTTGTGCCTTCGGCGTTGTTGATTTTTATGGAAACAGAACAATAGACCTCCTCGATAATGTAAGGACCTTCCCATTTAGAGAGAAGTTTGCCTGCAAAAAATCTTAAATGTGAGTTGTATAGCAAAACATGATCACCTACATTAAACTCGCGTTTTTGTATCATCTTGTCATGCCATCTTTTAACTTTTTCTTTAAACAACTTGGTATTCTTATAGACTTGGGTTCTCCATTCATCAAGCAAGCTAATGTCAAATAACCTCTTCTCACCAGCAAGTTTGAAATCATAGTTGAGCTCTTTAATAGCCCAATATGTCTTATGTTCTATTTCAAGAGGTAAGTGACAAGCCTTTCCATAAACCATTTTATACCCATAGGATTTTTATAAGAAGTTCTATAAGCCCATAATGCATCATCAAGTTTCTTGGACCAATTCTTTCTAGATCTACTAACAGTCTTTTGCAAAATCAATTTAATCTCTCTGTTACTCAATTCTACTTGACCACTAGACCGAGGATGATATGGAGATGCAATTCTATGGTTAACATCGTACTTAGCAAGCATTTTATGAAAAGCACCATGAATAAAATGTGAACCACCATCGGCCATTAAATATCTAGGGACTCCAAACCTAGGAAAAATAACTTATTTAAGCATCTTAATAAAAGTGTTATGGTCAGGACTACTAGTTGGAATAGCTTCTACCCACTTAGTAACGTTATCAACAGCAACTAGAATATGTGTATACCCATTAGAGGAAGGAAAGGGTCCCATATAATCAAAGCCCCAAACATTAAATGGTTCAATAACAAGTGAATAATTCGTAGGCATTTTTTGACGTCTACTAATATTACCAATTCTTTGGCATTCATCATAGGACAAGACAAACTTACGAGCATCCTTGAAGAGAGTAGGCCAATAAAAACCGGATTGCAATACCTTATGTGCAGTTCTATCTCCAGCGTGGTGTCCTCCGTAAGCCTCGGAGTGATACTTTCATAGAATATGTTCCTATTCATGCTTAGGTAAACAATGTCTAATAACACAATCTACTCCTTCTTTGTAAAGGTGTGGGTCATCCCAAAAGTAATGTCTTAAATCATAGAAAAACTTTTTCTTTTGCTGGTATGTGAAACTAGGTGGTATAAATTTAGCAACAATATAATTAGCATAATCAGCATACCAAGGAGTATTACGAGAAACATTTATGGCAGCTAATTCTTCATTAGGAAACCTATCATTAATATGCATTGGGTAATCAAGAACATTTTCTAACCTAGACAAGTTGTCTGCAACGGGGTTCTCAGCTCCCTTTCTATCAATAATATGCAAATCAAATTCTTGTAATAAGAGAACCCGTCTAATAAGTCTAGGTTTAGTACCTTTATTTTCCATAAGATATTTAATAGCAACATGATCGGTGTGAACAGTTACTTTGGAATCAATAATATAAGATCTGAACTTATCATAAGCAAATACAACTGCTAAAAATTCTTTTTCAGTAGCAGCGTAATTTCTCTGGGCACTGTCTAGAGTTTTACTAGCATAATGGATAATATTTAATTTCTTATCAACTCTTTGTCCTAGAACAGCACCAACAACATAATCACTAGCATCACACATAATTTTGAAGGATAAATTCCAATCAGGTGGCTGAACAATAGGTGTAGAAATCAAGGCATTCTTAAGTATTTCAAATGCTTCTACACAATCATCATCAAAAACAAAAGGAACATCTTTTTGCAAGAGATTAGCGAGAGGCCAAGAAATTTTAGAGAAGTGTTTAATAAACCTCCTATAGAAACCAGCATGACCAAGGAAACTTCTTATACCTTTGATATCTTTAGGACACGACATCTTTTCAATAGCATCTACTTTAGCTTTTTCAACTTCAATACCTCTTTCAGAAATTTTATGCCCCAAGACAATACCTTCATTAACCATAAAGTGGCACTTCTCCCAATTCAAGACAAGATTAGTTTATTCGTATCTCTACAAAACTCGATCAAGGTTGCTTAAGCAATCATCAAAATAAGTTCCGTAAATGGAGAAATCATCCATGAAAACCTCAACAATCTTTTCACAAAAGTTAGAGAATATGGCAGTCGTACATCTTTGAAAGGTAGCAGGTGCATTGCATAAACCAAAAGGCATACTTCTATAAGCAAAAGTACCTAATGTGCAAGTAAAAGTGATATTTTCCTGATCATCCTTTGACACAGGTATTTGAGAGAAACCAGAATAACCATCTAGGAAGTAGAAATGTGTATGTTTGGATAGACTTTCTAGCATTTGATCAATAAAAGGTAGAGGGTAATGATCTTTTCTAGTAGCTTTTATTTAATTTGCGGAAATTAATTACCATTCTATAACCAGTAACAATTCCTTGTGGGATCAATTCATTCTTATCATTAGAAACAACAGTAATACCTCCCTTCTTAGGGACACAATGAATGGGACTTACCCACTGACTATCAAGAATAGGATAAATTATACCTGTCTCCAGAAGCTTTAGTATTTCATTTCTTACCACTTCTTTCATTTTAGGATTTAACCGTCGTTGATGATCAACAACTGGTTTAGCATCTTTTTCCAATTTTATTTTGTGCTGACATAGAGTGGGACTAATGCCCTTAAGATCATCAAGAGTATAGCCAATAGTGGCACGGTGCTTCTTCAGAGTTTTCAATAATTTCTTTTCTTCATGCTCTGAAAGGTTAGCACTAATAATAACATGATATATCTTCTTTTCATCGAGATAAGCATATTTAAGAGTATCAGGTAATTGTTTAAGATCAAACACAGGATCACCCTTGGGTGGAGGGGATCTCCGAGAATTTCAACAGGCAAATTGTGTTTCAACATAGGCCCTTGATTAAAGAATACTTCATTTATTTCCCTTCTTTCATTCATAAACATATCATTTTCATGGTCTAGCAAATATTGTTCTAAAGGATCATTAGGAGGCACGGCAATAGAAGCAAGACCAATAATTTCATCCTTACTAGGGAATTATTTATTATGGGGTTGTCTACGAAATTTAGAAAAATTAAAATCATGCGACATATCCCCTAAACCAACAATAACAGTATCCTTTTCACAGTCTATGTTGGCATTAACAGTATTCAAGAAGGGTCTACCAAATATAATGAGACAAAAGTTATCTTGTGGGGAATCAAGAACAAGAAAATCAGTAGGGTATTTTATTTTCCCACACAAGACTTCAACGTCTCTAACAATCCCAACTGGTGAAATAGTATCTCTATTGGCAAGCTTAATAGTAACATCAATATCTTTTATCTCAGTAGGTGCAATATCATTCATAATTTCTTTATATAAGGTATCAGGTATTTCACTAGCACCCATATCACATAAGCCATGATAACAATGATCTCCTATTTTAATAGAAACAACAGGCATGCCAACAACAGGTCTATGTTTATCTTTAGTATCGGGTTTAGCAATTCTAGCAGCTTCATCACAGAAATAGATAACATGCCCATCAATATTATCGACCAAGAGATCTTTAACCATAGCAATACTAGGTTCATCATTAATTTGTTTGGGGGTGTAGGTGTTCTAGTATAACTCTTACGAACCACAGTTGAAGCTTTAGCATGATCCTTTATTCTAACAGGGAAAGGTGGTTTCTCAATATAAGCAGTAGGAACAATAGGATCAACATTATAAGTAATAGTTTCTTCTTCAACTTTAATAGGTTCTACTACTTTAACTTCAATATAGGATGGTATTTAAACCACTTCTCCTTAGAAAGATCAACATGAGTAGCAAATGATTCACAGAAAGAAGCTACTATCTCAGAGTCAAGTCCATATTTAGTGCTAAAATCACGAAAAGCATCGGTATCCATAAAAGATTTAACACAGTCAAACTTAAGGTTTATACCTGACTCCTTACCTTCGCCGAGTTCCCAATCTTTAGAGTTGAATTTAATTCTTTCCAATAAATCCCATTTGAATTCAATAGTCTTCATCATAAAAGAACTAGTACAAGAAGTATCGAGCATGGATCGATCATTATGAGAAAGCCGAGCATAAAGTTTTTGGATAATAATTTCTCTTGGGAGCTCATGATTGGGGCATGAATATAACATTGACTTAAGCCTCCACCAAGCTTGAGCGATACTTTCTCCTTCACAAGGCCAAAAATTATATATATAATTTCAATCATGATGAACCAGATGCATAGGATAAAACTTCTGATGAATTCCAATTTCAATCGGTTGTAGTTCCATGATCTAATATCATTACATAGCCTATACCATGTCAATGACTTTACTTTCAAAGATAAAGGGAAGACCTTCTTCTTGACAACATCTTCGGGCATACCGGCAAGCTTAAATAAACCACAAACTTCATCCACATATATTAGGTGCATATCAGGATGTAATGTTCCATCTCCTGTATAAGGATTACCTAGCAGTTTCTCTATCATACCAGAAGGAATTTGAAAATAAATATTTTCAGTAGATGCAGTAGGTTGAGGAGCAACTCTTTTATCTTCCGGTCAGGTGAAGACACCCCGAACAAGCCCCTCAAAGGATTATTTTCCATAGTAACAAGTGACAGTAAATTTCAGCATACTATATAAATGATTCCTTACCAAATCCCACTTACCAAAGGTGCTTCACTCCCCGGCAACGGCGCCAAAAAAGAGTCTCGATGACCCACAAGTATAGGGGATCTATCATAGTCCTTTCGATAAGTAAGAGTGTCGAACCCAATGAGGACCAGAAGGAAATGACAAGCAGTTTTCAGCAAGGTATTTGATAACCCACAAGTGTAGGGGATCGCAACAGCTTTCGAGGGTAAAGTATTCAACCCAAATTTATTGGTTCGACACAAGGGGAGCCAAAGAATATTCTTGAGTATTAGCAGTTGAGTTGTCAATTCAACCACACATGGATAACTTAGTATCTGCAGCAAAGTATTTAGTAGCAAAGTAGTATGATAATAAAGGTAACGGTAGCAAGAGTAAAGATAATAGTTTTTGGGTTTTTGTAGTAGTTGTAATAGTAGCAACGGAAAAGTAAATAAGTGAAGAACAGTATGTGAAAAGCTCATAGGCAATGGATCAGTGATGGATAATTATGCCGGATGTGATTCCTCATGTAATAGCTATAACATAGGGTGACACAGAACTAGCTCCAGTTCATCAATGTAATGTAGGCATGTATTCCGTAAATAGTCATACGTGCTTATGGAAAAGAACTTGCATGACATATTTTGTCCTACCCTCTCATGGCAGCGGGGTCCTAGTGGAAACTAAGGGATATTAAGGCCTACTTTTAATAGAGAACCGAAACAAACATTATCACATAGTGAATACATGAACTCCTCAAACTACGGTCATCACCGAGAAGTATCCCGATTATTGTCACTTCGGGGTTGTCGGATCATAACACATAATAGGTGACTATAGACTTGCAAGATAGGATCAAGAACACACATATATTCATGAAAACATAATAGGTTCAGATCTGAAATCATGGCACTCGGGCCCTAGTGACAAGCATTAAGCATAGCAAAGGCATAGCAACATCAATCTCAGAACATAGTGGATACTAGGGATCAAACCCTAACAAAACTAACTTGATTACATGATAAATCTCATCCAACCCATCACCGTCCAGCAAGCCTACGATAGAATTACTCACGCACGGCGGTGAGCATCATGAAATTGGTGATGGAGGATGGTTGATGATGATGACGACGATGAATCCCCCTCTCCGGAGCCCTGAACGGACTCCAGATCAGCCCTCCCGAGAGAGATTAGGGCTTGGCGGAGGCTCCGTGTCGTAAAACACAATGAAACTTTCCCTCTGATTTTTTTTCTCCCCGAACGTGAATATATGGAGTTAGAGTTGAGGTCGGTGGAGGTCCAGGGGGCCCATGAGATAGGGGGGCGCACCCAGGGGAGGGGGCGCGCCCCCCTGTCTCGTGGACAGGGTGTGGGCTCCCTGGTCTTGATTCTTTCGCCAATATTTTTATATTTTCCAAAAAGTGCCTCCGTGGATTTCCAGGACATTCCGAGAACTTTTCTTTTCTACACATAAAACAACATCATGGCAGTTCTGCTGAAAACAACGTCAGTCCGGGTTGGTTTCATTCAAATCATGCAAGTTAGAGTCCAAAACAAGGGCAAAAGTGTTTGGAAAAGTAGATACGTTGGAGACGTATCAACTCCCCCAAGCTTAAACCTTTGCTTGTCCTCAAGCAATTTAGTTGATAAACTGAAAGTGATAAAGAAACACTTTTACAAACTCTGTTTGCTCTTGTTGTTGTAAACATGAAAAGCCAGCATTCAGGTTTCAGCAAATATTATGAACTAACCATACTCACAATAACACTTAGGTCTGACAATTACTCATATAAATAGCATAATCAGCTAGCGAGCCATAATAATAAAACTCGGATGACAACACTTTCTCAAAACAATCATAACATGATATAACAAAATGGTATCTCGCTAGCCCTTTCTGAGACCGCAAAACATAAATGCAGAGCACCTTTAAAGATCAAGGACTGACTAAACATTGTAATTCATGGTAAAAGAGATCCAGTCAAGTCATACCCAATATAAACCAATAGTAATGAATGCAAATGATAGTGTGCTCTCCAGCGGGTGCTTTTTAATAAGAAGGGTGGTGACTCAACATAAAAGTAAATAGATAGGCCCTTCGCAGAGGGAAGCAGGGATTTGTAGAGGTGCCAGAGCTCGATTTTAAAATAGAGATTGAATAACATTTTGAGCGGCATACTTTTGCTGTCAACGCAACAACTATGAGATGGTTGTATCTTCCATACTACATGCATTATAGGCAGTTCCCAAACAGAATGGTAAAGGTTTATACTCCCCCAACCACCAACAAGCATCAATCCATGGATTGCTCGAAACAACGAGTGCCTCCAACTAACAACAGCCCTGGGGGAGTTTTGTTTAATTATTTTGATTTGCTTTGATCTTTTGCATCATGGGACTGGGCATCCCGGTTACCGGCCCTTTCTCGTGAATGAGGAGCGGAGTCCACTCCTCTTGAGAATAACCCACCTAGCATGGAAGATATAGGCAGCCCTAGTTGAAACATGAGCTGCTCGAGCATACAAAACAGAATTTCATTTGAAGGTTTGGAGTTTGGCACATACAAATTTACATGGAACGGCAGGTAAATACCGCATATAGGAAGGTATAGTGGACTCATATGGAACAACTTTGGGGTTTAAGGAGTTTGGATGCACAAGCAGTATTCCCGCTTAGTACAGGTGAAGGCTAGCAAAAGACTGGGAAGCGACCAACTGAGAGAGCGACAACAGTCATGAACATGCATTAAAATTAATTTACACCGAGTACAAGCATGAGTAGGATATAATCTACCATGAACATAAATATCATGAAGGCTATGTTGATTTGTTTCAACTACATGCGTGAACATGTGCCAAGTCAAGTCACTCAATTCATTCAAAGGGGGATACCATCCCATCATACCACATCATAATCATTCTAATAGCATGTTGACACGCAAGGTAAACCATTATAACTCATAGCTAATCAAGCATGGCACCAGCAACTATAATCTCTAAATGTCATTGCAAATATGTTTACTTCATAATAAGCTGACTCAGGAATGATGAACTCATCATATTTACAAAAACAAGAGAGGTCGAGTTCATACCCGCTCTTCTCATCCCAATAAGTCCATCATATATCGTCATTATTGCCTTTCACTTGCACGACCGAATGATGTGTATAATAATAAGAGCGCATGTGCATTGGACTAAGCTGGAATCTGCAAGCATTCAACTCAAGAGAGAAGACAAGATAATATGGGCTCTAAGTTAAACAAACAATCATGCATATGAGAGCCACTAAACATTTTCAATATGGTCTTCTCGACCCCCAAAGGAAAGAAAATAAAACAAAACTATTTACACGGGAAAGCTCCCAACAAGTAAGAAGAAGAACGAGAAATCTTTTTGGGTTTTCATTTTAAATGCTACTACAAGCATGGAAATTAAACTAACTAATTTTTTTGGTTTTTCTTAAGGTTTATCAGACACACAAGAAGAAAGCTTGAAAAAGAAAATTAAACTAGCATGGATAACACAATGAAAGAGTATGAGCACTGACGACTAGTGTGTGAACATGAATGTAAAGTCGGTGAGAAATACGTACTCCCCCAAGCTTAGGCTTTTGGCCTAAGTTGGTCTAGTACCAAGGACCGCCGCTACTCTCCCCGGTGTACTGGGAGGTGTAATCAGGATACCACTGGCTGGTCATCTCCGGATCCCACTGGACAGATGATGCACGATAAGGGTCCAGTGCAGGTTCCGGCTCAGGTTCAGGTTCTGGAGTGAAAGTTTGGGCTCGATGATTGTACACCACTTCCGGCGTGACAATAAATTTTTCTGCAAGAAAATCAAACAACAGAGGCGCATGCAAAATAATAATCTCAAAGTGTTTCTTATTAAATCTAAGTTCATACAAGAGCATCTTCTCTTCGTTGTCAACAATAAACTTGTGCGCTACCATGCTCTTGTAATCTAAAATGTGAGGAGGCAATTTTGTCTCCTCATACTCATGGTGCCTAATAGGTATCTGAAAATGTCTAGCAAGACGTGAAGCATAGATACCTCCAAATATGGTCCCTTTGTACGATTCAGGGCTAGCCGTTTAGCAACGACGGCATCCATACTAAAACTATTGTCTCCAAGCAAGGCATGTTGAAGAATGATAATATCAGGAACACTAAAATTTCCACTATTTCCACGACCAATCAAGCATCTACTAGCAAATATGGCAAAGTAGCGTAAAACAGGAAAGTGTATGCTAGAGATTTTTGCCTCGGAACCCTTCTTTGGCTCCTCTACAGCGATAGAATTCACAAAGCCATCCACATCTTTACGATGGGGTTCCTCTAATTCTCCCTCATAAGGTATCCTACATACCGCACAAAAATCACGTAAAGACATTTCTCTGAATTCATCATATAAATGAAATGATACTGAAGGCGGTGACTTCTTAGGATAATAATAAAAAAATTGCACGAAAGTATTGGTAAGTAAGAGATACTGATCGACCCGGTCGTGGAGGAAATCGGTGAGGTCTGCATTCTCGATCAAAGAATAAAAATCTTCATGAATTCCAGCTTCTTTCAAGAAATTATCACATGACCACTCACACGACCGTACTTCCGCTAAGCGAGGAAGATTATACTTGGCTTTTTCCTTCTCTTTAACTTGTTTTTCTTGAGAGCCTTGGCTAGAAGAACCCCTCAAAAGTCTCCTTAACATTTTCTGAAATTTTAGGAACTCCAAAATAAAAGTGAATAAAACTAAACAAGATTGGTAGCAACTACTCCTACAAGTGCCTAGAGCCTATATCATGCATTAGAATTGCTTGGGACCTCATAAATTTAACATGCAAGCTCAAGAACATGGTCACCTATGCAGCAAAAATTTGCAATGAATAAAGCACTAGAACAAAAACTAATTGGACCAATGGAGGAGTCACATACCAAGCAACAATCTCCCAAAGCAGTTTTGTGAATGGAGCTTTGAGCAAGGAGATCAAAAATTGCAGCAAAACGAGCTAGAACTCGTGCTTGAGCTGGATGGGGATTTTTTTGGGTAGAAGATGAAGTGTGTGGGTGCTGGCATAAGTGGAGGGGGGCCACCAGGGGCCCACGAGACAGGGGGGCGCGCCCAGGTGGGGTGGGCGCGCCCTCCACTCTCGTGGCCTGGTGCTTGCCCCTCCTGCAGTGATTTCAGTGCCTAAAATCCTCAAATATTCCATAAAAAATCATACTAAATTTGCAGGGCATTTGGAGCACTTTTATTTTCGGGATATTTTTTATTGCACGGATAATTCAGAAAACAGACGGATAATACTATTTTTGCTTTATTTATTCTAAATAACAGAAAGTAAAAAGAGGGTACAGAAGGTTGTGCCTTCTAGTTTCATCCATCTCATGATCATCAAAATGAATCCACTAACAAGGTTGATCAAGTCTTGTTAATAAAGTCATTCCGAAGAACACGGAACCGGAGAAATTTCGAATAACACTAAGTTACCTCAACGGGGATATGAAAATCCCCAACAATAAGAATATCATACTTTTTCTTGACAGTAGGGAGAGGAAATTCAAAACCTCCAATAATAATAGTTGGAACTTTTCCAATAGAATTGATGCTATGAACTTGAGATTGTTTCCTCGGAAAGTGTACCGTATGCTCATTACCATTAACATGAAAAGTGACATTGCCTTTGTTGCAATCAATAACAGCCCCTGCAGTATTCAAAAAGGTCTACCAAGGATAATCGACATACTATCGTCCTCGGGAATATCAAGAATAACAAAGTCCGTTAAGATAGTGACATTTGCAACCACAACAGGCACATCCTCACAAATACCGACAGGTATAGCAGTTGATTTATCAGCCATTTGCAAAGATATTTCAGTAGGTGTCAACTTATTCAATTCAAGTCTACGATATAAAGAGAGAGGCATAACACTAACACCGGCTCCAAGATCACATAAAGCAGTTCTAACATAATTTCTTTTAATGGAGCATGGTATAGTTGGTACCCCCGGATCTCCAAGTTTCTTTGGTATTCCACCCTTAAAAGTGTAATTAGCAAGCATGGTGGAAATTTCAGCTTCCGGTATCTTTCTTTTATTTGTGATGATATCCTTCATATACTTCGCATAAGGATTTACTTTCAGCATATCAGTTAAGCGCATACGTAAGAAGATAGGTCTAATCATTTCAGCAAAGCGCTCAAAATCCTCATCATCCTTTGTCTTGGATGGTTTAGGAGGAAAGGGCATGGGTTTCTGAACCCATGGTTCTCTTTCTCTACCGTGCTTCCTAGCAACAAAATCTCTCTTATCATAACGTTGATTCTTTGATTGTGGGTTATCAAGATCAACAGCAGGTTCAATCTCTACTTCATTGTTTTTGCTAGGTTGAGCATCAACATGAACATTATCATTAACATTATCACTAGGTTCATGTTCATCACCTGATTGTGTTTCAGCATCAGAAATAGAAATATTATTGGGATTCTCAGGTGTGTCTACAGTAGGTTCACTAGAAGCATGCAAAGTTCTATCGTTTTTCTTTTTCTTCTTTTTAGAAGAACTAGGTGCCTCTAAATTATTTCTCTGAGAATCTTGCTCGATTCTCTTAGGGTGGCCTTCAGGATACAAAGGTTCCTGAGTCATTCTACCAGTTCTAGTAGCCACTCTAACAGCAAAGTCATTTTTATTATTTAATTCATCAAGCAAATCATTTTGAGCTTTAAGTACTTGCTCAGCTTGAGTAGCAACCATAGAATCATATTTGCTAATGAGTTTGAGTTCACCTTTAACTCTGGCCATATTATCGCTCACATGTCCTATCTCGAAAGCATTATTCTTTAACTCTCTACCAACATAAGCATTAAAACTTTCTTGTCTAGCCATAAAGTCATCAAATTCATCTAAGCATGGGCTATGAAATTTAGTAGAGGGGATTTCAACTTTATCATATCTATAGAGAGAATTTACCTTTACTACCTGTGTCGGGTTATCAAGACAATGTGGTTCTTCAACATGCGGTATATTAAGACCATGTATTTCTTCAATAGGAGGTAAATTCTTAACATCTTCAGCTTTAATACCTTTTTCTTTCATTGATTTCTTTGCCTCTTGCATATCTTCAGGACTGAGAAATAAAACACCTCTCTTCTTCGGAGTGGGTTTAGGAATAGGCTCAGGAGTTGGCTCAATTGGTTCAGGAATTGCCTCAGGAATTGGCTCAGGAAGAGTCCAATTATTTTCATTAGTCAACATATTATTCAATAGTAATTCAGCTTCGTCGACTGTTCTTTCCCTGAAAACACAACCAGCACAACTATCCAAGTAGTCCTTGGAAGCATCGGTTAGTCCATTATAAAAGATATCAAGTATTTCATTTTTCTTGAGAGGATGATCAGGCAAAGCATTAAGTAATCAGAGAAGCCTCCCCCAAGCTTGTGGGAGACTCTCTTCTTTGATTTGCACAAAATTATATATTTCCCGCAAGGCAGCTTGTTTCTTATGAGCAGGGAAATATTTAGCAGAGAAGTAATAAATCATATCCTGGGGACTACGCACACAATCAGGAGCAAGAGAATTATACCAAGTCTTAGCATCACCCTTTAACGAGAACGGAAATATCTTAAGGATATAAAAATAATGAGATTTATCATCATGAGTGAACAGGGTAGCTATATCATTCAACTTGGTAAGATGTGCCATAACAGTTTCAGATTCAAGGCCATAAAAAGGATCAGATTCAACTAAAGTAATAATCTCAGGGTCAACAAAGAATTCATAATCCTTATCAGCAACACAGATAGGTGAAGTAGCAAAAGCAGGGTCAGGTTTCATTCTAGCATTAAGAGACTACTGCTTCCATTTAGCTAATAATTTCTTAAGATCATATCTATCATTGCAAGCAAAGATAGCTCTAGCAGCTTCTTCATTCATAACATAACCCTCAGGAACAATAGGCAATTCATAATCATTGGGAGAATTTTCATCATCACTATCATCAATAATAGCATCTTCGATAATTTCATTCTCTCTAGCCCTAGCAAGTTGTTCATCAAGAAATTCACCTAATGGCAAAGTAGTATCACACACAGAAGTAGTTTCATCATAAGTATCATGCAAAGCAGAAGTGGCATCATCAATAACATGCGACATATTAGAGTTCATAGCAGTAGCAGGTTTAGGTGTCACAAGTTTACTAATAACGGAAGGAGAATCTAGTGCAGAGCTAGATGGCAGTTCCTTACCTCCCCTCGTAGTTGAGGGCAAAATCTTGGTTTTAGCGTCTTTCAAGTTCTTCATAGTGATCAACAGATATAAATCCCAAGTGACTCAAAGAATAAAGCTATGCTACCCGGCAACGGCGCCAGAAATTAGTCTTGATAACCCACAAGTGTAGGGGATCGCAACAGCTTTTGAGGGTAAAGTATTCAACCCAAATTTATTGATTCGACATAAGGGGAGCCAAAGAATATTCTTGAGTATTAGCAGTTGAGTTGTCAATTCAACCACACTGGATAACTTAGTATCTGCATCAAAGTATTTAGTAGCAAAGTAGTATGATAATAAAGGTAACGGTAGCAAAAGTAAAGATAATAGTTTTTGGGTTTTTGTAGTAGTTGTAACAGTAGCAATGGAAAAGTAAATAAGCGAAGAACAGTATGTGAAAAGCTCATAGGCAATGGATCAGTGATGGATAATTATGCTGGATGCGATTCCTCATGTAATAGTTATAACACAGGGTGATATAGAACTAGCTCCAATTCATCAATGTAATGTAGGCATGTATTCTGTAAATAGTCATACGTGTTTATGGAAAAGAACTTGTATGACGTCTTTTTTCCTACCCTCCCGTGGCAGCGGGGTCCTAGTGGAAAGTAAGGATATTAAGGCCTCCTTTTAATAGAGAACCGGAACAAAGCATTAGCACATAGTGAATACATGAACTCCTCAAACTACGGTCATCACCGAGAAGTATCCCGATTATTGTCACTTCGGAGTTGTCAGATCATAACACATAATAGGTGACTATAGACCTGCAAGATAGGATCAAGAACACACATATATTCATGAAAACATAATACATTCAGATCTGAAATCATGGCACTCGGGCCCTAATGACAAGCATTAAGCATAGCAAAGTCATAGCAACATCAATCTTAGAACATAGTGGATACTAGGGATCAAACCCTAACAAAACTAACTTGATTACATGATAAATCTCATCCAACCCATCACCGTCCAGCAAGCCTACGATGGAATTACTCACGCACGACGGTGAGCATCATGAAATTGGTGACGGAGGATGGTTGATGATGACGACAGCGACGAATCCCCCTCTCCGGAGCCCCGAACGGACTCCAGATCAGCCCTCCCGGCGGCTCCGTGTCGTAAAACGCGATGAAACTTTCTCTCTGATTTTTTTCTCCCCGAACGTGAATATATGGAGTTGGAGTTGAGGTCGGTGGAGCTCCAGGGGGCCCATGAGATAGGGGGCACGCCCAGGGGGAGGGGGTGCCCCCCTGTCTCGTGCACAGGGTGTGGGCCCCCTGGTCTTGATTCTTTCGCCAATAATTTTTATATTTTCCAAAAAGTGCCTCCGTGGATTTCCAGGACATTCTGAGAACTTCTCTTTTCTACACATAAAACAGCATCATGGCAGTTCTGCTGAAAACAGCGTAAGTCCGAGTTAGTTTCATTCAAATCATGCAAGTTAGAGTCCAAAACAAGGGCAAAAGTGTTTGGAAAAGTAGATACGTTGGAGACGTATCAGTATTCTCTACAAGCACTGAAATTATCGGTAACAGATAGTTGTGTGATAAGATAATTCGTAACGGGTAAAAAGTAAAAAAAAGTAAACAAGGTGCAACAAGGTGTCCCAATCCTTTTTGTAGCAAAGGACAAGCCTGGACAAACTCTTAAATAAAACAAAGCGCTCCCGAGGACACATGGGAATTACTGTCAAGCTAGTTTTCGTCACGCTCATATGATTCGCGCTCGTTACTTTGATAATTTGATATGTGGGTGGATCGGTGCTTGGGTGCTATCATTCTTTGGACAGGCCTCCCACTTATGATTAACCCCTCTCGCAAGCATCCACAACTACGAAAGAAGAATTAAGGTAAACCTAACCATAGCCTGAAACATATGGATCCAAATCAACCTCTTACAAAGCAACACATAAATTAGGGTTTAACCTTCTGTCACTCTAGCAACCCATCATCTACTTATTACTTCCCAATGCCTTCCCCTAGGCCCAAATCATGGTGAAGTGTCATGTAGTCGACGTTCACATAACACCACTAGAGGAGAGCTAACACACATCTCATCAAAATATCAAACGAGTACCAAATTCACACGATTACTTATAACAAGACTTCTCCCATGTCCCCGGGAATAAACGTAACTACTCACAAAGCATATTCATGTTCATAATCATAAGATTATTAATTATCATTAAGGATCTGAAAATATAATCTTCCATCGGATAAACCAACTATCATCAACTACAAAGAGTAATCAACACTACTAGCAACCCACAGGTACCAATCTGAGGTTTAGAGACAAAGATCGGATACAAGAAATAAACTAGGGTTTGAGAGGAGATGGTGTTGGTGAAGATGTTTATGGAGATTGCCCCCACTCGATGATAGGATCAATGGTGATGACGATGTCGATGATTTCCCACTCCCGGAGGGATGTTTACCCGGCAGAACAGCTCCGCTGGAGCCCTAGATTGGTTTTGTCCAGGTTCCGCCTCGAGACGGCGGCGCTTCATCCGAAAAGCTTCTCTCTTATTTTTTTCAGGGAAAAAGACACCATATAGCATAAGATGGGCGTCGGGGGCCTGCCAGGGGGCCCACAAGGTAGGGGGCGCACCCGGGGGTAGGGCGCGCCCTCCACCCTTGTTGATGGCTTGTGGCCCCCTCCGGTGCTTTCTTCGTGCAATATTTTTTATTTATTCCAAAACTGATCTGTGTGAAGTTTCAGAACTGTTGGAGATGTGCAGAATAGGTCTCTAATATTTGCTCCTTTTCCAATCCAGAATTCTAACTGCTGGCATTCTTCCTCTTCATGTACACCTTATAAAATAAGAGAGAAAAGACATAAGTATAATGGTATAATGGGTAATAACAGCACCTAATGCACTAAATATAGATATAAAAGCATGATGGAAAATGGATGTATCACATGTGCGCCACTTGTCGCAACCTGGGAGTTTTTCCTTTTTTCATAGATCTGTTTATTAAAAACGTTTTATCTCTTCAACCATGCATCCAAATCTCGAACCGCTTCCGTTGGATTCCTCGCGTCGAGATCTTCAAAACTAGATCCCATGTTGATAGGTTTTGACGAACTTTTTTTCACGTAAAATATCAGACGAAAAAACCGAACCGGGAGCACCGGTTTTTTCCTTTTCCGAAAGAGGCACGCCCGTTCCTCTCACGAAATCACAACCATGCTTATCGCGGAAGCAAAACCGTGACTCACGCGGAAGGAAAAAAGAGGAAACACGTTTTTTTTCGTTTCTGAGGAGGCACGGTCGTGCCTCTCGCGGAAGCAAAACCATGTCTCTCACGAAAAAAATAGAAAACGCGTTTTTTTGTTTCCGAGGGGCACGGCCGTGACTCTTGCAAAAGCACAACCCTGCCTCTCTCGAAAGCAAAATCGTGTCTCACAAAAGAAAAAAACTGAAAACGTGTTTTTTTTCCGAGAGGCACAACCGTGACTCTCGCGAAAGCACAACCGTGCCTCTCGCGGAAGCAAAACCGTGACTCTCGTGAAAGAAAAAAAAACTGAAAACACATTTTTTCCGTTTCCGAGAGGCACGGCCGTGACTCTCGCGAAAGCACAACCGTGCCTCTCGCTGAAGCAAAACCGTGACTCTCGCGAAAGAAAAAAAAACAGAAAACGTGTTTTTTCGCTTCCAAGAGACACGGCCGTGACTCACGCGGAAGCAAAATCGTGACTCTCGCGGAAGCAAAACCGTGCCTCTCACGGAAGCAAAACCGTGACTCCTGCGAAAGAAAAAGAAAAAAAATGTATTTTTTGCGCAATTTTTTTTGAAAACTTTTTTTGATCGAAAAGCTAAGGAAGATCGGTGGAAAACCAAAACGTCCAAAAACCCGAAAAAAGCCGCTAAAAAGCCGAAAACTCTTGCGGAAAAATAAAAAATACAAAATCCGGAGGGAGCGTCCAGAGCGCGACACGTAGCGAATGGGTGAAAGCGCGTCAACTGGCATTGATCGTTGCAAGGCTCCCGAATGAGCGCTCTTAACAAGTTTCTCTCTTCAAACCTGGGTCTCCTAGATAGCTTATGGCGACCCTAGCCATTGGGCTATGTGTGAAATTCTTAATGAACTATAGGGCACGACCTACTTAAGGTGAAAGAGCTTTTTTTTCTTTACATTTTTTTCGTTTTCTTCGGGTTTTATTCATTTTTTGTTTGGTTTTCTTTTTTCTTCTCTATTTTTTATTTTCCTTTTTTCTTCTTCCTTTTCGGTTTGGTTTCCTTTTTCCTTCTCCATTTTTTTGGCTTTTAGTTTTTGGGTTTTTCTTTGTTTCTTTTTGTTTTTAATTTGATATTCTTATATACATGATCAAATTTTAAAAAATACGTATTCAATATTTTTTAAATAATTGCTAAACATTTTTATATACACGTTCAACTTTTTTTTCAAATACTTGTTCAACCTTTTTTGAATACTTTTTCAACATTTTCAAATACTTGTTAAATATTTTCTATATACATGATCAACAGATTTTTTAAATACCTATTCAATATTTTTCAAGTACTCGTTCAATATTTTTTATATACTTATTCAACATTTTTCAAATGCATGGTTAACATTTTTTTAAATATTATGTAAAGTACATTTTTGTAATTTATATTTTTAGACAATATATGAAAGTGTAAACAAAGTTAAGAAATGTAATCAAAAAACAAAATAAAAATATGAAAAAAATAGAAAAGAACATGAGGCAGTGTAGTACACGCGAACCTGAGCTGACCCATATGCTCGTGCGCTCCAGCGAGTTGGAAGGCTCGATTCGCTGAACGCGAGACATAGTGATGCCCGAAACTAGGTGGGCTATGTTTGGACTTTTTCCTATTGAAATGAGCTATCTTCTTCTTTTTTATCCTTTTGATGGGGAAATGAGCTATCTTCACACTTTGAGCGAAAAGTATCGGGGGTACTTCAGCGCCGGCTTTTGTATTTGGCGCTCATGCACTACCCTCCTAGGCCGGCCCAACGACCTTCTATCAAACACAGAGAATGCAAAGAACATAAATTAAGGAGGTTGTTACTTATCATTATTATGGGAAAAGGTGGACTCGAACTCTATATGTGAGTATTGATGGCTCTACCTAATAACCACCTTGTCGAGCTCATTTGGTCGACCTATATCTGGAAACCGTGTTATTTGACCGTTCCTTTAGTTAACATATGCATGCCCGGTATAATTTATTTAAAAAGAAAGTACAAATTTAAAAGAGAATTCTTAAAAATATTGAGAACAACCAAGATTACAAAAAAAAGGTTCATAGAAATACGAAAAGGTTCATCAATTTTGAAAAAAGTACATGAATTGAAAATTTTCATCGATTTAGAAAAATAGTTCATCAATTTAGAAAAAAGTTCAATGGCTTTCAAAAAAAGTTCATAAAGTTCATTGAATTGGGAAAAGTTCACCAATTTTGAAAAAAGCTCATCAATTTTTGAAAAAAGTCATGAATTAAAAAAAGCTCATCAATTTTTAAAAAGGATCATGAATAAAAAAATTCATCAATTTTGAAAAGTTCATCAATTTTGCGAAAAAGGACATTTAATTTGAAAAAAGTTTGTGCAATAGGAAAAAGGAAAAAAGAAGCAATCATAGAAAAAATGGCCAGACGAAACAAAAAACTGGAAAGAAAACCACGCGAGGAGAAAAAAGTGAGTGAGCACATCAAAGTATCTTGTCACAGTGGTTAGCGCATGTCTGACTGAAACTTGACGTCTCTATTTGAATCTCTCCAATCGCAATGCACGCAGATTTTTTTAACATTGGAAAGAAGAAGAAAAAGCAAATGGGACGAGCCCAGGACGGCGGGGTGGTTTGCATTGAGTTGCAAAAAGCACTATAACGGGCGCCTTAAGTGATGAAAAGGAATCACCAGAATTGGGAAATTATCAAGAGAGCCTCTCCCAAGCGCCTTAAGCCCCAGGGAGAGTAGCTAGCGCTCACGCGGACCCCCTCATGGGCCGTCCAAATAAAGCAGGTGATCGATCGATTGATCGCTCGCTCACCAGTTTGCCCAGTTTGATAGTACCCATGGATCGGTCATCGTTGACCGGTCCACCATTGACCGGTTAACCGTTCACTATTGACTTTTTGAGAATTAGAAAAATAAAAAAGTTCACAAAAACAAAAACAATCACCGAATTCGAATGAAGTTCACAAATTTTAGTTCTTAAAAATATTATTGATTTTCAAAAAAAAAATCAATGATTTGAAAATTCATTGATTTTGAAAAACTGTTGATTTAAAAATGTTCATTGACTTCATTTTTTTTGCCAATTTGAAAAGTTCATCATTTTTTTAAGAAAAACACGAACTTGGAAAAAGTTCATAGATTTTGAAAAACTTTAAGGGTCTAGAATAAGGTCGTCTATTTGTAAAAGTTAACAAATATGGAGAAAAAAATCACGTATTTTGGGAAAAAAGTTCATGAATTTGCAGAAAAGTTTTGAGTTTTGAAAGAAAGTTGATGAATTCGAAAATAAAAATCTGAGCATTTAAAAATGAAAAAGAAGGACAAAAATGAAAATAAAAAAGGAAAAAGAAGAAAAAAAAACCGAGCTAGAATCATGCATGAAAAATGAAAGAAAAAACAACTACAAAACTTGAACCAGTGAAAAAAAAAATACTTGGGTCGGCCCATATAAGAATTAGCAAAGTATAGGGGCGTGCGCCTATGTGCGAGAGCAACTAATGGGCGAATACACCTTGGGAGCCCCCCGAGGGTTACTTTTGGTGGGCTGGGAGCATGCCACTTGGCGCGCTCTCAGCCGTTGCCACGTGTCGCGTGTTGGGCTCTCCCTCGGGATTTAAATTTATTTGAATTTTTCTATAGACGTCTCGAGCTTTTAGATGATTTATTTTTTGGTATTTTTTGGCCTTTTGATTTCCCCCGGTTTTCTTTAGGTTTTGGACAAAAAAATATTGCATGAAAAGCATGTTTTCTTTGTTTTTCCGCGAGAGGCACAAATTTAGTTCTCGTGGATGCACGAATTTGCTTCCCACGACAGGCACGGTCATGGCTCTCGAAAAAGTGAAAAACGTTTTTTTTTCATCCACAAGAGGCATAGATTTAGGCCCCGTTTGGATTCTCTCCTACTCCCAGCTTCTTTGTTTCAGCGCATGGAGTTGTCCTGAACGCGACATCTCCTAGAAGCCAGCTTCGCGGAGCAAACAACCCCTGTAGTGCAAAAACGAGAGGCAGGTCGAATGCAACTTCAAAAATCGAAAGAGGCGGAGTTGGACGTAATTACTTGATATGCCACTGCCAAGTGACTCTAGGGCACCGTACCCGTTCAATCAATGTGTTTATCTCCCCGATACATTCTCTCCCATACGAGAAACCACTCTAATGGGCTTCATGCTTGCTTACTGGGCTGCCGGCCGACGCAGACGAGAGCAGGAGCAGCCGCTGTTGCCGAACGCATCACTAGCTCCACCAAGAAGCTGGCTAGCACTGGCTCCCCGAGAAGCTGGCCACTTTTGGAAACCAGCGGACTTCCGAACGGGCCCTTAGTACTCGTGGAGGCACGGATTTGCTTCTCCGAGAGGCACAACTGTGCCTTTTGGAAAAAAAATATATTTTGTTTTTTCCTTCTGCAGAGGCACATATTTACAACCGTGCCTCTAAGGAAAGGAAAAATAAACATATTTTTTTTCTTTCCATGACATGCATAGATTTACTTCTCGTGGAGGCACGGATTTTTTACTCGAGTGTCTCTTAAAAAAAGAAAAAAAATACATTTATTCCCGTGGAGGCACGAATTTGCTTCCGTGAGAGGCACTGTCATGCCTCTCAAAAAAAAGGAAAAAAATGTGTTTTCCATTTATTCCGTGAGAGGCACTGATTTACTTCTCGTGAAGGCACAAAAAAGAAAAAGAAATGTGTTTTTCACGAAGACACATATTTGCTTCCATGAGCCATTTCGAAATGGAAAAGAAACGTGCTCTCTGTTTAGTTTCTATCGTCCAATTTTTTTCGTGAAAAAAAGTTCGTTGAAATCTATCAACATAGGATCTAGTTCTGAAAATCTTGACGCGAGGAATCCAACGGTTAAAATAGTTAGAGATTTGGACGCACGGCTAAAATATAAAATGTTTTGACGAAACAAATCTGCGAAAAAGGGGAAAACTTCCAAATTGCCACAAGTGGCGCATAGAGTGACCTTTGCAAATAGTAATCCTTAATTAGTGATTTTTCCTATCTGCCAAATGACCTAAAACCATTGCCTTAACGCTAGATAATTTGAGAATTATCGGGGGCATCGCGAGCACGAGACTGGCCACAGGTCACAACCTCGTTTTTTTTCATTTCACCTTTCTTGTTTTCTTTTTTAAATTTTTTATACCTCCAAACTGTCTATATATATATTTTTTTTTTAAAAAGACTGTATATAAAACTTTTAAAAATGTCAATATAGCATTAAAAAAATAAATATGTATAGAAAAAATGTTTCTCTTGGATACTGAAAATGTATTAAAAAATATACAATGTGTATGAAAAAGTTGATTATGTATTTAAAAAATTAATCAAGCATTGAAAATGTTAATCAAGTATTTGAAAAATGTTAATCCTGTATTTCAAAACTATTAAATGTGTACTAAAATGTTTCTCATGTATGCGCAAAATGTATACAAAAGATATACAACATGTATGAATAAAATTGATCGTCTATTTAGAAATTGTTAATCATTTAAAAAATATTACTCAATTATTTCAAAAATCTTAATCTAGTATTTGAAGATTGTTAAATATGTATAGTAAACATGTTTCTCATGTATACAAAAAGTATATACAAAAATATACAATGTTTATGAAAAAATTGATCATGTATTTAAAAAGTGTTAATCAAGCATTTAAAAATGTTAAAATGTGCATAGAAATTTGGTTTCTCATGTATACGAAAACCAATGAAAACTGACAAAGAAATGAAAAAAATAAAAGCAAAGAAAACCGACGAAAGTAAGAAAGAAAAAACTAGTGATAACCGAGAAAGAAACAAAGAAACCAGTGAAAAAATAAAGAAAAAATGAAATAAAATCCAATGAAAACCGAGAAAGAAAAAGAAACCTAGTGACGGAACAGAAAAATAAAACAAAAGTAAAAAACCCTAGGAAAAGAACACCTAGCGAACGAAATCCAGCGAACGAGATTTCTTTTAAATGGGCTAGCTTAGTAGCTACACATGGGGGATAAAACCTTCAACGAGGCGTATGTTAGTCTCGCTATAAGCGAGATATAACAATTGTGAATTATCAGAGCCACAACTAGGTTTCGATACCAGGAAAATTTAGTGTCAAAAAGGGTCTAACGTTTTATTTGTCAGTGTGTTAGAGTATTTTTCTCATATAACATCATTAATGTATTCTTGACTCTTTTTTGGTTGGAATGATGTATTTTTAACTGTAACTAGATTTACAAACCTTTGATTTCTTAGTGACTCAGCCGTTCTGTAGTGTTTAGTTATATTGTACTCCTGATTTCAGACATCGCGACCCTTTCCCTCCCCCTGTCGCTGCCTCATATGTCGAGCCCAGGTAAAAAAACATGAAAGCTTTTGTGCTACTTTGCGAAAGGAGGTCCACCCGTAAGATAAAAAGTTTGACGCGAGTAATGATCATGAAGACCCCACCGCGACGAAGCTTGGCCGAGCCTTGTACAATTCTCTATGGGGCGAGCTTTTTGGAACCACACGATTCATAACTTGTCTACATCATCGCTGGACCAGTGCCCACTGCTTCTCAGCAATATCTATGCAGCTATTTCTTCGAAAAATTATGGATACACACATCATGTTATAAAAATGTAGTTAGGGATGTGGAGCTAAACCTCCATGCATAAAACCCCTTCGACCAATCATCCTGTGGCTTAACCACCCTAGAGCGAGATGGTCAGAGAAGGTGACCAACATCGTGATGATCCTATGGAGCTTTTCGACCTCAAGGCAGGTATAACATCACAAGATTATAAGCATTATTTATTTATCCGTGGAAGTTAATAAATTGTTAGCGAATCACGCTGCCAATATGAAGGAAAATGTGAGAGCCTCTCTTAAGGAATGTAGACTACTCATATCAACAAGAATTCCTTCTTTTTGGGAGCCCATCCGAAAGGAATCTCAAAGTTAAGTGTGCTTGGATTCGAGCCACTTGAGGATGGGTGACCGACTGAGAAGTTGATCTCGGGTGCGCACGAGTGAGAACAAAGTGCGCAAAAAAGACTAGTGTTGGTCTGTGGGGCTAGTCTAGATCCCTCTAGAAGTAACGGCAAGGAACCGGTGGTTGTGTCTGGGGCATTACAATTGGTATCAGGGTCTACCCTCACAGTTACACGGGCGTGTGCGATTCAGGTGCATGAGTATGTGGCGCGCGGTGTGTGTGGCCCATTGTGGCACATGATATGGCAAATATGTCGGAGTGGATGCACAGACATGTGCCAAGAGGGAACGTTCCTGTGGGCCGACAAGGACATCTGTTCTTTTAGTGAGGGTGTATGTGAGAGATTGGCTTAATTGGAACTATAGACTACTCATATCAACAAGATTTTCCTTCTATCTAAGGAGCCCATTAACCCACAAGTATAGCAGACAAATCGTAGTCCTTTCAAAAAGTGAGAGTGTCGAACCCAACGAGGAGCAGAAGTAAATGAAAAGCGGTTTTCAACACGGTATTCTCTGCATCTCACAAAGTACTGAAAGTAGCGGTAACAAGTTGTTTGATAGCAAGATAATTCGTAACAAGTAACAAGTAGCAATAGTAACAAAGGTGCAGCAAGGTGGCTCAATCCTCTTTATTGCAAAGGACAAGCCGGAAAGTTCTCTTATAATAAGCAAAACGTTCTCGAGGACACATGGGAATTCTTGTCCAGTCACATTCATCATGTTTAGTTGATTCGTGTTTGCTACTTTGATAATGTGATATGTGGGTGGACCGGTGCTAGGGTGATCTTCTTACTTGAACAAGCAACCCTCTTATGATTACCCCCTCCCGCAAGAATCCACAACTACGAAAGAAGAATTAAGATAAATCTAACCATAGCATGAAACATATGGATCCAAATCAGCCCCTTACGGAATAACGCATAAACTAGGGTTTAAGCTTCTGTCACTCTCACAGCCCATCATCTACTTATTACTCCCCAATGCCTTTCTTTAGTCCCAAGTATGGTGTCATGTAGTCGACGTTCACATGACACCAATAAAGGAAGAACAACCACTACAAAAGAAAGCACTTCCATGATGATACGTGTTTGTCACCACAGGTCATGTTTTTTGTCATGCATGTACATCCATGACGATTTTATGACAGAATCAAGATAGTCATACATGTGCTGTTGTAGAAGTGTTCCATGATATCATCACGGAAGTGTCCACTTCCATGATGATAAATGGCGCGTCATGGAAGTGCTTTCATCAAGGGTAACCGACACGTGGCACCCACCATAACTGGTTGTCGTTAAGCTACCGGGTTCCGGTTTGGATCCGATAACCCGTTAACAGCCCGAACCAATGGGGATTTTCCATGTGTAAAATCATCATTGGCTGGAGGAAACACGTGTTGGCTCCTCGGTGGGCCAGATGCCGTCCATCCAATGGAGGAGACGTGCCTATGATACGTCGACACATGGCAGGGCCCAATAGAGGCCCATATAGGTTAAAAAGGTCGGCCCGGTCAAAGGCCCATAGTATTTACTCAGGTACTAGTGGTCCAGCCCACTAACGACCTATTTAAACATGGCCCATTTACAGCCCGAAGGCAAATCTGGCCCATTAATTGTTCGCCGAATATTTAGGCCCAATTATGGCCCAGTTACATTTCGGCCTGTTAGAGGCCTGATGTAGACATGGGCTCATTTCAGCCTGGTGTGTCTTTCGGCCTGGGAATGGCCTGTGCTGCCCATGGGCCATATATGGTCCGACGCGACATCCGGCCCTCCAATGGCCCGTGATCTAGTTGGCAACAGTTCAGCCCAACGTGACTTTCGGCCTGTTAAAGGCCTGTTGTATAATTCGGCCCGTTGATGCCTCTACTAAGCTTTTGGCCTCTTAAAGGCCCATGATATCAGTGGGCCAACTAGGGCTCGAGATATGTTTTGGCCTGGTAATGGCCCGTCATAAACTGGGCCAATAATGGCCCGGTCTGCATTTCAGTCAGCTGAAGGCTCGTCGATGACTAGTGAAAATTGAGGCCCAACCAGCATTTCGGCCTGCTAAAGGCCCATGGTTTCTTCTGGGCCGTAACAGGCCAGCAAAATATTCAGCCTGTTAATGGCCCGAAGCTACATGGGCCAACTAAGCGTTGGGTCCACTAAAGGCACAACTAAACTTTGGCTCGAATATAGGCCCGTGTAAGTTGTGGGCCTGTTGCAAAGTGTGAAGGTCCCAATGGCTTTTCAGGCTGAAGAAAGTTGCAGGCCGGTCCAATTGTGGCCCGCTAAAATGCAGGCCCGTTAGAGGCGAATGTTTCGGCCCGGTCGACTACATCAGATTTCCCCCTTTTTTTAGCGAATGATGGCATATACAGTAACTAGTAGGAATTAAGAACTAATCTACTCTATACAATAAAGAAATTACCGCATAGTAACTTAGAATAAACCTACACTATACAATAAAAGATTTATGATATATTACATCCACTGGGCATTGAAGTTCGCCACCAGTGATCATAAAGCGCAACGAAGAAGCAGATTACAAAAACTGGGCGCCATTGCAGCGTAACAAAATAATACTGAACCAAGACCACTTCCAAGATAGTTCAAGGAAGATTAGCCTTACGCGGGAACTGCTGCACAAGCTGCTGAGCAAGGTTGTGAGACCGGCCTAGCATGTCGGTCATAGCTTCCAGGTGTAGTTGTTTAGCAATGAGGTTCTCATTGGTGTTCTCCGCAATCTTTCTTACAGATAGGACTTCAAGTCAAAGTTGAGTTGTAGAATGCCTTTCTGCTAGAACTTGGGACTGAAGAAGTCGATCTAATTTAGACAGCAAATTATGTGAGGTTGTCTGACTGCTAGTCTCAAGTAACTTAAACACTGCATCAAGACAAGACTTTGAGGTTGTCTCGCTATCTTCAAGATGTTTTGCCTTCTTTGCTGCAATACATGTTGGTTTGTCTCACAGCCTTCAGTAGACTTGTGCATGCCATCAGGCATATCACCCTGAAACAAACAGAGAGATGACATATTTTGCACATGTATAAAGAAAGATGGTAACTGTGTTGTCAATTCCATCCAATTTCAAAATAGAAAATAAAGAGTAAGTTCAAAATATCAATAGCATAATCTGGCATTGTTCATAATGCGAGGAGCTTCATCACACTACTGGATTACCATGTCAACAAAACAAGCATAGATGAAGGGAAAATACAATCATTGTATCTATTTTGGTTAATGTGTACATGTTGTTCATATCATCAGCCACATCAGTAAGATAAAACAGGAGATGATAAGGTGCAAACGTGTGCTGCTTCACCACACACTGGATTATAGATCCACAAAAACAAGCATACATATAGGGATTATTGAGTAATGTGCATGGTATGAATAAGGAATTTGGTTTTACAAGTAAAACTTGGAACTTACAATTGTTGCAAACATGCATTTTGATAGAAACAACAAACTAAATAGCAGTTGACGATAGGGAGTATGAGCAAATTAAACAGCAGTTGAGGATAAAGGCTTTAGAAGGACTGAATTACATTAATAGTTAACACCAGCTTTATAATGCCCTTCTCCATGTCAAGAAAAGGATAACTCAAGAATTTCAGCACAAAATCTTCTTCATAAGCATTACATGTACTCTACATTTTGTAGAGAGTAATTATAGATATGATAATACTAGAAGAGATAGAGGATAATGAAGATAAGATGCAGTTTGATGCTACATAATCAACTACCAATCCTTGGAAGTACAAGCATTACATGACAAAATGTACTGACAAGAGCAATGGGCTACACTTCTGCACTGGCATTGTCTGGGTATTCAAATTTTTGGTAATATTAAATATAGATCTGCTATTTTTTAGTAAATGGTGGGCGAGAGAGATAAGATGCGGAATGCTACACAATGAACCAATCGCTCTTCCCATAATATAAGAGTGTTTTGAACACTAGTGTACAGTACAAAACGCTCTTATATTATGGGACGAAGGGAGTAGCTGTTAATGTAAGTAGAGTGATAGACGATGTTCATTTCTTACAAGAGGACTGTAGAGCTAAACCTCTTCAAAAGCATTGGGTTGATTCTAAATCTATGTAATAGTAGATACAGATCTTATAATGTCCACCAAATGGAGGATAACAAGGCTAACATGTGCAGTGATGCTACATAATCAACCAGCTATGAAAGTATGTATGATCATATAGGGCAAGAGGTACTGACAAAAGCAATGTAGTGTGCAGTATAGTTGCGAGATTTTGTGGTCCATTGAGAATGACTGTTTTTCTGCAAATAATTATCATACAAGTGAGACGTTAAGGCACATGCAGAAATGTAGTTCAAATTGTGATGTGATATCATAGACAGTACCTTACGCTGCAGACAAGACCAATGTGTAACAAGATTATTCCAGTCACTATTTGATAAATGTAGCACTAGAGACTTTACAGAAATTTCGTTTAGAGGCTTGCCATCAACGTGCGCTTGCCTCAGGTAGGAACGATACTTCATCAACGAGTGCTTGAAAAGTGCAACCAACCCTTTCTCATAATTACCATGAATACCATTAGTGCACTAAACGCGTAAGTTGCGGAGGAAGATTCGAAATTGTTCTTTGTCTATGGTATAATCTTTCCATGAAGGAATGATGCGCACAAAGTTCCTGACAACAATATATGCTTCGTCTTCTAAACTGGGAAGAAGTGGAACATGAGTACTATTTGCTACAATTGGGGCTCTCTCTCGTTCGAAAAGGGATTTGGTAACTGGATTAGGTGTACTCTTTGCTGGAATGGGGGTTTTGCCTCGTAGAGCTAGTGCTATGTCAACTGGCATCATCATACTATTTGCGGTAGTTGGGGTCTGCTGAGTTGGGGCATCACATATGGCCAGTGTAGTAGGGCTAGAGTCCGCTAGAGTTGTGGCCGTGTTTTCTGGGTCTGGTGATATTGTAACTACACCTAATGGGCTATTTGATTTATTAGGTGTCACTACCTTTTCAAAATACTTTGTTCGTGCTCCTCCGTGGTTAGAAATTGTCCTCTTCCTTTTGAGTGTCTGATACACAAGAATAACATTTGAATGTATAAATATGGTATGATGACAGATGGAATATGTACTGAAAATGGATAGGCATGGCGTATTCACATACACGATGTGTAAACTAATCTAATGGCAGTGCAACAAAGTAGAAGCAATGCAAAGCATCAGTTGCAAGATATGTGCGACCAATATAACCTTGGAAAGTTTGAGCAAGCACCTTGATGGGTGAATAAGATAGGGCATCTGCATCTGACTCCTCCACTAGGGAGCTACATTGACTTAAGTCTCCCTCGAGCTCGGAATCACTATTAGGATCATATTTTGAGCATGAAACTTTAGGTGGAGAGCGCTTGCATTGCATTGCACTACTTCCAGACTTGATTTCAGTCCCTTAATGCCAAGTTTGAGAGCCATGTCATTGTTCTGCTTTATTCTTTTCATGCGCGCAAGCTCATAATCATTATGATGTTGTTCAGTATCTGAGATTCATGAAAACATAAAAAGTAGTTGGATTATCTATGGAATGCATTGCAGATTCAACTTGAAGAGTGTCTCCCTATAAACCCCTGTGTAAAGTTCACCCCAACCGTGCTGACCAGACCACACATAGAAATACAAACCTCTTATGTCTCTATAACAGGCAGACACACATTTCAAAACTGAAGTAGGAACATTAGAATCATGTCAAATTCGTATTTGAACAAATAAACTAAGGAATTATGAGTGCCATAATGTTTAGCATCAAGGGTGGAGTGTTTGTAGTGCGAAACAAAGCAGTAGGCAGATTGTATTCCATGTAAAAGATCGTAGTCTATGTAAAAGGTGGATATGCCACTTTCTTTCTATACAATGCAGTGTTCGTTGCCCACACATGATGGAAGAGATCACACAGAGAAATACTATTCACTCATGTCTGCGGTTCCAGTATTCTGAAACCGGGTGGTCCACCCTAAAAGAATATTGACAACAAATATGACAGGCAAGCATAGAGGTAGTGAATCAATCATTACTTGTGAGCTTACTAGGAAAAGTATGCAGAACTATAACTATACTAAGAGACCATCCAAAATCTGAATCAAGAAGTTGGTCTAGCACTTATTATTTGCAACTAATCGACGTGAATAATTGGATATCATATCGAATGAGTAAGAAAGACAAGTAAAATTGTCAGCAAACCTGGCCTGCAGTAGTAATCTGGGTCAATGTCACTATGACCAACAATCCAAAATGACTAGTGTCTGCTCCTAGGGCCAGAATTTTGAAACCCTGTGAACTTTATAGGTACTAAAGATTACTAAAATACATATGAACCATTAAGTGTATGTAGCACTCAGTACACAACAAACCCTAATGACAATCCTACCTAATGAGTAACGAATGAATTAGAAAATGGGTGATGAGGAGTGGCTGCTGAGTGTTGAGGATGTATCTCAGGATAAATCGGGTTGGCTTTGTGGCCACTGCATGCCTGAGCCCTGAAAGGACTAGGAAGGTAGGCATGACGGCGCGTCCAGGTAGTAGTGACGTTGTTGGGAGAGCGGCTCCTGACCTCTTGTTAGTCCGGCATCTCCTCCTAGAGGCATGTCGTCTGGGGACGGCAAGTCGCTGGCGAGGCAAGTGGCTGGGGGCGAGTAGAGATCAGAAGCGCAGCAGAACAAAGGGGAATCAAGGCCTGGGCCGACCCAAAATCCCAGGGTAGGTCGTGACCCACCGTGGGCACCCTATAGATCCACAACCGAGCGACGTACATGCATTTTCGAAACTAAATTAGGAACATTTAGCTGACCAATTAAACGACTTTGTTTTAATAATATCAGATTCGTATTTGAACAACTAAGCTTGTTTAGCTTGATGGGTGGAGCAGTGCTATTATGACACGAAGCACGTATGCTGATCGTATAGTGATCATAAAAGGGGGGAACCCTAAGCATGATTAATTAAACCCTATTATGACCGTGCCAAGGTAGATTTGAAGCTGCAAACTGCGGAAATGCTATTTAGTATCCATTGTTTGCTTCGAACTAAGAACTAAATTCTAAGAGCTGAAAAGAAAGTATAGTAACCAAGTTACAATCTATTTTCTGATTGAGATCAAAAAGTGGAGCAGATGTGAAGTACCACCTCTCTTGCGGTGTCGTGTAGGCATCAGGGGTGCGATGGTTGTCGGTGGCGTTGAAGCATATCTATGACGGTAGATGGGTGCATCGGGGGATAAGTCCCGTTGAGGTGGATGAGAAGGTCATGGGAGCGGCCCCGACAAGGAGGAGGATGGCGCCGATGAAGCGAGAGGACGCGATGCAAGGCTCCTGGTCTATCGCTGTGGATGAGAAACGTCCATCTCTAGCAGTGGACAACGCGGTCTTGGTAGGCGCTCCGGCATGGTGGAAGACGACGGCGATGGATGGGGTGGAGGACGGCGGCGATGGATGGGGTGGAGGATGGAGGAGGCTGTTGTGGGGATGGTGTTCTAGCGCGGACGGTGTATGAACGGGAAAATGGAGGGAGAGGGTATGGGGAACCATGTTTTTGGGACGCACCTGTCTGAAAGATGGGAAAGTTACAAACTTAGCCCTAGTTTAAAATTTGGACGTCTCGTTAGTTGGGGATAGGACGGTAATCTCGCATCTCCCCAATATTTGCCTAGTGCTATTTCAGTCAAGGAGAGGGTGTTTTGGCGCCCACGGTTGGCGCCCACAGTGTATCAGGGATGACAGGTAGGGCGGTTGTGTCACGTCCGAGTGAAGTTACAAAGCTGCCCCTATTTGCCTACATCAATTTCGGCTCAGTCGAGTTTGTTTTGCCGCCCACCGTGTATGAATGGGGAAGTGGAGGGAGAGACAGAGGTCTTTCGGACAAGCTTGAATCAAATGTGTTTTGCCGCCCACGTTTGGTGCCCACCATGTCTGAATGGGCATAGAGGCGGTCGTGTCACGTCTAATTGAAGTTACTAACCTACCCCTATTGGGAGCAATGGAAATCGAGCCGATGGATTTTCTGTGTAAGGGGTGGAAAGTAATTTCCATCTAACAAGCACTGGCTTTCGGGAGCCGACGTGGGAGTGGATATTTTGCCGTCTCTTTCGAATTTTGGGACAACAAGCATCCACGTTTACCCTGGAAACTAAATGTGGATCCATTTTGTATTCTTATACGAATCTTTATAAATCATTCTATGTGTTTTTATATATGTTCAAAAGCACAACAAATATGTATTCCACTGTTATCTATGAATGTGATTTACAAATGCTGATACTCGAATTCAGAAGCTAGAATCTAGTTTAAGGTGAATTCGAATATTTGAAACCACTTTATGTCCAACTCAAGTGTCACACGCAGCATAATGTGTACTCCCATTTAGATATGTACACAAGCGATGTCTCAAGATTCAAAATACCGAGGCAATCAACCAGTAATGTACAAAATTAACAGACATATAAACACTTATAGAGTATATGGATCAATAATATCAACTAACATACATAAGCCAGGCCGCTGTACTTTTTTTTGCTAGAAGAGCATCATTTTTTTAGCGGAGCTAGTACAACATCTTGGCCCTTTCAGATGCGTGCCACTTAAGGACCATCTATACTACTATTATTGCTGAATGCACATTCAGCCCAATTGGCATATTTGTAGGTCTGGCACAACAATCAAAATGAAATGTCTCATAGTCTTGTCAATTAATATAGACTCGTGCTCAAAAGAAAAATATAAACAAAAAAACAATTATTACATGATCTCCGAAACAAATGGTTTGATCGATTACATGAACAAACAACACAAAGGTTATTCAACGATGGTAAAAACATTTCACCTATGATTTACCAAGTGGGAATTTAATTTCCTTTTTTCCTTCAGGACCTTAACAATGCGGTCAGTCTCAGCTTGCTTCGTTTTGAAATCCACCAAATATTTAATGGTTGTCTTGAGTACTGCTTGTGATTGTGATGTTTACTTCCTCAACATGTCAACTTCATCTCTAAGTGCAGAAGCAGAATCTCTTTCTACCAATAGTTTAGCCTCTAGAGCATCAGTAGTTGGCAATTCATGATGCACGATTGGGCCGGTGCCACTATTGTGGGATGATACAACGTCCGTTGGGACCTCGCTCTTTGATCTTGGGCTAACCTATTTTACCATTAAAGTTCCGATTGGATTCCGAAAAGTTGAAGTTAGCAAAACATCTCAACTGGGAGTTAGAACAGCAAACCAGTTAAACAAACAAGGAATTAAAGAGTTTCAATTGGATGCTGAAAAGTAATTATTAACATCATTGTAACCGGTTACAGTAGCAAAGCAGTTAAACAAACAAGTTTTGCAAAAGGTACCTGTTGTGGCATTGGAGTTTCTCTTGGATCCTGAAAGTTGAGTAGCCAGTAATGTGATTAGAGCAACCGGTTGCAGCAGCAAAGCAGTTAAACAAACAAGTTTTGCAAAAGGAACCTGTTGTGCCATTGGAGTTTCTCTTGGATCCTGAAAGTTGAGTAGTCAGTAACTTGATTAGAGTAGTAAGTTACAACAGCAAACCTCTTACACAAATATATTTTTGAAAATGTACCTGCTATGCAATTGGACTTCCAATTGGATCCTGAAAACTTGAAGTTGGTGAGATAATTACAACAACAAGTTACAATAACAAACCAGGTAAACAAGGAAGTTTGTGAAAACATACCTGCTGTGGCAATGGAGTTTCAGTTGGATTCTACAAACTTGAATGTTAGCAATCATAAATAAAATGTTGCAAGAGCCATAAGAAACTAACATCAAACTAGTAAAACTAACCAGTTTTGGCAATGTATTTAATTACACATGAACTAGTAAAACTAACAAGTTCTTGGCAACGTATTAAAGTAACAAGTCGGTACCGTTTACCAGCAACACAGACATCTGTAAATTTCTTTGATGTAAGCAAAATGATTCCAACACACACACACACACACACACACATATATATATATATATATATATATATATATATATAAGTTAAAAAGACGGTGTCCCTCATATAAACCTAACAGTTGTCTATCTATGAACATGCAAACACTACTAGTGCTACAAGTGATAACATCAAACCATTTAAACAAACAAGGTATCAGAATGTAAATTACACGTGAATTCTGTTGCACCCTAGAAGTACAGATGACCAGCTATCTATGTGCTTAAGTAGCTATTTAAGCTCGAGAAAACAGGTAATTCTTAACAATAAGTATCAGACACATAGATAATCATAGTCTATAATAGGATTAACAGGCTATGGAATTATGTAATCAGTAGTAAACTAAATTAAGCCAAGCAACATAATTGAATAATTTTGCAATAAGTGGCTAACTAAAATTTCAAGAAGCAGGTAACTGAACTTATGCTAGCTCTTTGTATAGGCACACTACAACTTCTCCTTCACTTACAAGGTTCTACGAAGGAGTCCATGGCATCAATTGCTTGGATATGCAGTCCCAATACTTCTTTCTTCCCACACTGCATTGGTAAGTCGAATGGTTAATCTGATAACATGGTGCGTCCTTGATATGTTATATGAGGACGGGTTGTCAGACTAGTCATAGCAACACACATCACACTGACTTTTACTGTATATTTCATGCGATTACATTTGGCGTATCGAGATCTAAGCAATCTAAAATAGGATGAAAAGACAGGCATCCTTCACATTATTGGCGAACTCATTTCATAGAAACAAGCAATTCAACCATTCTGTAGGTAAATCAAAAGCGCCACTGGAATATTTTTCACTACCCCAATCATACACGCAAAAAGGGGCGACGCCACCGTAGGGGCTGGTATGGGAGGCCGCCTTGGCTGGAAAGTGTGCACCTAGTTTGAGTCGTCCAGGTTGGCCCAGGCTAGATTTGTTCGTCCCGGCACACGAGCAGGCAATGTAAAAAATGAATAAAAATATTTCAATTTGCACGGGTGATACTTCCATTTTGCATCATGCTTTTAATATCAATATTTATTGCAATATGGGCTGTTACTACACATCATGTCACAATACTTATGCCTTTTCTCTCTTATTTTACAAGGTTTACATGAAGAGGGAAAATGCCGGAAGCTGGGATTCTGGGCTGGAAAAGGAGCAAATATTAGAGACCTATTCTGCACAACTCCAAAAGTCCTGAAACTCCACAAAAGTTAGTGTTGGAATATATTAAAAATATTGGGCGAAGAAAGCACCAGAGGGGGGCCACCCACTGTCCATGAGGGTGGAGGGCGCACCCCTGCCTCGTGGGCCACTTGGAAGCCCCCCGATGCCCATCTTCGGGTATATTGTGTCTTTTGTCCTGGAAAAAAAATCATAAGGAAGCTTTCGGGACGAAGCGTCGCCGTCTCGAGGCGGAACCTTGGCGGAACCAATCTACGGCTCCGGCGGAGCTGTTCTGTCGAGGAAACATTCCTCCGGGAGGAGCAAATCATCACCATCGTCATCACCATCGATCCTCTCATCGAGAGGGGGTCAATCTCCATCAAGATCTTCACCAGCACCATCTCCTCTCAAACCATAGTTCATCTCTTGTATCCGATCTTTGTCTCAAAACCTCATATTGGTACCTGTGGGTTGTTAGTAGTGTTGATTACTCCTTGTAGTTGATGCTAGTTGGTTTATTCAGTGGAAGATCATATGTTCAGATCCTTTATGCATATTAATACCCCTATGATTGTGAACATGAATATGATTTGTGAGTAGTTACGTTTGTTCCTGGGGACATGGGAGAAGTCTTGTTATAAGTAGTCATGTGAATTTGGTATTCGTTCGATATTCTGATGAGATGTATGTTGTCTTTCCTCTAGTGGTGTTATGTGAACGTCGACTACATGACACTTCACCATTGTTTGGGCCTAGGGGAAGGCATTGGGAAGTAATAAGTAGATGATGGGTTGCTAGAGTGACAGAAGCTTAAACCCTAGTTTATGTGTTGCTTCGTAAGGAGCTGATTTGGATCCATATGTTTCATGCTATGGTTAGGTTTACCTTAATTCTTCTTTCGTAGTTGCGGATGCTTGCGAGAGGGGTTAATCATAAGTGGGATGCTTGTCCAGGGAAGGGCAGTACCCAAGCGCCGGTCCACCCACATATCAAATTATCAAAGTAACGAACGTGAATCATATGAGCATGATGAAAACTAGCTTGACGATAATTCCCATGTGTCCTCGGGAGCGCTTTGCTTTATATAAGAGTTTGTCCAGGCTTGTCCTTTGCTACAAAAAGGATTGGGCCACCTTGCTGCACCTTAGTTACTTTTATTACTTGTTACCCGTTACGAATTACCTTATCACAAAACTATCTGTTACCGATAATTTCAGTGCTTGCAGAGACCTTACTGAAAACCGCTTGTCATTTCCTTTTGCTCCTTGTTGGGTTCGACACTCTTACTTATCGAAAGGACAACGATAGATCCCCTATACTTGTGGGTCATCAATGCGCATAACTAGGCTCACGGCCCAAACGAGCGCCTCCCATATCGATCGACAGCAGGAAAAATCCCAATTTGTTCGCTCCAGCCTCCAGTCTGGTTTGCTCCTAACCTAGCCGCTGCTGGATAGACCGACACACCACTTCCTCACGCCCTCATTGGATGCCGGTCGCCGGGCTTCAAGCTAATGGAAGGATAAGAAGATGAAGATCCAACCCTGGCTATAGCCTACGTGGGAGGCAACGGCGGCAGCACGGGCATGGCATCGAACTTGCACAAACAGACAGTTGCAGCTTGCAAGAGCAGCATGCGCAACGAGCACACATCCCTAATTATATCTAATTCAACTGTTCAATTTCTGGCCAATAGCTAAACCTGACGGTGTTGTAAAACTGCTTATACATAGGGAATTTATAAGAAAATGAAACCAATTTATACTTATTTTATTAACTCCCCCAATCAATACTGAACTGACTGAACCTGATGTGTCTAATCAAGTTTTCGGTGCAAACATACTAGCTCATGTTGTTCTTGAGCCTTAAGTGTCTAATGAACAGACTGCTAATGAAGGATTTGATGCAAACATTTTACATGCTCCTGGTGATGAACATATAGTGTCTAATGAGGGATTTAGTGTCTAATGATGATCTCCTATGTTGAGAGAGAGAGATAGAGATCCGTAGGAATTGATGACAAGCAAATTATAGTACATTTTCATGGCTTGGGGAAATGTCGAGGACATCTACCAGAAAGTCCCCGTATCATGACACGTAGCATAAATAGTTTTCTAATCTGTTGTTTGAAACTATTGGCATACTTGTGCAGGATAGATATATTGATATGCAGTTTGCGCACTGGTTATAGGTGCAATTACACTTCGATATTTTCAGCCAGAGAACAAATAATTCAAGCTGGTAGAGTCCATGTTAGTAGTCCTTGTACACCATGTTGCATTTTGTGTTTTTTGGTGCTTACATTATTTAGTGTTTTATAATCTGGAACTACTTTGGGTCATTAGCTGGTTTTCAAAGTGCATGTAGCTTCACATTTCTCAAGTTATGTTGATTTCTGGAGTGCAAGTGCCTTCGTATTTTTTAAGTTAAATTTTTGCCCCTGGTAACCTAAATTCGTGGATCCGCCACTGCACACAAATCATACATGCGGGCCAGTACAAATTAAATGAAATGTAGGGACTTACGCTAGCTCATTGTATAGGCTCACTTCAGCTCTCCTTGCGCTTGGGATGTTCCATGTACATGTCCATGTTACCACTTGCTTGGATGTGCAGGGCTTGTGCTCCTTGCATCCCCCTCTGCATTTTTGACACGGCGAATGGTTGATCAAATAAGAGGAATCGACCTTGCTGTTGTGCCGGAGGACGTGTACATACAAGGTTATACTGGTGTGCAGGATGTGTGCCAGATCGCGTAGCGCCGTCATGCTTCGCTAAAAATGGTTTTGCTTGTTTCAGATGATATTTCCAAAAGAAATAAGAGTTAAATTCAGAGTTGCATAGGCGTTTAAGCTAAGAGAGCAGTAAAAGGATATCCAAACATCGTCGGAACAGTGCACAAGGGAGTGATATGTGGATACCTAGTTCGCGTCGGCGTTTGGGCATGCTCACCTAGCTAGAGTGCATATCACTTCAGAGCCATTGAGGGTGATGCGCTGGCGTTGGCTGGCCGTGCACGGATGTAGATCTTGAGCAGCAGTGGAGTGCTACGATGCGGTGGAAAAGACCATTGGTGAAGCCCCAACGGTCTCGCGAGGCAGAGGTGCGAGGATGTGCTCGGTGAAGCAGCCCCTGTGAGGTGGGAGACGGCATCGGTGAAGTGCACCTGATGCGGTGCAAGTCAGTGTCTGTGAGGCACGTCGGTTGCGGCAGCCGACATTGTCGGTGGACCACCCGGTGTGGTGGACGAGGGCATAGATGAGGTAGCTCCGTACGGTGGTGAAGTGCGACCGTCGTCTTCGTTGTCGTTGTCCGGCACAGAGGTGGAGAAAGAGACAAGACAAGGGGCGATTCAAACTTTGCTTTGGTTGGCGGCGAATTAGGGATTTGAGTGCTCTGGGCGCGGAAGGGGACGGTGGAGAAGGGAGATTTTGCAGGGCTGGAATTGGGGCGGCCAGATATTTCAATCCGAAACGTGGAAGCGTGAACTTATTTTGTCGTCGTTCTTTTCTTGGGGGCGGGGGGGGGGAGTTATTTGAATTAGAATGTGTGTCACGTAACGATCTCCAATTCAAACATGGATTTCACATTTCACGGTATCCACACTATTTTTATAATACAAACTAGCAAAGTGGCCTGCTCTTCACGCGGGCTAGTATTTAATATAGTTTGTTCAAAATAAGTTCATATATACCAGTTCATTGGGTTTGCCATGAAGTGGTGATTTTAAGGATATCAGAGTTACCCCTTTAATGTTTCTTGGAGATATCAGGAGGCTATTGTTGCTGAACTTTTTTAGTGCTACATGTTCGAATCCATGGATTTGCCTAATGCAGCTGCAATGATGTGTACATGGTGTGTGGTTGGCTTGACAATCCCGTTGAGGCGTATTAAAGTTTTTTATTTTTAGTATATAATGTTTCCCCAAGAAGTATCGTATGTATCAAATTTGAGTCAACGTGGGTGATTTTATCACAATTATAATTTATTTGTTCATAAGCCCATGAAGTATATGTTAGCATGAATTTTTTTTAATGCATCACCAGAAATTACATAATTTATGCTAAAAATATGTATATGCACTATACTTTTTTCCCTGGATGATATACATTAATTAGGTGTTTTTTTATAATTTATAGCTGATTTTTTAGAACAATTTATAGCTGATTATTTGTACTGTTAGTAGTACCATGATGTTACCGTAATCGAATGATTAGTTGGGATTTTAGCACAACCAGGTCACGTAGATGCACACAACATTCAGGCATCTCTCACAGTCCATAGCCCACGTCTTCATAGAGCGGCTAGTCTTGCCTGATCCCCTTTGTCCCATTTCTCCTTTCCTTCGTTTATGCGTTGACTCCTGGGTTGCTACTGCCGGCTGATGTCAGCTACTCATAAAGAAAAGACACCCTTCTTTCTGTGTTGACTTCTATATTGATGCCATCAGCTGATATCCACCTATGCGAAGAGCAACAACGGTATTGTTGCTGATTCATTGTGGGCATGGAACTCATCTCCTGTGGCCAGCTTGGATCCAGACCGAGTTCATCCTCCAGAAGAAAATTCCATATTAGTGAAAATCCAGGCCGGCTAACACATCGACTTCGTGCTCCATAGTGATAGCCATCTTCCACCTATAGGTCCAACTTTTTTCTCTTTCCTATTCATGACATATTTCCCCATTCTTCTTATCATTTCCCTATGTTTGTACTCTTGAAGCGATGTAATTAAGGTAGTTAAAATAAAAAAATATTTATGCCTATCCACTTTATTTGTGCGTTTGGGGTCGACATTGGCATTTGCCCCGTACCCCTATTCATATTCAAGCTCTGAGCTATGTAATGAGCCTCAAATATCAGATAATACTAGGTATGAATGAGTTGTTTCCATCAAATGTTGATGCACGATTCCATTATTTATGCATATCAATAGACCACATCCATCCTGCCATATCATGTTAGCATTGATCATGTGCTTATTCTCATCTAATAAAAAGGTCTATAGCAATATCTTGTTGAGGAAGAACTATACTAAAATTGTTTTTTCCATGTGTTTTGAATATTTATTTATATACTATTATTGTAGTCCATCCCATTAATTATCATGACTCTTGAGAACGCTATGTATCGTTCTCCATGTGCAAACTCATGTTTAGGCAGAGATAGGTCTAATTCTTTGATATGCAGGTCTCACCTCCCCTAATTTTTCACCATCCGTTTGAACTAATTAATTAATTTAGGTAGTTTTTGTTAGTGGCTAACCTTCCAGTTTATGTTTTTTACCACCCTATATGCCGTCTCACTAGTGCAGGATGCTGCTAATGCGACACGATCAGAGACCCTTTGACGAAACTGTGTGCGATGCATTAATCGCAAACAGTGGTGTAAAAAACGGCAAAAAGGTGCAAAACATTTGTGATGACGGATGCATCAAACACGGTTCAGATTTTAGTTCCGTGTGTGATGTAGGGCATACAGTTCAGTGCAATTAACTGTTTGCGATGAGTAGCAACAAAATAAACACGCAGCCAGATGAAGGTGTGTGCGGTAAATAGCATACGGTTCACTAGGATGAACTGTTTGTGATTAGGCAACACAAAAGAAACGGTCAGCCAGATCAAGGTGTGTGCTATATACGGCATGCGGTTCACTCAGATGAACTGTTTGTGTTGAGACAAGAGAACATAAATGGTTCAATATAATAAGATGTGTGTGATACGTGGCAAACATGTCTATAATCAGAAATGTGTGCGAAGACCGGTAGTAACACATATGATTGCTGCTAATAAGACGTGTGTGTTGTGCGATGGGATTGCATATAGAACAACAACATATATATATACACTTATAAGGACATGGTTGCATAACCAAATTAAATATCCACTTACATGTGGCTACTACAACCATGACATTTGCACACACTGTGGCACCCCGGTTCAGGGCAACTGATTTACCTTGCATTGCCAGCCCAGAGAACAAGTCTTCTGGCAACACACAACAACATGGTACAAAAAAACCGCTTTATTGATGCTAGCGGAACATAGGTTTAGCATTACATCAAGTTACGAGGCCGAGCAGCACACACGGTGCGGCTGAACAATATGTACATTATTTAGTGAACATGAAGGGGGCCTCGATCATGATAACTATGTGGCAGTCGAACGATGATGCAGTGGAACTACATAGCACAAGGACACCAATGTGGACACGATCTAGACTCGTGAAGCAGTCCGATCCGATAGGCCTGTTCTAAAATCTGGCATGACACGCCAGGTCAGTACATTGAATGTACTTGCAAGCTCACAACAAGCATAAGCACAATAGCAAACAATATCATGACAATTAATCAAGTTAAGTACAATGCAATAACATGCTACTGATGCAGTGAAACAAACTTCTGCACTGAGTCCCTCGGACTCTCTTACCATACGGGTTACCTCATAACCAACCTCATCAACGGTGATCACTCCCGGATCACAAATGAACCAACACTTTGGTTCCCACAAATACCGACCATCTTCATGTTCACACAAATCTCATTAACTAACCAGTGCCAAGCATAAAAATTTAGTGTGCAAGATTACTTAATCTTGTTGATCCATGGTGTGACTTACTCACGAGCTATGTCCATGACCGAGGACGCGGCTATCGATAGATTAATAAACACTCTGCAGAGGTAGTACACTGTACCCACATCACGGAATCCATGGCCTCACACTCCCATTCGGGTGGACCAATGACATTCCGACAAAACCCTCCCATTGCCATGACACTCTCCTGGCCACTCCGACCAACTCCCCTCTGGGCTAAGTCATGTGTGGCCCCGTGCCTACCAAAGGCATTAACGACCACCGTCGTGGCAAAACAAACGGTCCCAAACAGGGACAAGGTACCATATCAACAAACGGGCACACAAGGTTATGTCTGCTTACCGGGCCAGGGTACCGCACGCCCATAACCTTCCCTCCGTGGAGGTACCGACTAGAGGCATGACAATGGACCGAATAAAGGTCTTCCCATAAAGGAAAATGTGGTTGCAGTGGGAAAACTCAATTCAGTGACACCATGACTCGATCAACATTATGTTCAAGTTGAATTAGCATCAGGTTTAACTTGACACTAAAACAACCCGAGTCACAATATGCCATGAACATGCAACTATTCAACATGCATCACATATCATTTCAAGTAAACAGATCAATATCATCAAGTTTTCTACTTGCACTAGTCATCATTTAAACTTTACTGGTTTTAGCTTACTGGTTTTTAACATACATCATTTAATCATGCTATTATCATATTAAACTCAAAAACTCTATATGCAAAATATTACCGATCATAAGCAAATCATCTCCACACAAACAAAACTACTTCTACTGCCTCACATTAGCCCATGCATGCAAACCTTACTGTAAACTAACCATTTCAATTATGAAAAACAACTAGCATGAGCAATATTATTTAAATATTTAAATGCATGAAATAACTCATATTATAGTTGGAGAAGTCACAAATATTGGAGTGACGCCATGAAAATGTTGGTGTGGCTTGCCTTAGTGCAGAGGAGGCTCACACTCCTCCCGGTTCTCTTCAAGACAAGTTTCTCCCTCTGAAAATATTTAAAAAATAGCAAAAAGAAATATCAAGAATCCTTCTGAAATTCACCAGAAAATCTAGACAGTAGAGAAAAATCTCATTTTTGGTGTGATGCTAAATCTCTTCAATATGAACACAATGCAAAAAGAATCAATTCATTTGGACTGAAGGTTTAAAAGTTATGGTTGTTTAAAGTTTCCGTAAAATATTTGAATTAAAAATCAAATAACAGAATTCCAGGGGGGTGACGTCGAACTCATATTTTCAGAATATGCCTCCACTCGTACCGCTTTGGGCGCAAGTGGAGAGGCTTGCAACGGGCCCCACCTGTCGGGTGTGGAGAGAGGGGGAGAGAAATAGATCAGAGGCGGCGCTTCGCTGGAGCTCACACCCGCGAGGAGGGGTTCTTGGCTGGTTTGAGAGGGAGGGAAAGCAAGAGGGGGTCGAGGCGCACTTGCCTGTACCCATGGCTTGACGAGCGGTGACCAAAGCGGCTCGAAATCAACCTCCCAAGTGGCGGCTGCGGTGGGGACTCGCCGGAGAAGAAGAAGATGACGGAGAGGGGTGGTTCTAGGGGCTCCAGCAGCGTCGATGACTTCCAAATTTCCACTTCAAGCTCTTGTTTCTGGTTCACCACTGGTATTCCTAGCTTCTTCTTCAGATCTTCATGCTTCTCCAATAGCACAACAATTTCTTCTTCAATCCATCGCGTGTTGACTTGAGTTCCTCTTCTAGCTTGATATTCCTCTTCATCAGGTTCTTGGTCTTCCTCATGATAGCACACATCTGGTTCTCATATCAAGGAATGTGCTGATCCATCTCCTGAATGTATGCCACAATTGATCCATCCTTCCTGGTACGAATCATCTCCCATTCCTCGTCTCGGCGTCCACATATCTGATAGACAGTGTCTTCAAGCTCCTTGTGATACACCTCACATATGCGTCCAAAAGTGATGTGGGCTGCCATGCTCTTTCCCAAGTTCCAACTTGGTGCATCCAAGGTAAAATCAATGGGCTCCGTTGTTGGCGCAAACGTCCTCCCAGGTACACGAACTTTGATTCTCCAATGCTCCTCTTCCAATAAAGTTGTAGTGAAGGCTCCAGTGAAGCTTGGTAGTCTGATGTTCAGGTACTTCATGACTTCCTTCAAGTGTCGTCCGAAAGGAGTGTCGTCATCCGGCTGAGTGAACTTGTTCCTGGGGTCCGCCATCTATAGACTAGAAATAGAGGAGAATTAGAAATGAGCAGAGAAGAGTATCATGTGGCTTTTCCTAGCGGTCGCGTCCTACAGTCAGCGTGTGCTCTGATACCATCTTGTAGCGACCACGATCCCAATGGATCGAAGTCTCTGTGCTTAAGTGTTATCCCTGGATCGGTATGCTGACACATACAGTACTCGAGGAATTATAACAGAGTTCAATCACACAATTATTACATCGAGGTTCTCATAAAGAGTATCTGTTACACAAATAATATGGCTAAAGGCCATCTAAAATAAATAATTGTAGAAGCTCCGAAGGTAAATGAGTCCATCAACTCCAACGACACCTTATTCTTCGTCGGTAAAGTCTGCAACATGAGACGTTGCAGCCATGTACGTCAGCACATGGAATATGCTAGCAGAGTTACACTATAGAGCAAATGAATGCAAGAAACTATATCTACATGCATATTTGGCTGGTGGAGGCTCTAAGTTTAATGTTTTGCATAAAGCTAATTTTCCCCTATAATAAAGGAATAAATTTCATTTACTACAAAGTTATACCAATATTTGAGAAGGTTCCTCCAACTCAAATCCCAACATTAATCAAGTATCATCATTAAACCCAATTAATTTATTAAAGAGTGATGAAATCAACAATACTATCCACTTCTAGATACTCAAGACGTCCATAACCGGGGACATGGCTAACCATGATTAGTTTGTACACTTTGCAGAGGTTTACGCTGTTTTCCCCACAAGACTCGACTGCATAGTCTTTCTGAAGCATTAACTCTCTACTCTAGGTAGACCGGTACACCTACTTTCCCCTACATCTGCTAGTCCACCTCTTCAAGAGCTCACACAACTTACACAACTATGCTAGAGCCCATAATGGCTTGTGGCTTCACACAGAAGTTTCTAGGAATGAAATATCATATGATCCCTTTGAGCCTGGGTGGCAAACCGAGGAAAAATCACACGGGTACTCCGGGATTTCCCAATGGGCAAGCACTGGTTTCTCCAGGTGCCCCAACCAATCCACCCAGATGTGTATTAAAGTTGCCACCTTAATGTTATCCAAAATTATTATCTCTCTCAACTTCCATGTACATCATGATCCAATCCTTGTCTACAAGCATGGCTAAGCAATATAAGAGCATAACGTATATTCCCAGGGTGATCAAAGGTAATAGGTTCCTACCTCAAGTACTACAACCAAAACACATGGTCCCAATCCTACTCATGCAAGTATTTGAGGGGCAAAACTAATGCATAGTAAAAACTGGGTATAGAAGAGTATGATCAAAGTGTAACTTGCCTTGCTGATGATTGGAAAACTCTAGTGATTCATAGTAACCAACTTCACAGTCCGGAAAATCTAGTGTAGACAAACAATAGCATACATAAGCAATCAAGCAAACGATGCAAAGAGAAAATGAGAAAAGATCCAAATAAAATTCGAAGCAAGCAAATAACTAAACTAAATATAAAAAAAATTCTAACAACATTATTTTTATGTGGATTAGATCTTAACAGTAGGTACATGTGATTTGCTACGATTTGCAAAAAGAATCAACTCAAACGGAGCTACGGAACTCAAGATACAAGCAAAACCAGATCAAATACTAATCTGAACTAAACTCGAATTTTAAATTATCAAAATCCTGTTCAAGTTGGTTTACTGGATAGAGGGGATTGTTCTCAAGATTTAGGCATTGGTTTCATCTAATTTGGATAAACAAGCTAAAAGTTACGCTAGTTTGAAAATCAGGGGCTAATCTGCGATAAAACTATTCGCGGATAGGTCCCTAGCCAAAAAAATAAACAGAAAAAGAAAAATATATCGGATGAACGTCCGCTAATAGAGACTAACGAATGAATTTGTTCGTTAACAGATCTAAACGGGTGAATATTCGCTATTTAGTCTAACCAATAAAGTACACCGATCTAACTAACTAAACAAAAAAATCGAAAAGACCGATCGGTTTTACCGGTCTTCGGCCGACGGCGGCGGACGAGGTCAACGCCGAGGCCGGGGCGGTCGGCGGCGTGGCTCGGCGCGGCTGGACGGCGGCTCCGGCAACGGCGCACTGGTCGGCGGCGGCGCCAGCAACTGCAGCAGGCGACGGCGGCGCGAGCGACGGCAGGCGGCGATGTACGAGGGCAGCGGCGCGGCTCGGGACGGGTGGAGAGGCGGCGGGGTGCGGCGGTTTATAAGAGGGGACGGGGCGCAACTTGGGGCACGGGGCGGCGCGAGGTGGCTCCGACCCGGACTCTAGCCGGAGTCCGGCCTGGACACGGCGGCGATGGCGGTTGGCGCGGCGAGGGAGCTGGACCTGCCCAGCCGACGAACTTTTTTTTTAAACAACAGCCACAAAGGAAAAAATCTAAATAAAATAAAAATAAATTCCTAAAAATTCTAGAAACAATTTTCACCATCCCCTCCTAATATTTGGGACAATGTGAACATTTTTCTGGACTAAATGCAACTTTTAGAAATGCATCTTTTCCCCTAATTTAATAAAATGCAACCGAATAAAATTGCAAATAAAATAATTTGACTTCCAAATTTTTTTTCCAACATTTCTCCTCTGTTTTGAAGAAGTCCGTTTATCTTCTCTCTTTATTTTTATTTATTTGAAATAATTGGAAATAATTTGTTGAAATCAAATTGATCCACTTTTCAAATGTGAATAAATTCAAAAATGAAATTTATATGAAACCTCCAACTCTCTCCTTGGGTCCTTGAGTTGCTTAAGATTTCTTGGATCAGAACCAAATAAATCCAAAATGCAATAAATCATGGATGCATATGAATGATCTATGTATAACATCCAAATTGAAAATTGGGATGTTACAGTGCATCATGCCATGTTTATGCTTGTTGCTTTACCATGTTGTTTGCTTCTTTCTGGTTGTGCTTCTTCTCGATAGTTTTGGTTACGTTGCGCTTGTGAGGATTCGTTCGACTATGTTGGTTCGTCTACTTCATGGATTCGGTCTTCTTCCTAACGGGATTTCAGGCAAGATGATCATTACCCTGGATACCACTACTATCTTTGCTTTGCTAGTTGTCTCGATGCTATCTATATATCACGCTACCTACCACTTGTTTATCAAGCCTCCCAAATTACCGTGATAAGTCTCTAACATTTTCCACCTTCCTAGCAAACCGTTGTCTGGCTATGTTACCGCTTGCTCAACCCTTCTTATAGCGTTGCTAGTTGTAGGTGCAGTGCTGGTTGTTCCATGTTGGGACATGGATATCATGGGATATCACAATATCTCTTATTTAATTAATGCATCTATATACTTGGTAAAGGGTGGAAGGCTCGGCCTTTTTCCTGGTGTTTTATTCCACTCTTGCCGCCCTAATTCCTGTTGGGGAACATAGTAATTTCAAAATTTTCCTACGCACACGCAAGATCATGGTGATGCATAGCAACAAGAGGGGAGAGTGTTGTCCACGTACCCTCGTAGACCGAAAGCGGAAGCGTTAGCATAACACGGTTGATGTAGTCGTACGTCTTCACGATCCGACCGATCAAGTACCAAACACACGGCACCTCCGAGTTCAGCACAAGTTCAGCTCGATGACGTCCCTCGTACTTCGATCTAGCCGAGTGTTGAGGGAGAGTTTCGTCAGCATGACGACATTGGTGGCGATGATGATGTTCTACCGACGCAGGGCTTCGCCTAAACACCGCTACAGTATTATCGAGGTGGACTATGGTGGAGGGGGCATTGCACACGGCTAAAAGATCAAACGATCAATTGTTGTGTCTATGGGGTGCCACCCTGCCCCTGTATATAAAGGATCAAGGGGGGAGGCGGCCGGCCAAGAGGAGGGCGCGCCAAGGGGGGAGTCTTACTCCCACCGGGAGTAGGACTCCTCCTTTCCTTGTTGGAGTAGGAGAGAAGGAAAGAGGGGGAGAGGGAGAAGGAAAAGGGGGCTGCACCCCTTGTCCAATTCGGACCAGAGGGGGGGGGGGTGCAGGCCTCCTTCCTTTTGGCCCCTCTCCTCTATTCCCGTATGACCCAATAAGGCCCATATACTCCCCGGCGAATTCCCATAACTCTCCGGTACTCCGAAAAATATCCGAATCACTCGGAACCTTTTAGAAGTCCGAATATAGTCGTCCAATATATCGATCTTTACGTCTCGACCATTTCGAGACTCCTCGTCATGTCCCCGTTCTCATCCGGGACTCCGAACTCCTTCGGTATATCAAAACTCATAAACTCATAATATAACTGTCATCGAAACCTTAAGCGTACGGACCCTACGGGTTCGAGAACTATGTAGACATGACCGAGACACATTTCTGGTCAATAACCAATAGCGGAACCTGGATGCTCATATTGGCTCCTACATATTCTACGAAGATCTTTATTGGTCAAACCGCATAACAACATACGTTGTTCCCTTTGTCATCGGTATGTTACTTGTCCGAGGTTCGATCGTCGGTATCTCAATACCTAGTTCAATCTCATTACCGGCAAGTTTCTTTACTCGTTCCGTAATGTATCATCTCGTAACTAACTCATTAGTCACATTGCTTGCAAGGCTTATAGTGATGTGCATTACCGAGAGGGCCCAGAGATACCTCTCCAACAATCGGAGTGACAAATCCTAATCTCGAAATACGCCAACCCAACAAGTACCTTCGGAGACACTTGTAGAGCACCTTTATAATCACTCAGTTATGTTGTGACGTTTGGTAGCACACAAAGTGTTCCTCCAGTAAACGGGAGTTGCATAATCTCATAGTCAGGAGTTGCATAATCTCATAGTCACAGGAACATGTATAAGTCATGAAGAAAGTAGTAGCAACATACTAAACGATCAAGTGCTAAGCTAATGGAATGGGTCAAGTCAATCACATCATTCTCCTAATGATGTGATCCCGTTAATCAAATGACAACTCTTTGTCCATGGCTAGGAAACATAACCATCTTTGATTAATGAGCTAGTCAAGTAGAGGCATACTAGTGACACTCAGTTTGTCTATGTATTCACACATGTATCATGTTTCCGGTTAATAAAATGCTAGCATGAATAATAAACATTTATCATGAAATAAGGAAATAAATAATAACTTTATTATTGCCTCTAGGGCATTATTTCCTTCAGTCTCCCACTTGCACTAGAGTCAATAATCTAGTTCACATAATCATGTGATTCAACACCAATATTCACATCTGTATGTGATTAACACCCATAGTTCACATTGTCATGTGACCAACACCCAAAGGGTTTACTAGAGTCAATAATCTAGTTCACATCGCTATGTGATTAACACCCAAAGAGTAATAAGGTATGATCATGTTTTGCTCGTGAGAGAAGTTTAGTCAGCGGGTCTGTCATATTCAGAGCCGTATGTATTTTGCAAATATTCTATGTCTACAATGCTCTGCATGGAGCTACTCTAGCTAATTGCTCCCACTTTCAATATGTATCCAGATTGAGACTTAGAGTCATCTAGATCAGTGCCAAAACTTGTATCGACGTAACCCTTTACGACGAACCTTTTGTCACCTCCATAATCGAGAAACATATCCTTATTGCACTAAGGATAATTTTGACCAATGTCCAGTGATCTACTCCTAGATCACTATTGTACTCCCTTGCCAAACCAGGGCAGAGTATACAATAGGTCTGGTCCATAGCATGACACACTTTTATAGAACCTATGACTGATGCATAGGGAATGACTTTCATTCTCTTTCTATTTTCTGCCGTGGTCGGGATTTGAGTCTTACTCAATTTCATACCTTTGCAACACAGGCAAGAACTCTTTCTTTGACTGTTCCATTTTGAACTACTTCAAAATCTTGTCAAGGTATGTACTCATTCAAAATCTTATCAAGCGTCTTGATCTATCTCAATAGATCTTGATGCTCAATATGTAAGTAGCTTTACCAAGGTCTTTCTTTTAAAGAACTCCTTTCAAATACTTCTTTATGTTTTCCAGAATTTTTTTACATCATTTCTGATCAACAATATGCTCCCACTCACTTTATTATAAATACAGGCTTCACTGCAAGTCCGTATAAAACTATATGCTTTGATCAACTTATCAAAGCGTATATTCCTACTCCGAGTGTTGGGGAACGTAGTAATTTCAAAAAAAATCCTACGCACACGCAAGGATCATGGTGATGCATAGCAACGAGAGGGGAGAGTGTTGTCCATGTACCCTCGTAGACCGAAAGCGGAAGCGTTATGACAACGCGGTTGATGTAGTCGTATGTCTTCACGATCCGACCGATCCAAGTACCGAACGTACGGCACCTCCGAGTTTAGCACACGTTCAGCTCGATGACGATCCCAGGACTCCGATCCAGCAGGGTGTCGGGGATGAGTTCCGTCAGCATGATGGCGTGGTGACGATGATGATGTTTTACCGACGCAGGGCTTCGCCTAAGCACCGCTACGATATGACCGAGGTGGAATATGGTGGAGGGGGCACCGCACACGGCTAAGGAACGATCACGAAGATCAACTTGTGTCTCTAGAGGTGCCCCCCTACCCCCGTATATAAAGGAGCAAGGGGGAGGCCGGCCGGCCCTAGGGGACGCGCCAAGGAGGGGGGAGTCCTCCTCCTAGTGGGAGTAGGACTCCCCTTTCCTAGTCCAACTAGGAAGGAGGAAGGGGGAAGGAAAGAGAGGGAGAGGGAGAGGGAAAGAGGGGCTTCGCCCCCCTCCCCTTGTCCAATTCAGACTCCCCATGGGAGGGGGGGTGCCACCTCCTGGGCTGCTGCCCTCTCTCTCCCCTCAGGCCCACTAAGGCCCAATACTTCCCCGGGGGGTTCCGGTAACCCCTCCGACACTCCGGTTTTCTCCGAAATCACCCGGAACACTTCCGGTGTCCGAATATAGTCGTCCAATATATCAATCTTTATGTTTCGACTATTTCGAGACTCCTCGTCATGTCCGTGATCACATCCGTGCCTCCGAACAACCTTCGGTACATCAAAACTTATAAACTCATAATAAAAATGTCATCGTAACGTCAAGCGTGCGGACCCTACGGGTTCGAGAACTATGTAGACATGACCTAGAAATGTTTCCGGTCAATAACCAATAGCGGAACCTGGATGCTCATATTGGCTCCTACATATTCTACGAAGATCTTTATCGGTCAAACCGCATAACAACATATGTTGTTCCCTTTGTCATTGGTATGTTACTTGCCTAGTCCAATCTCGTTCCCGGCAAGTCTCTTTACTCATTCCGTAATACATCATCCCGCAACTAACTAATTAGTTGCAATGCTTGCAAGGCTTATAGTGATGTGCATTACCGAGTGGGCCCAGAGATACCTCTCTGACAATCAGAGTGACAAAACCTAATCTCGAAATACGCCAACTCGACATGTACCTTTTGAGACACCTGTAGAGCTCCTTTATAATCACCCAGTTATGTTGTGACGTTTGGTAGCACACAAAGTGTTCCTCCAGTAAACGGGAGTTGCATAATCTCATAGTTGTAGGAACTTTGTATAAGTCATGAAGAAAGCAATAGCAACATACTAAATGATCAAGTGCTAGGCTAACGGAATGGGTCAAGTCAATCACATCATTCTCCTAATGATGTGATCTCGTTAATCAAATGACAACACATGTCTATGGTTAGGAAACATAACCATCTTTGATTAATGAGCTAGTCAAGTAGAGGCACACTAGTGACATTATGTTTGTCTATGTATTCACACATGTATTATGTTTCCGGTTAATACAATTCTAGCATGAATAATAAACATTTATCATGATATGAGGAAATAAATAATAACTTTATTATTGCCTCTAGGGCATATTTCCTTCAGTCTCCCACTTGCACTAGAGTCAATAATCTAGATTACACAGTAATGATTCTAACACCCATGGAGTCTTGGTGCTGATCATGTTTTGCTCGTGGAAGAGGCTTAGTCAACGGGTCTGCAACATTCAGATCCGTATGTATCTTGCAAATCTCTATGTCTCCCACCTGGACTTGATCCCGGATGGAATTGAAGCGTCTCTTGATGTGCTTGGTCCTCTTGTGAAATCTGGATTCCTTTGCCAAGGCAATTGCACCAGTATTGTCACAGAAGATCTTCATTGGTCCCGATGCACTAGGTATGACACCTAGATCGGAAATGAACTCCTTCATCCAGACTCCTTCATTTGCTGCTTCCGAAGCAGCTATGTACTCCGCTTCGCATGTAGATCCTGCCACGACGCTTTGTTTAGAACTGCACCAACTTACAGCTCCACCGTTTAATAAAAACACGTATCCGGTTTGCGATTTAGAATCGTCCGGATTGGTGTCAAAGCTTGCATCGACGTAACCATTTATGACTAGCTCTTTGTCACCTCCATAAACGAGAAACATATCCTTAGTCCTTTTCAGGTATTTCAGGATGTTCTTGACCGCTGTCCAGTGATCCACTCCTGGATTACTTTGGTACCTACCTGCCAAGCTTATTGCTAAGCATACGTCAGGTCTGGTACACAGCATTGCATACATGATAGAGCCTATGGCTGAAGCATAGGGAACACCTTTCATTTTCTCTCTATCTTCTGCGGTGGTTGGGCATTGAGTCTGACTCAACTTCACACCATGTAATACAGGCAAGAACCCTTTCTTTGCGTGATCCATTTTGAACTTTTTTAAAACTTTATCAAAGTATGTGCTTTGTGAAAGTCCAATTAAGCGTCTTGATCTATCTCTATAGATCTTGATGCCCAATATGTAAGCAACTTCACCGAGGTCTTTCATTGAAAAACTTTTATTCAAGTATCCCTTTATGCTACCAGAAATTCTATATCATTTCCAATTAACAATATGTCATCTACATATAATATCAGAAATGCTACAGAGCTCCCACTCACTTTCTTGTAAATACAGGCTTCTCCAAAAGTCTGTATAAAACCATATGCTTTGATCACACTATCAAAGCGTTTATTCCAACTCCGAGATGCTTGCACCAGTCCATAAATGGATCGCTGGAGCTTGCACACTTTGTTAGCACCTTTTGGATCGACAAAACCTTCCGGTTGCATCATATACAACTCTTCTTCCAGAAATCCATTCAGGAATGCAGTTTTGACATCCATTTGCCAAATTTCATAATCATAAAATGCAGCAATTGCTAACATGATTCGGACAGACTTAAGCATCGCTACGGGTGAGAAAGTCTCATCATAGTCAACCCCTTGAACTTGTCGAAAACCTTTTGCAACAAGTCTAGCTTTGTAGACAGTTACATTACCATCAGTGTCAGTCTTCTTCTTGAAGATCCATTTATTCTCAATGGCTTGTCGATCATCGGGCAAGTCAATCAAAGTCCATACTTTGTTCTCATACATGGATCCTATCTCAGATTTCATGGCTTCAAGCCATTTTGCGGAATCTGGGCTCATCATCGTTTCCTCATAGTTCGTAGGTTCGCCATGGTCAAGTAACATGACTTCCAGAATAGGATTACCGTACCACTCTGGTGCGGATCTTACTCTGCTAGACCTACGAGGTTCAGTAGAAACTTGATCTGAAGTATCATGATCAGTATCATTAGCTTCCTCACTAATTGGTATAGTTGTCACAGGAACCGGTTCTTGTGATGAACTACTTTCCAATAAGGGAGCAGGTACAGTTACCTCATCAAGTTCTACTTTCCTCCCACTCACTTCTTTCGAGAGAAACTCCTTCTCTAGAAAGGATCCGAATTTAGCAACGAAAATCTTGCCCTCAGATCTGTGATAGAAGGTGTACCCAATAGTCTCTTTTGGGTATCCTATGAAGACACATTTCTCCGATTTGGGTTCGAGCTTATCTGGTTGAAGTTTCTTCACATAAGCATCGCATCCCCAAACTTTAAGAAACGACAACTTTGGTTTCTTGCCAAACCACAGTTCATAAGGCGTCATCTCAACGGATTTTGATGGTGCCCTATTTAACGTGAATGCGGCCGTCTCTAAAGCATAACCCCAAAATGATAGCGGTAAATCAGTAAGAGACATCATAGATCGCACCATATCCAGTAAAGTACGATTACGACGTTCGGACGCACCATTACATTGTGGTGTTCCGGGTGGCGTGAGTTGCGAAACTATTCCGCATTGTTTCAAATGTAAACCAAACTCGTAACTCAAATATTCTCCTCCACGATCAGATCGTAGAAATTTTATTTTCTTGTTACGATGATTTTCCACTTCACTCTGAAATTCTTTGAACTTTTCAAATGTTTCAGACTTGTGTTTCATCAAGTAGATATACCCATATCTGCTCAAATCATCTGTGAAGGTGAGAAAATAACGATACCCGCCGCGAGCCTCAATATTCATTGGACCACATACATCAGTATGTATGATTTCCAACAAATCAGTTGCTCGCTCCATAGTTCCGGAGAACGGCGTTTTAGTCATCTTGCCCATGAGGCACGGTTCGCAAGTACCAAGTGATTCATAATCAAGTGATTCCAAAAGTCCATCAGTATGGAGTTTCTTCATGCGCTTTACACCGATATGACCTAAACGGCAGTGCCACAAATAAGTTGCACTATCATTATCAACTCTGCATCTTTTGGCTTCAACATTATGAATATGTGTATCACTACTATCGAGATTTAATAAAAATAGACCACTCTTCAAGGGTGCATGACCATAAAAGATATTACTCATATAAATAGAACAACCATTATTCTCTGATTTAAATGAATAACCGTCTCGCATCAAACAAGATCCAGATATAATGTTCATGCTCAACGCTGGCACCAAATAACAATTATTTAGGTCTAATACTAATCCCGATGGTAGATGTAGAGGTAGCGTGCCGACCGCGATCACATCGACTTTGGAACCATTTCCCACGCGCATCGTCACCTCGTCCTTAGCCAATCTTCGCTTAATCCGTAGTCCCTGTTTCGAGTTGCAAATATTAGCAACAGAACCAGTATCAAATACCCAGGTGCTACTGCGAGCATTAGTAAGGTACACATCAATAACATGTATATCACATATACCTTTGTTCACTTTGCCATCCTTCTTATCCGCCAAATACTTGGGGCAGTTCCGCTTCCAGTGTCCAGTCTGCTTGCAGTAGAAGCACTCAGTCTCAGGCTTAGGTCCAGACTTGGGTTTCTTCTCTTGAGCAGCAACTTGTTTGCTGTTCTTCTTGAAGTTCCCCTTCTTCTTCCCTTTGCCCTTTTTCTTGAAACTGGTGGTCTTATTGACCATCAACACTTGATGCTCCTTCTTGATTTCTACCTCCGCAGCCTTTAGCATTGCGAAGAGCTCGGGAATAGTCTTGTCCATCCCTTGCATATTATAGTTCATCACGAAGCTCTTGTAGCTTGGTGGCAGTGATTGAAGAATTCTGTCAATGACACTATCATCAGGAAGATTAACTCCCAGTTGAATCAAGTGATTATTATACCCAGACATTTTGAGTATGTGTTCACTGACAGAACTATTCTCCTCCATCTTACAGCTGTAGAACTTATTGGAGACTTCATATCTCTCAATCCGGGCATTTGCTTGAAATATTAACTTCAACTCCTGGAACATCTCATATGCTCCATGACGTTCAAAACGTCGTTGAAGACCCGGTTCCAAGCCGTAAAGCATGGCACACTGAACTATCGAGTAGTCATCAGCTTTGCTCTACCAGACGTTCTTAACGTCGTCAGTTGCATCTGCAGCAGGCCTGGCACCCAGCGGTGCTTCCAGGATGTAATTCTTCTGTGCAGCAATGACGATAATCCTCAGGTTACGGACCCAGTCCATGTAATTGCTACCATCATCTTTCAACTTAGCTTTCTCAAGGAACGCATTAAAATTCAACGGAACAACAGCACGAGCCATCTATCTACATCAAACATAGACAAGCAAAATACTATCAGGTACTAAGTTCATGATAAATTTAAGTTCAATTAATCATATTACTTAAGAACTCCCACTTAGACAGACATCTCTCTAGTCATCTAAGTGATCACGTGATCCAAATCAACTAAACCATGTCCGATCATCACGTGAGATGGGGTAGTTTCAATGGTGAACATCACTATGTTGATCATATCTACTATATGATTCACGTTCGACCTTTCGGTCACCGTGTTCCGAGGCCATATCTGTATATGCTAGGCTCGTCAAGTTTAACCTGAGTATTCCGCGTGTGCAACTATTTTTCACCCGTTGTATTTGAACATAGAGCCTATCACACCCGATCATCATGTGGTGTCTCAGCACGAAGAACTTTCGCAATGGTGCATACTCAGGGAGAACACTTCTTGATAATTTAGTGAGAGATCATCTTAAAATGCTACCGTCAATCAAAGCAAGATAAGATGCATAAAGGATAAACATCACATGCAATCAATATAAGTGATATGATATGGCCATCATCATCTTGTGCTTGTGATGTCCATCTCCAAAGCATCGCCGTAATCACCATCGTCACCGGCGTGACACCTTGATCTCCATCGTAGCATCATTGTCGTTACGCCATCTATTGCTTCTACGACTATCGCTACCGCTTAGTGATAAAGTAAAGCAAATACAGGGCGTTTGCATTTCATACAATAAAGCGACAACCATATGGCTCCTGCCAGTTGCCGATAACTTCGGTTACAAAACATGATCATCTCATACAATAAAATATAGCATCACGTCTTGACCATATCACATCACAACATGCACTGCAAAAACAAATTAGACGTCCTCTACTTTGTTGTTGCAAATTTTACGTGGCTGCTACGGGCTGAGCAAGAACGTTTCTTACCTACGCATCAAAACCACAACGATAGTTCGTCAAGTTAGTGCTGTTTTAACCTTCGCAAGGACCGGGTGTAGCCACACTCGGTTCAAGTAAAGTTGGAGAAACAGACACCCGCTAGTCACCTGTGTGCAAAGCATGGCGGTAAAACCAGTCTCGCGTAAGCGTACGCGTAATGTCGGTCCGGGCCGCTTCATCCAACAATACCGCCGAACCAAAGTATGACATGCTGGTAAGCAGTATGACTTGTATCGCCCACAACTCACTTGTGCTATACTCGTGCATATAACATCAACGCATATAACCTAGGCTCGGATGCCACTGTTGTGGAACGTAGTAATTTCAAAAAAATTCCTACGCACACGCAAGTATCATGGTGATGCATAGCAACGAGAGGGGAGAGTGTTGTCCACATACCCTCGTAGACCAAAAGCGGAAGCATTATGACAATGCGGTTGATGTAGTCGTACGTCTTCACGATCCGACCGATCCAAGTACCGAACGTACGGCACCTCCGAGTTCAGCACACGTTCAGCTCGATGACGATCCCCGGATTCCAATCCAGCAGGGTGTCAGGGATGAGTTCCGTCAGCACGACGACATGGTGACAATGATGATGTTTTACCGACGCAGGGCTTCGCCTAAGCACTACTACAATATGACCGAGGTGGAATATGGTGGAGGGGGGCACCGCACATGGCTAAGGAACGATCACGAAGATCAACTTGTGTCTCTAGAGGTGCCCCCCTGCCCCCGTATATAAAGGAGCAAGGGGGGAGGCCGGCCGGCCCTAGGGGGCGCGCCAAGGAGGGGGGAGTCCTCCTCCTAGTGGGAGTAGGACTCCTCTTTCCTAGTCCAACTAGGAATGAGGAAGGGGGAAGGAAAGAGAGGGAGAGGGAGAGGGAAAGAGGGGCCGCCCCCCTCCCCTTGTCCAATTCGGACTCCCCATGGGAGGGGGCACGCCACCTCCGGGGCTGCTGCCCTCTCTCTTCCCTCAGGCCCACTAAGGCCCAATACTTCCCCGAGGGGTTCCGGTAACCCCTCCAGCACTCCGGTTTTCTCCGAAATCACCCGGAACACTTCCGGTGTCCGATTATAGTCGTCCAATATATCAATCTTTATGTATCAACCATTTCGAGACTCCTTGTCATGTCCGTGATCACATCCGGGACTCCGAACAACCTTCAGTACATCAAAATTTATAAACTCATAATAAAACTGTCATCGTAACGTTAAGCGTGCGGACCCTCCGGGTTTGAGAACTATGTAGACATGACCTAGAACTGTTTCCAGTCAATAACCAATAGCAGAACCTAGATGCTCATATTGTCTCCTACATATTCTACGAAGATCTTTATCGGTCAAACCGCATAACAACATACGTTGTTCCCTTTGTCATCGGTATGTTACTTGCCCGAGATTCACTCGTCGGTATCTCAATACCTAGTTCAATCTTGTTACCGCCAAGTCTCTTTACTCATTCCATAATACATCATCCCGCAACTAACTATGTAGTTGCAATGCTTGCAAGGCTTAAAGTGATGTGCATTACCGAGTGGGCCCAGAGATACCTCTCTGACAATCGGAGCGACAAAACCTAATCTCGAAATACGCCAACTCAACATGTACCTTTGGAGACACCTGTAGAGCTCCTTTATAATCACCCAGTTATGTTGTGACGTTTGGTAGCACACAAAGTGTTCCTCCGGTAAACGGGAGTTGCATAATCTCATAGTTGTAGGAACTTTGTATAAGTCATGAAGAAAGCAATAGCAACATACTAAATGATCAAGTGCTAGGCTAACGGAATGGGTCAAGTCAATCACATCATTCTCCTAATGATGTGATCTCGTTAATCAAATGACAACACATGTCTATGGTTAGGAAACATAACCATCTTTGATTAATGAGCTAGTCAAGTAGAGGCACACTAGTGACATTATGTTTGTCTATGTATTCACACATGTAGTATGTTTCCGGTTAATACAATTCTAGCATGAATAATAAACGTTTATCATGATATGAGGAAATAAATAATAACTTTATTATTGCCTCTAGGGCATATTTCCTTCACCGAGATGCTTGCACCAGTCCATAGATGGATGGCTGGAGCTTGCACAATTTGTTAGCACCTTTGGGATTAACAAAACCTTCTAGTTGCATAATATAAAACTCTTCTTTAATAAATCATTAAGGAATGCAGTTTTGACATCCATTTGCCAGATTTCATAAAATGTGGCAATTGCTAACATGATTCGGACAGACTTTAAGCATCGATACAAGTGAGAAAATCTCATTGTATTTAACACCTTGAACTTGTCTAAAAACTTTTTGCGACAAGTCGAGCTTTGTAGATAGTAACACTACTATTAGCGTATGTCTTCCTCTTGAAGATCCATTTATTCTTAATGACTCACCGATCATCGTGCAAGTCAATCAAAGTCCATACTTTGTTCTCATACATGGATCCCATCCCAGATTTCATGGCCTCAAACCATTTCGCGGAATCTGGGCTCATCATCGCTTCCTCATAGTTCGTAGGTTTATCATGGTCTACTAACATGACTTCCAGAATAGGATTACCGTACCACACTGGTGCGGACCATACTCTGGAAGACCTACGAGGTTCTGTAGTAACTTGATTTGAAGTTTCATGATCATCATCATTAGCTTCCTCGTTAATCGGTGTAGCAATCACTGGAACTGATTTCTGTGATGAACAACTTTCAATTTGGGAGAAGGTACAATTACCTCATCAAGTTCTACTTTCCTCCCACTCACTTCTTTCAAGAGAAACTCCTTCTCTAGAAAGGATCCATTTTAGCAACGAATATCTTGCCTTCGGATTGGTGATAGAAGGTGTACCCAACAGTTTCCTTTGGGTATTCTATGAAGACGCACTTCTTCGATTTAGGTTCGAGCTTATTAGGTTGAAACTTTTTCACACAAGCATCACAGCCCCAAACTTTTAGAAATGACAACTTTGGTTTCTTGCCAAACCACAGTTCATAAGGTGTCATCTCAACGTATTTTGATGGTGCCCTATTTAAAGTGAATACAACTATCTCTAAGGCATAACCCCGAAATGATAGTGGTAAATCGGTAAGATACATCATAGATCGCACCATATCCAATAAAGTGCGGTTATGACATTCGGACACACCATTATGCTGTGGTGTTCCATGTGGCGTGAGCTGTGAAACTATTCCACATTGTTTAAAATGAAGGCCAAACTCGTAGCTCAAATATTCATCTCTACGATCAGATCATAGAAACTTTATTTTCTTGTTACGATTATTTTTCCACTTCACTCTGAATTTTTTTGAACTTTTCAACTATTTTAGACTTATGTTTCATCAAGTAGATATACGCATATATGCTCAAATCATCTGTGAAAGGTCAGAAAATAATGATACTTGCCACGAGCATCAACACTCATTGGATTGCATACATCGGTATGTATTATTTCCAACAAGTCAGTAGCTCATTCCATTGTTCTAGAGAACAGAGTTTTAGTCATCTTTCCCAAAAGGCACGGTTCACAAGCATCAAATGATTCATAACCAAGTGATTCCAAAAGTCCATCTTTATGGAGTTTCTTCATGCGCTTTACTCCGATATGACCCAAACGGCAGTGCAACAAATAAGTTGCACTATCATTATCAACTTTGCATCTTTTGGCATCAATATTATGAATATGTGTATTGCTAGGATCAAGATCCAACAAACTATTTTCATTGGGTGTACGACCATCAAAGGTTTTATTCATGTAAACAGAACAACAATTATTTTTTGACTTTAAATGAATAACCGTATCGCAATAAACATGATCAAATCATATTCATGCTCAACGCAAATGCTAAATAACATTTATTTAGGTTTAACACTAATCCCAAAAGTATAGGGAGTGTGCAATGATGATCATATCAATCTTGGAACCACTTCCAATAGATATCGTCACTTCACCCTCAACGAGTCTCTGTTTATTCTGTAACTCCTGTTTCGAGTCACTAATTTTTAGCAACCGGACAAGTATCAAATACTCAGTGGCTACTATAAACACTAGTAAGGTACACATCCTGTATATCAAATATACTCTTGTCCACTCTGCCATCCTTCTTATCCACCAAATATTCAGGGTATTTCTGTTTCTAGTGACCATTTGCTTTACAGTGTAAGCACTCAGTTTCTGGCTTTGGTTCAGCTTTGGGCTTCTTCGTGGGAGTGACAACTTGCTTGTCATTCTACTTGAAGTTCCCTTTCTTTCCCTTTGCCCTTTTCTTGAAACTAGTGATCTTGTCAACCATCAACACTTGATGCTCTTTCTTGATTTCTACCTTCGTCGATTTCAACATCACGAAGAGCTCGGGAATCGTTTTTGTCATCCCTTGCATACTATAGTTCATCACAAAGTTCTACTAACTTGGTGATGGTGACTAGAGAACTCTATCAATCACTATCTTATCTGGAAGATTAACTCCCAATTGATTCAAGCGATTGTAGTACCCAGACAATCTGAGCACATGCTCACTAGTTGAGTGATTCTCCTCCATCTTTTAGCCATAGAACTTGTTGGAGACTTCATATCTCTCAACTCGGGTATTTGCTTGAAATATTAACTTCAACTCCTGGAACATCTCATATGGTCCATGACGTTCAAAACGTCTTTGAAGTCCCGATTCTAAGCCGTTAAGCATGGTGCACTAAACTATCAAGTAGTCATCATATTGAGCTAGCCAAACGTTCATAACGTCTGCATCTGCTCCTGCAATAGGTTTGTCACCTAGCGGTGCATTAAGGACATAATTCTTCTGTGCAGCAATGAGGATAAACCTCAGATCAGGATCCAATCTGCATCATTGCTACTAACATCTTTCAACACAATTTTCTCTAGGAACATATCAAAATAAACATATGAAAGCTACAATGCAAGCTATTGATCTACAACATAATTTGCAAAATACTACCAGGACTAAGTTCATGATAAATTTAAGTTCAATTAATCATATTACTTAAGAACTCCCACTTAGATAGACATCCCTCTAATCATCTAAGTGATCACGTGATCCAAATCAACTAAACCATAACCGATCATCACGTGAAATGGAGTAGTTTTTAATGGTGAACATCATTATGTCGATCATATCTACTATATGATTCACGCTCGACCTTTCGGTCTCAGTATTTCGAGGCCATATCTGCATATGCTAGGTTCGTCAAGTTTAACCTGAGTATTCTGCATGTGCAAAACTGGCTTGCACCCGTTGTAGATGGACATAGAGCTTATCACACCCGATCATCACGTGGTGTCTGGGCACGACGAACTTTGGCAACGGTGCATACTCAGGGAGAACACTTTTTATCTTGAAATTTAGTGAGAGATCATCTTATAATGCTACCGTCAATCAAAGCAAGATAAGATGCATAAAGGATAAACATCACATGCAATCAATATAAGTGATATGATATGGCCATCATCATCTTGTGCTTGTGATCTCCATCTCCGAAGCACCGTCATGATCACCATCGTCACCGGCGCGACACCTTGATCTCCATCGTAGCATCATTGTCGTTACGCCATCTATTGCTTCTACGACTATCGCTACCGCTTAGTGATAAAGTAAAACAATTACGGGGCGTTTGCCCTTCATACAATAAAGCGACAACCATATGGCTCCTGCCAGTTGCCGATAACTTCGGTTAAAAAACATGATCATCTCATACAATAAAATATAGCATGACGTCTTGACCATATCACATCACAACATGCCCTGCAAAAACAAGTTAGACGTCTTCTACTTTGTTGTTGCAAGTTTTACGTGGCTGCTACGGGCTGAGCAAGAACCGTTCTTACCTAAGCATCAAAACCACAATGATAGTTCGTCAAGTTAGTGTTGTTTTAACCTTCTCAAGGACCGGGGCGATCGGCGGCGTGGCTTGGCGCGGCTGGACGGTGGCTCCGGCAACGGTGCGCTGGTCGGCGGCGGCACTAGCAGCTACAGCAGGCGGCGGCGGCACGAGCAACGGCAGGCGGCGATGTGCGAGGGCGGCGGCGCGGCTCGGGACGGGTGGAGAGGCAGCGGGGTGCGGCGGCTTATAAGAGGGGACGGGGTGCAACATGGGGCAGGGGGCGGCGCGAGGCGGCTCCGACCCGGACTCTAGCCGGAGTCCGGCGTGGACACAGCGGCGATGGCGGTTGGCGCGGCGAGGGAGCTGGGTCTGCCAGTCGGTGAACTTTTTTTTAAACAACGCCACGAAGAAAAAAATCTGAATAAAATAAAAATAAATTCCTAACAATTCTAGAAACAATTTTCACCATCCCCTCCTAATATTTGGGACAATGTGAACATTTTTCTGGACTAAATGCAACTTTTAAAAATGCATTTTTTTCCCTAATTTAATAAAATGCAACCGAATAAAACTGCAAATAAAATAATTTGACTTCCAAATTTCTTTTCCAACATTTCTCCTCTGTTTTGAAGAAGTCCTTTTATCTTCTCTCTTTATTTTTATTTATTTGAAATAAATGGAAAGAATTTGTTGAAATAAAATTGATCCACTTTTCAAATTGAGGGTTGAAACTAATGCATAAAAACTGGGTGAATATGATCAAAGTGTGAACTTGCCTTGTACTGTTGAGGAAGATGATTCGCACTCATAATTCTTGATAGTTCTATTCGTCACACTCCGTTCAATCTATCGAGAGCAAGCAATTGCATTCATAAGCACTCAAGCATAAAATTCGAAGAAAAGGTCTCGGAAAACTTCGAAAACAAGCAATTAAGTCTTGCAACAGAAAACAATTTCTAACAATACCAAAATTGAGTGAATTTGGCCTTATCAGAAAGTTTAGGTCAAGAGCTTCGATTTGCAAAAGAATCAACTAAATCAGAGTCATAGAACTCAAGTTATGAACAAAACAAGTTTGAATTCAAATCTATTTGAAATCAAATTTTTAAACTGTCAAAAATATGTTTAAGTTGTTTTACTGGATAGAGGGAATCATAACGAAGAAGTGGGCGTTGGTTTCATCGAAAACGAAGGTACAGATAAAAAGATATGATCAAAAGAAATTTAAGTATGAAACAAATTTCAAAATTTGAAAGTTGCAAAAAGTTTATTTGATAGATTCACTAGATATGTGGAATCAAGACGAAAATATTGGCGTTGGTTTCGTCTAATTTGAACGAACGAGTAAAAAGTTATGGCTATTTGAAAAATCAGGACCAAGCTGTTTTACGAAAGAAAAATATCTACATAATAAGCTTCGGAAGTGTATAAAAAATATGAAGAAAGATACCTTTATATGGTAGAGAAAAAACGACTTCAGAAAGAGGAGACGACTTCCAGAATTTTCGCCGGAAAGGAGAAATATTTTCTTAATGAATCTAGTCAAATCAAAATATATTGATTTAATCCGAATCGGATGATTTTTGGAGGCTCTATGGGTCTATATTTATAGGTGGAAAAGAGGCTTAGATGTTAAAAGAAAAGACAATGTGGGACTAAACTTAGACGAAAAGAGAAAAGAGAGAAAATGTGCCTCGCACGGGCCTAAAGGCCTTCGGCCGGCGCGCGTACACTGCGGGCTGCAGTTTTTTCTTTCTTCTTTTTTTTGAGCAATTGAAAAGAGAAAAAAAACTATGGAAAAAAATTGTGAGGGAGGAATATGGTCGGTTGGGCCTGGCCCATATAGGGGAAAAATGATGGGCGCCTGCTGCTACTATGATGCGCGAGTGGGCTGCAGTTAGTGATGGGTCGCATGTCCAGTTTTGCTTTTTTAGATAAAACAGAGAAGATAAACAGAATAAGAAAAAGAATATATATTTTTCCATAGGCATATTATATATTAAAATTTTCAGAAAAAGATTTTCTACGACGTAAACATTTTTCTAACGTCAAATAAAATCCACTAAATTTTAAATAAATCAAAGAGTGCTACTGGTGCAATAAAACCCCGTAAAAATCATTTTAAAAATACCAAAATGATTTCAAATTTATTTATCTCCAATTTTCTGATATAGGGAATCATTTTACCCTAATTTCCATATATTTTATTTTTGGAGAATAATAATTTGAATAAAACCCAAATTACTCCAAATTGAAAATAATTTCAAAGGGACTTTAAATTGGATCCTTTGAAACTCCCAACTCATATTTCATATGTTTTGAAGAAGTCATTTTATCTTCTCTCATGAAAATCATTGAGTTGCATCAAGTTTCTGAATTTGAAATATTTCCAAATGAGATTCAAATCTTTTCAAAACCCTTTTTCATTTAATTAAATGGAAGAAGTCATATCATCTTCTCTCTAGAGTTTTGTATTTGAAAATAATTTGAATTCATGGAGAACATAAATGCAAAAATGAAAGTTTGGGAAAGTCCTTTTATTCCCTCTCATTTAACTCATAAAGTTTCAAATTCCACTCAATTTCACACAGCACATCACACAAGCAATCAAAAACTATCTATTTAATATAACATTCCAAAATTTAGAATTTTGGGATGTTACAAATCTACCACCCTTAAATTGAATCTCGTCCTCGAGATTCGGAGAGGCTAGCAAGAAATAGGTTAGGTTCGGGGTCTTCTCAAAATCCATCGATCGTCACAGGGGGTCTGGGGTGCTACCACCCTTAGAAACGTTGTTACGGTTTCATCAAAACTCATATACTCCATCCTTATTGTTGATAGTGTCAATCTTCTTAGATCTTCAGGATAATTCCTTCTCTGGGCTCTTCCGGTGGTGGCATAACCTTTTCCTCAATTTTTATGTCTATTTCATCTTGGTAAGGTTATTCCATGACTGGGTCTTCTTGGCTGACAGGTCTGGCGCCAATACTAAACAACTATCGATATCTCATGGCGGTCAACAATTTATGGTTTCTCCTGCAAAAAAACGGGTCTGGGTTGAACCTCACCGTATGTCCTGCGATTGGCAACAACTGCCTTGTACAAGGAAAAAATTATCATACCATTCTAAGGTTAAAACAAGGTTTTGATCGTCGTCTCTCTACTATAGGTAACTCACTCAGATTTACCATCCCATATAGCAAGGAGAATAATAAGAGTAAGTCGGTATGGTGACCAATCCATCCTGGACCCAAATAATTACCTTGTACATGGTTTAGCGAATCTCGCAATCTAACACTCGGTCATCCTCACAAGCATTGTATAATTTCTCTTGTCAACGAACCAAGTTCGGATAATCCATTGATTCTGTAGCCAGACAAACAGCTACCGTTCCTTCACCACTCTCAGGTTTTCGTAAACTCCAATAAGATCGTCTGTTGATAAAGGCAATATCCTCTTCCACGGTTTTTCCTTCAGCAAGAGTGTGCTTGCTTCTTGGCAGGTCCTGGGGCCTGTGGGTTATGGCCCATCTCATCACATGTAAACCTTAAACTCATCCTCGGGGCAACTGATCACTATTCCAACCTCCACCTTCCTAGCATTCTTAAATCCATCCAAGGGTACTGTCTCCCTTCCTTCTATTTGTACCAAACTAAGACGTGATTACTCAGACTCATCATGGAGTTACAATTGTGATACATCTCCAATGTATCTATTTTTCCAAACACTTTTGCCCTTGTTTTGGACTCTAACTTGCATGATTTGAATGAAACTAACCCGGACTGACGCTGTTTTCAGCAGAACTGCCATGATGTTGTTTTATGTGTAGAAAAGAAAAGTTCTCGGAATGTCCTGGAAATCCACGGAGGCACTTTTTGGAAAATATAAAAAAATATTGGCGAAAGAATCAAGACCAGGGGGCCCACACCCTGTCCACGAGACAGGGGGGCGCCCCCTCCCCCTGGGCGCCCCCCTATCTTGTGGGCCCCCTGGACCTCCAACGACCTCAACTCCAACTCCATATATTCACGTTCGGGGAGAAAAAAATCAAAGAGAAAGTTTCATCGCGTTTTATGACACGGAGCCGCCGCCAAGCCCTAATCTCTCTCGGGAGGGTTGATCTGGAGTCTGTTCGGGGCTCCGGAGAGGGGGATTCGTCGCCGTCGTCATCATCAACCATCCTCCATCACCAATTTTATGATGTTCACCGCCGTGCGTGAGTAATTCCATCGTAGGCTTGCTGGACGGTGATGGGTTGGATGAGATTTATCATGTAATCAAGTTAGTTTTGTTAGGGTTTGATCCCTAGTATCCACTATGTTATGAGATTGATGTTGCTATGTCTTTGCTGTGCTTAATGCTTGTCACTAGGGCCCGAGTGCCATGATTTCAGATCTGAACCTATTATGTTTTCATGAATATATGTGTGTTCTTGATCCTATCTTGCAAGTCTATAGTCATCTATTATGTGTTATGATCCGACAACCCCGAAGTGACAATAATCGGGATACTTCTCGGTGATGACCGTAGTTTGAGGAGTTCATGTATTCACTATATGCTAATGCTGTGTTCCGGTTCTCTATTAAAAGGAGGCCTTAATATCCCTTAGTTTCCACTAGGACCCCGCTGCCACAGGAGGGTAGGACAACAGATGTCATGCAAGTTCTTTTCCATAAGCACGTATGACTATTCACGGAATACATGCCTACATTACATTGATGAGCTGGAGCTAGTTCTGTGTCACCCTATGTTATAGCTATTACATGAGGAATCACATCCGGCATAATTATCCATCACTGATCTATTGCCTACGAGCTTTTCACATATTGTTCTTCACTTATTTACTTTTACGTTGCTACTGTTACAACTACTACAAAAACCCAAAAAATATTATCTTTACTTTTGCTACCATTACCTTTATTATCATACTACTTTGCTACTAAATACTTTGTTGCAGATACTAAGTTATCCAGGTGTGGTTAAATTGACAACTCAACTGCTAATACTCAAGAATATTCTTTGGCTCCCCTTGTGTCGAATCAATAAATTTAGGTTGAATACTTTACCCTCGAAAGCTGTTGCGATCCCCTACACTTGTGGGTTATCAAAGTGCTCCATATTACCAACATTATACCTCCTTTATATCCAGTAGTACTTCATCTCTCCATACTCTTGGGGTATCCCACATATCGAGATAAACTTGTACTTATTTTGTCCAAGGTCCTCTTCGTGGAATATCATACTCCTTTCCAGAGGTCAAGTGTCCTCACAGGGTACTACCACCCTTGAAATGCAGAAACTCATCCATAGACTGTATTTCTCATATCCTCGAAAATGGTCAAAATCTTTCTTCATAGAGTAACAACTCATACAATCCAATTCAGTACCAAAGATGCTAACTTTATTGATTCTCAAATTATTACAATCTCCTGCATTTCCATTACATGCCTCAACTCAACATCTCAATATAGAAGAAATGCTCTCACTACTACTACTACATTTCCCATAGACTCAACTATTTATCACAAGTCTCCTTCTCCTTGGGACAATCTCTGGCAAGGTGCCCTGCTTCATTACAGCGGTAACATACTACTACTGACAATTCTCGAGGTTTCCTTGTGATCACATAGCCTCCTTGGGTCCTCGGCTTCCTTTTGGGCAACCATTGAAGGAGTGCCCTGAATCTTTGCACCTGAAACAGGTGATATGACTCGGGTCCTTCTTGGTATCCAATCTACTTCTCTTCCTGGACTTTTCCATTCCAATCAGGGCTTCTATTTCCTGTGGGTCATACTCTACTTCCTCTGTCGGGAATTCTACTAGATCCCCCTTCAGACAATTCTGGGAGATGTGTCTTTCTTCTCCACATGAATAGCAAGACTTGGTGCAGGGTTTAATTGGGTCTTCTTTGGGTGTGTCTTCCACCTCTTCCTTCATCACAGGTTCTTCTAAAATTTCCATGAGGGCTCCTTTCATTGCTTCTTTCTTTTGCTAGATGGTTCTTTGTATCATGGGGTAAATGTGACACTGAGCAGTGTAGTGGGTAGTCCCTTCACACAAGAAACAAGTAATCTGCCTAGTTGGGCATTCTTCAGCTGGGTGACTTTCTTCACCACGAGGGCATTCATCCTTGTGCTCCTTATGGTTGTGTCCTATTTCTCCATAGAGCTTGCATGCACAAGATTTCTTCATATCATTTCCATAAGGCTTCATCTTCTGGGACACAAGCCGAGACTTTAGCAGACTCAACTTAAATTCTTCCCAAGTGGTCACTCTTTGCCATCCATTGATGGTTTGGTACATCCTCCACCAAGTAGCGGAACCTCTTTCAAAGCACTGAAGAGCATGCTAGGCCATATCCTTTCCGGCTATAGTGTTATTCTTCATGTGACTTTCCATGTTCTGAATCCATCGGTCCTCTCCAATTGACTTATCGGTCCCGGAAATGTGAGTTCATCTCCATTCGTCCTCTATTGGGTCCATGGGTTTTTTAGGGGTGAGATAAGAGAGATAGAGAGGGATACACACAATACAAACAATAGTTTTGAAAAGGCATTTTATTTTGTGGCTGTTGGGAAAATATCAAACAAAAGACAGCTCACAATCATCGCATCTAACGTAAGTATATAATAGTGGTTTGGTCTTCTAAAGGTCAATAAATCTTCAAAGTTGCCAAACTCTTCTTGTTCATGTCTCTGATGGCTTCTTCCGATCGTGCTTGTCCTTCTCAAGTTCTTTTGCCAGAATCATCTCTGTTGACGCGAAGTCTCTCATGACGTCCTTTAATATTCTGGAGTTGCGTTCCAAACTTCTGGGTTTCAACATTCTTGGCATGAACCATGGTCCTACTGTCCTTCAGTTCTTGACGAATCTCCGGTATCTCGAGGTTTTGCTCCTCCAGCTTGGCTACTTTTAGCTTCTGGGTCCCGAGTTCTTCACAAAATGCTCCCTTGTCAAATATGGCTTCCTAAAGTTCCACCTTAAACTTCTTGATGTAATACTCCAGATCCTGGTGATACACCAGCTAAGGTTAAAACTTCACCCTTTGTTGACAGGTGCTCCATCAGCCTTGTACCATCCAATCCTTCCAAAGAAATGCATGCTTAACTCAGCACTGTGACAATAGCATAAGCGGGCGATATCATCTTGGATATCCATGTTTCTGCCCTGGTCATTGACATGAACTATCATTCCATAGTTGATATCTCCTGCCTTAGGTTTTTTCTGACAAAACTTTGAGTTTTACGCTCCATGTTCCAGTCTTTCTCCGACACACCTTGATCTCAGGTATTGACAACTTCCATAGTCTGCCAAGTTCCTTAAGGGTAGCCTTCCTAGGTCATACTAATCTGGAAATTCTTCAGAACCTTCAAATTCTCCTAGTTTTTGGAGTCTTCAACCGTTGTAGTTTCCATCATTGTAATGCACGACAAAAATCCTCTTTATTCCAAGGTGGTCTTTGTTGTCCGATATCTTGTACTTCTTGGAGTGGTCTCATCAGTCGTATCTTCATGTGGTCAAAAGGGGAAAGGGGTATGGTCTAAATAAAAGGGAATATTTGATAAATCTCAGAAAAGAAGAGAGGTAAAAGATCTTTTTGAAAATAAAGTTTTTAGAGAAAATATTTCCTATGGGCTTGCCAGTCTCTAGGGTCACGTCCTACAGTCAACATGTGCTCTGATACCATCTTGTAGCGACCCAACCTCAGACGGTCAGGTCTGTGTGCTTAAGTGTCATCCCTGGATCGGTATGCTGACACACACAGTACTCGAGGATGTATAACAAAGGTAAATCACATGTATAAAGTAACGTAAATACTATTACCTCAATCCATAAAGCGGAAGAAACAATAAGGTTGTGGATTCCCATCAACACCAACGACAAAGTTGAGTGTAGAAATCGTAACCCTAATGTATCACCTACTCGTCGTAAGATTCCTGCAACATGAGACGTTGCAGCCATGTAGGTCAGTACATTGAATGTACTGGCAAATTCACACCATAGGATAATAATGAATAATAGCTATCACTACATGCATATTTGGCTGGTGAAAGCTCAAGGTTTAATTTTGCATAAAGCCAAATTTTCCCTACAACAAAGGAATATATTTCATTTAACTACAAAGTTGATTGAAATCATTGAGAAGGTTCCTCCAACTCAATCCCAAAGTAATAATTATAACCCAACAAATTATTTAAGTAATGTGATGAGATCAACATCATAATCCAAGAACCAGATACTCAAGATGTCCATAACTGGGGACACGGCTAACCATGATTAGTTTGTACACTCTGCAGAGGTTTACACACTTTCCCCCACAAGACTCGATCTCCTCCATTGAATTTATCGCACTTCATGATGTTTGAGAAATGGATGACCGAGACAGAGTCTTTCAGAAGCATTAACTCTTTACTCTGGGTAGACAGTACCACCTACATCCCCTACATATGCTAGTCTACCTCTTCAAGAGCTCACGTAACTTACTCAACTATGCCAGAGCCCATAATGGCTTGTGGCTGCACATGGAAGTTTCTAGCATGAATAATATTATGACCCCTTTGAGCCTGGGTGGCATTCCATAGGGTGATCACACGAGTCCTCCGGAATCCCATTGGGCAAGCACTGGGTTCTCCAGGTGCCCGGGCAAACCACTAGGTGCTCCAGGGTGTACCGACCAATCCACCCAGATGTGTGTTAAAGTAGCCACCTTAAGTTAAACCTTATAAATTAACAATAACTCTCACATCTTTCATGAATTTTCTCAAAACCAATCCACGTCTATGAGCATGGCATAGCAGTATAAGCATAACATAGTAACACCCAAGGGTTTGAATATAAGACAATAGGCTCCTACCTCATCAACTACTTCCCAAATACCCACATGTTATCAAGTCCTACTCATGCAATGTATGAGGGTTGAAACTAATGCATAAAAACTGGGTATGAAAAATATGATCAAAGTGTGAACTTGCCTTGTACTGTTGAGGAAGATGATTCGCACTCATAATTCCTGATAGTTCTATTCGTCACACTTCGTTCAATCTATCGAGAGCAATCAATTGCATTCATAAGCACTCAAGCATAAAATTTGAAGAAAAGATCTCGGAAAACTTCGAAAACAAGCAATTAACTCTTGCAAGAGAAAACAATTTCTAACAATACCAAAATTGAGTGAATTTAGCCTTATCAGAAAGTTTAGGTCAAGAGCTTCGATTTGCAAAAAGAATCAACTATCGGAGTTATAGAACTCAAGTTATGAACAAAAGAAGTTTGAATTCAAATCTGTTTGAAATCAATTTTTAAACTTTCAAAAATATGTTTAAATTGTTTTACTAGATAGAGGGGATCATAACGAAGAAGCGGGCGTTGGTTTCATCGAAAATGAAGGTACGGATAAAAAGATATGATCAAAAGAAATTTGAGTATAAAACAAATTTCAAAATTTGAAAGTTGCAAAAAGTTTATTTGATAGATTCACTAGATAGGTGGAATTCAGACAAAAACATTGGCATTGGTTTCGTCTAATTTGAACGAACGAGTAAAAAGTTATGGCTATTTGGAAAATCAGGGCCAAGCTGTTTTACGAAATAAAAATATCTACATAATAAGATACGGAAGTGTATAAAAAAATACGAAGAAAGATACCTTTATAAGGTAGAGAAAAGACGACTTCAGAGAGAGGAGACGACTTCCAGAATTTTCGCCGGAGAGTAGATTTTTTTAGTGAATCTAATCAAACCAAAATATATTGATTTAATCCGAATCGGATGATTTTTAGAGGCTCTATGGGTCTATATTTATAGATGGGAAAGAGGCTTAAATGTTAAAAGGAAAGACAATGTGGGACTAAACTTAGACAAAAAGAGAAAAAAGAGAAAACGTGCCACGTACGGGCCTAAAGGCCTTCGGCCGGCGATACGGGCTGCAGTTTTTTCTTTCTTCTTTTTCTTTTGAGCAATTGAAAAGAGAAAAAAAACTATGAAAAAAATGTGAGGGAGGAATATGGCCGGTTGGGCCTGGCCCATATAGGAGAAAAAATGATGGGCGCCCGCTCCTACTATGATGCGCGCGTGGGCAACAGTTAGTGATGGGTCGCATGTCCAATTTTGCTTTTTTAGATAAAAACAAAGAAGATAAACAGAATAAGAAAAATAATATATATATATATATATATTTCCATAGGCATATTATAAATTAAATTTTTCATAAAAAATATTTTCTACGACATGAACATTTTTCTAGCGTGAAATAAAATCCACAGAATTTTAAATAAATCAAAGAGTGCTACTGGTGCAATAAAACCCAGCAAAAATCATTTTAAAAATACCAAAATGATTTCAAATTTATTTATCTCCAATTTTCTGATATAGGGAATCATTTTACCCTAATTTCCATATATTTTTGGAGAAAAATAATTTGAATAAAACCCAAATAACTCCAAATTGAAAATAATTTCAAAGGGACTTTAAATTGGATCCATTGAAACGCCCAACTCATATTTCATATGTTTTGAAGAAGTCATTTTATCTTCTCTCATGAAAATCATTGAGTTGCATAAAGTTTTTGAATTTGAAATATTTCCAAATGCGATTCAAATCTTTTCAGAACCCTTTTTCATTTAATTAAATGGAAGAAGTCATATCATCTTCTCTCTAGAGTTTTGTATTTGAAAATAATTTGAATTCATGGAGAACATAAATGCAAAAATGAAAGTTTAGGAAAGTCCTTTTATTCCCTCTCATTTAACTTTCATGAAGTTTCAAATTCCACTCAATTTCACATAGCACATCACACAAGCAATCAAAAACTATCTATTTAATATAACATTCCAAAATTTAGAATTTTGGGATGTTACAATTTTTTTTGATAAAAGGTGGTTTGAAGAGGTTAAGACTTTAACTAGTGATGTGCCCACTATTTTGGATTACAAAGACTTTAATTATGATAGTTGCTCTTTGATTGATTGCATTTCTTTGTTGCAATCCATGATAAATTCACCCCATGCTAATGAACAAAATAAAGCTTTTACTAAACATATTGTCGATGCTATGATGAAAGCTTTTGAAGAAAAGTTGGAATTAGAAGGTTCAATTCCTAGAAAATTACATGATGAATGGGAACCTGCTATCAAAGTCAAGATTAAATATTATGAGTGTTTTGCTTTGTGTGACTTGGGTGCTAGTGTTTCTACATTCCGAAATCTTTATGTGATGTGCTTGGTGTTACCAATATTGAAGAATGTGAAAGAAATATGCCCTAGAGGCAATAATAAAGTTGTTATTTATATTTCCTTATATCATGATAAATGTTTATTATTCATGCTAGAATTGTATTAAACGAAAACTTAGTACATGTGTGAATACATAGACAAACAAAGTGTCACTAGTATGGCTCTACTTGACTAGCTCATTGAATCAAACATGGTTAAGTTTCCTAGCCATGGACATGAGTTGTCATTTGATTAACGGGATCACATCATTAGAGAATCATGTGATTGACTTGACCCATTCCATTAGCTTAGCATTTGATCGCTTAGTATACTGCTATCGCTTTCTTCATAACTTATACATGTTCCTATGACTATGAGATTATGCAACTCCCGATTACCGGAGGAACACTTTGTGTGCTACAAAACGTCACAACATAACTGGGTGATTATAAAGGTGCTCTACAGGTGTTTCCGATGGTACTTGTTGAGTTGGCATAGATCAAGATTAGGATTTGTCACTCCGATTGTCGGAGAGGTATCTCTGGGCCCTCTTGATAATGCACATCACTATAAGCCTTGCAAGCAATGTGACTAATGAGTTGAGGTATGATGCATTACGGAACGAGTAAAGAGACTTGCCAGTAACGAGACTGAGCTAGGTATTGAGATACCGACGATCGAATCTCGGGCAAGTAACATACCGATGACAAAGGGAAAAATGTATGTTGTTATGCGGTTTGACCGATAAAGATCTTCGTAGAATATGTAGGAGCCAATATGAGCATCCAGGTTCCGCTATTGGTTATTGACCGGAGACGTGTCTCGGTCATGTCTACATAGTTCTCGAACCCGTAGGGTCCGCACGCTTATTGTTCGGTAACGATCGGTATTATGAGTTTATGTGTTTTGATGTACCGAAGGTAGTTCGGAGTCCCGGATATGATCACGGACATGACAAGGAGTCTTGAAATGGTCGAGACATAAAGATTGATATATTGGACGACTATATTTGGACGACTATATTTGGACTTGGGAATGGTTCCGGGTGAAATCGGGATTTTACCGGAGTACCGGGAGGTTACCAGAACCCCCCGGTAAGTGTATGGGCCTTGTTGGGCCTTAGTGGAATAGATGAGGAGGAAGCCTAGGAGGGGGCGCCCCCCACCCAAGCCCAATCTGAATTGGGTGAGGGAGCCGAGCCCCCTTTCCTTCTTCTCTCCCTCCTCTTTCCTACCTCTCCTACTCCAACTTGGAAGGGGGGGGGGGGAATCCTACTCCCGGTGGGACCCTATGGCGCGCCCACGAGAGGGTCGGCCCTCCCCCTCCTCTACTACTTTATATATGGGGGAGGGGCACCCCATAGACACACAAGTTGATCATTGATCTCTTAGCCGTGTGCGGTGCCCCCCTCCACCATAATCCACCTTGGTCATATCATCGTAGTGCTTAGGCGAAGCCCTGCTTCGGTAGCGCCATCATCACCGTCATCATGCCATCGTGCTACGAAACTCTCCCTCGACACTCTACTGGATCATGAGTTTGTGGGACGTCACCGAGATGAACGTGTGCAGATCGCGGAGGTGCCGTACATTCGGTACTAGGATCGGTCGATTGTGAAGACATACGACTACATCAACCGCGTTGTCATAACGCTTCCGCTTTCGGTCTACGAGGGTACGTGGACAACACTCTCCCCTCTCGTTGCTATGCATCACCATGATCTTGCGTGTGCGTATGAAATTTTTGAAATTACCACGTTCCCCAACAGTGGTATCAGAGCCAGGTTTATGTGTAGATGTTATATGCACGAGTAGAACACAAGTGAGTTATGGGCGATACAAGTCATACTGCTTACCAGCATGTCATACTTTGGTTCAGCGGTATTGTTGGATGAAGCGGCCGAGGCCAACCTTACGTGTACGCTTACACGAGACTGGTTCTACCGACGTGCTTTGCACATAGGTGGCTGGCGGGTGTCAGTTTCTCCAACTTTAGTTGAATTGAGTGTGGCTACACCCGATCCTTGTTGAAGGTTAAAACAACACTAACTTGACGAAATATAATTGTGATATTGATGCGTAGGTAAGAACGGTTCTTGCTCAGCCCGTAGAAGCCACGTAAAACTTGCAACAACAAAATAGAGGATGTCTAACTTGTTTTTGCAGGGCATGTTGTGATGTGATATGGTCAATACATGATGCTAAATTTTATTGTATGAGATGATCATGTTTTGTAACAGAGTTATCGGCAACTGGCAGGAGCCATATGGTTGTCGCTTTATTGTATGCAATGCAATTGCCATGTAATTGCTTTATCACTAAGCTGTAGCGATAGTCATAGAAGCAATAGTTGGCGAGATGACAATGATGCTACGATGGAGATCAAGGTGTCGCGCCGGTGACGATGGTGATCATGACGGTGCTTTGGAGATGGAGATCAAAGGCACAATATGATGATGGCCATATCATATCACTTATATTGATTGCATGTGATGTTTATCCTTTATGCATCTTATTCTGCTTTGTTTGACGGTAGCATTATAAGATGATCTCTCACTAAATTTCAAGGTATAAGTGTTCTCCCTGAGTATGCACCGTTGCCAAAGTTCGTCGTGCCAAGACACCACGTGATGATTGGGTGTGATAAGCTCAACGTTCACCTACAACGGGTGCAAGCCAGTTTTGCACACGCAGAAATACTCGGGTTAAACTTGACGAGCCTAGCATATGCAGATATGGCCTTAGAACACTGAGACCGAAAGGTCGAGCGTGAATCCTATAGTAGATATGATCAACATAGTGATGTTCACCATTGAAAACTACTCCATCTCACGTGATGATCGGACATGGTTTAGTTGATATGGATCACGTGATCCCTTAGATGATTATAGGGATGTCTATCTAAGTGAGAGTTCTTAAGTAATATGATTAATTGAACTTTAATTTATCATGAACTTAGTCCTGATAGTATTTTGCAAATAATGTTGTAGATCAATAGCTCGCGTTGTTGCTTCCCTATGTTTTTTATATGTGTTTCTAGAGAAATCTAAGTTGAAAGATGATAGTAGCAATAATACGTACTAGGTTCGTGATCTGACAATTATCCTCATTGCTACATAGAAGAATTTTGTCCTTGATGCACCGCTAGGTGATAGACCTATTGCAGGAGCAGATGCAGACATTATGAACGTTTGACTAGCTCAATATGATGACTACTTGATAGTTTAGTGCACTATGCTTAACGGCTTAGAATCGGGACTTCAAAGACGTTTTGAACGTCATGGACCATATGAGATGTTCCAGGAGTTGAAGTTAATATTTCGAGGAAACACCCAAGTTGAGAGATATGAAGTATCCAACAAGTTCTATGGCTAAAAGATGGAGGAGAATTGCTCAACTAGTGAGCATGTGCTCAGAACGTCCTGGTACTACAATCGCTTGAATCAAGTGGGAGTTAATCTTCTAGATAAGATGGTGATTGATAGAGTTCTCTAGTCACCATCACCAAGTTACTGAACTTCGTGATGAACTATAGTATGCAAGGGATGACGAAAATGATTTCCGAGCTCTTCGTGATGCTGAAATCGACGAAGGTAGAAATCAAGAAAGAGCATCAAGTGTTGATGATTGACAAGACCACTAGTTGCAAGAAAAGGGCAAAGGGAAAGAAAGGGAACTTCAAGTAGAATGGCAAGCAAGTTGTCGCTCCCGTGAAGAAACCTAAAGCTAGACCAAAGCCTGAAACTGAGTGCTTCTACTGCAAAGGAAATGGTCACCGGAAGCGGAAATGCCCTGAATATTTGGTGGATAAGTAGGATGGCAAAGTGAACAAGGGTATATTTGATATACAGATTATTGATGTGTACCTTACTAGTGTTTATAGTAGCCCCTAGGTATTTGATACTTGTTCAGTTACTAAGATTAGTAACTCGAAACAGGAGTTACAGAATAAACAAAGACTAGTTGAGAGTGAAGTGACGATATGTGTTGGAAGTGTTTCCAAGATTGATATGATCATAATCGCACACTCCCTGTACTTCCGAGATTCATGTTGAACCTCAGTAAATGTTATTTGGTGTTTGCGTTGAGCATAAATATGATTAGATCATGTTTCTTGAGATACGGTTATTCATTTAAGATAGAGAATAAATTGTTATTCTGTTTACATGAATAAAACCTTCTATGGTCATACACCCAATGTTGATGGTTTATTGAATCTTGATCGTAGTGATACACATATTCATAATATTGATGCCAAAATATGCAAAGTTGATAATGATAGTGCAACGTATTTGTGGCACCGTCATTTGGGTCATATCGGTGTAAAGTGCATGAAGAAACTGCATAAAGATGGATTTTTGGAATCACTTGATTATGAATCATTTGATGCTTGCGAACCGTGCCTTATGGGCAAGATGACTAAAACTCCGTTCTCCGGAACAATGGAATGAGCTACTGACTTATTGGAAATAATACATAATGATGTATGCGGTCCAATGAGTGTTGATGCTCGTGGCAGGTATCGCTATTTTCTGACCTTCACAGATGATTTGATCAGATATGGGCATATCTACTTAATGAAACAAAAGTCTGAAACATTTGAAAAGTTCAAAGAATTTCAGAGTGAAGTGGAGAATCATCGTAACATGAAAATAAAGTTTCTATGATCTGATCGTAGAGGAGAATATTTGAATTACGAGTTTGGCCTTCATTTAAAACAATGTGGAATAGTTTCACAGCTCACGCCACATGGAACACCATAGCGTAATGGTGTGTCCGAACATCGTAACCGCACTTTATTGGATATGGTGTGATCTATGATGTCTCTTACCGGGTTACCACTATCATTTTTTGGGTTATGCATTAGAGACAGCTGCATTCACTTCAAATAGGGCACCATTGAAATCCATTGAGACGACACCTTATGGAACTATGGTTTGGCAAGAAACCAAAGTTGTCGTTTCTTAAAGTTTCGGGCTGCGATGCTTATGTGAAAAAGCTTCAACCTGATAAGCTCAAACCCAAATCGGAGAAATGCATCTTCATAGGATACCCAAAGGAAATTTTTGGGTACACCTTCTATCACAGATCCAAAGGCAAGATCGTTGCTAAGAATGGATCCTTTCTAGAGAAGGAGTTTCTCTCGAAAGAAGTGAGTGGGAGGAAAGTAGAACTTGATAAGGTAATTGTACATGCTCCCTTATTGGAAAGTAGTTCATCACAAAAACCGGTTCCTGTGACACCTACACCAATTAGTGAGGAAGCTAATGATATTGATTATGAAACTTCAGATCAAGTTACTGCCGAACCTCGTAGGTCAAGCAGAGTAAGATCCGCACCAGAGTGGTACGACAATCCTATTCTGGAAGTCATGTTGCTTGACCATGGCGAACCTACGAACTATGAGGAAGCGACGAGGAGCCTAGATTCCGCAAAATGGCTTGAGTCCATGAAATCTGAGATGGGATCCATGTATGAGAACAAAGTGTGGACTTTGGTTGACTTGCCCGATGATCGGCAAGCTATCGAGAATAAATGGATCTTCAAGAAGAAGACTGACGCTGACAGTAATGTTACTGTCTACAAAGCTCGACTTGTTGCGAAAGGTTTTCGACAAGTTCAAGGGGTTGACTACGATGAGACTTTCTCACCCGTAGCGATGCTTAAGTCTATCCGAATCATGTTAGCAATTGCCGCATTTTGAAATTTGGCAAATGGATGTCAAAACTGCATTCCTGAATGGAATTCTAGAAGAAGAGTTATATATGATGCAACCAGAAGGTTTTTTCGATCCAAAAGGTACTACCAAAGTGTGCAAGCACCAGCGATCCATTTATGGACTGGTGCAAGCCTCTCGGAGTTAGAATAAATGTTTTGATAGTGTGTTCAAAGCATATGGTTTTATACAGACTTTTCTAGAAGCATGTATTTAGAAGAAAGTGAGTGGGAGCTCTGTAGCATTTCTAATATTATATGTGGATGACATATTGTTGATTGGAAATGATATAGAATTTCTGGATAGCATAAAAGGATACTTGAATAAGAGTTTTTCAATGAAAGACCTCGGTGAAGCTGCTTATATATTGGGCATCAAGATCTAAAGAGATAGATCAAGATGCTTAATTGGACTTTCACAAAGCACGTACCCTGATAAAGTTTTGAAAAAGTTCAAAATGGATCAAGCAAAGAAAGGGTTCTTGCCTGTGTTACAAGGTGTAAAGTTGAGTAAGACTCAAGCCCGACCACGACAGAAGATAGAAAGAGAATGAAAGTCATTCCCTATGCCACAGTCATAGGTTCTGTAAAGTATGTTGTGCTGTGTACCAGACCAATTGTGTACCTTGCCATGAGTTTGGCAAGGGGGTACAATAGTGATCTAGGAGTAGATCACTGGACAACAGTCAAAATTGTCCTTAGTGAGAACTAAGGAAATGTTTCTCGGTTATGGGGGTGATAAAGAGTTTGTCGTAAAGAGTTACGTCGATGCAAGCTTTCACACCGATTCAGATGACTCTAAGTCACAATCCGGATACATATTGAAAGTGGGAGCAATTGTCTAGAGTAGCTCTGTGTAGAGCATTGTAGACATAGAAATTTGCAAAATACATACGGCTCTGAATGTGGCAGACCCGTTGACTAAACTTCTCTCACAAGCAAAACATGATCACTCTTTTGGGTGTTAATCACATAGCGATGTGAACTAGATTATTGACTCTACTAAACCCTTTGGGTGTTAGTCACATGGAGATGTGAACTAATCACATAAAGATGTGAACTATTGATGTTAAATGACATGACGATGTGAACTAGATTATTGACTCTAGTGCAAGTGGGAGACTGAAGGAAATATGCCCTAGAGGCAATAATAAAGTTGTTACTTATATTTCCTTATATCATGATAAATGTTTATTATTCATGCTAGAATTGTATTAACCGGAAACTTAGTACATGTGTGAATACATAGACAAACAGAGTGTCAGTATGCCTCTACTTGACTAGCTCGTTGAATCAAAGATGGTTAAGTTTCCTAGCCATGGACATGAGTTGTCATTTGATTAACGGGATCACATCATTAGAGAATGATGTGATTGACTTGACCCATTCCGTTAGCTTAGCATTTGATCGTTTAGTATACTGCTATTGCTTTCTTCATAACTTATACATGTTCCTATGACTATGAGATTATGCAACTCCAGATTACCGGAGGAACACTTTGTGTGCTACGAAACGTCACGACATAACTGGGTGATTATAAAGGTGCTCTACAGGTGTTTCCGATGGTACTTGTTGAGTTGGCATAGATCGAGATTAAGATTTGTCACTCCGATTGTCAGAGAGGTATCTCTGGGCCCTCTCGGTAATGCACATCACTATAAGCCTTGCAAGCAATGTGACTAATGAGTTAGTTGTGGGATGATGCATTACGGAACGAGTAAAGAGACTTGCCGGTAACAAGATTGAGCTAGGTATTGAGATACCGACGATCGAATCTCGGGCAAGTAACATATCGATGACAAAGGGAACAACGTATGTTGTTATGCGGTTTAACCAATAAAGATCTTCGTAGAATATGTAGGAGCCAATATGAGGATCCAGGTTCCGCTATTGGTTATTGACTGGAGACATGTCTTGGTCATGTCTACATAGTTCTCGAACCCGTAGGGTCTGCACGCTTAAAGTTCGGTGACGATCGGTATTATGAGTTTATGTGTTTTGATGTATCGAAGGTAGTTCAGAGTACCAGATATGATCACGGATATGACGAGGAGTCTCGAAATGGTCGAGACATAGAGATCGATATATTGGACCACTATATTTGGACTTCAGAATGGTTCCAGGTGAAATCAGGAATTTACCGGAGTACCGGGAGGTTACCAAAACCCCCCGGTAAGTGTATGGGCCTTGTTGGGCCTTAGTGGAATAGAGGAGGAGGAAGCCTAGGAGGGGGCGCCGCCCCCCCAAGCCCAATCCGAATTGAGTGAGGGGGCCCGACCCCCTTCCTTCTTCTCTCCCTCCTCTTTCCTACCTCTTCTACTCCAACTTGGAAGGGGGTGAATCCTACTCCTGGTGGGAGTAGGACTCCCCTATGGCGCGCACAAGAGAGGGCCGGCCCTCCCCCTCCTCTACTCCTTTATATACGGGGGAGGGGGGCACCCCATAGACACACAAGTTGATCATTGATCTCTTAGCCGTGTGCGGTGCCCCCCTCCACCATAATCCACCTCGGTCATATCATCGTAGTGCTTAGGCGAAGCCCTACGTCGGTAGCGTCATCATCACCGTCATCACGCCGTCGTGCTGATAAAAATCTCCCTCGACACTCTGCTAGATCGTGAGTTCGTGGGACGTCACTGAGCTGAACGTGTGCAGATCGCGGAGGTGCCGTACGTTCGGTACTAGGATCGGCCAATCGTGAAGACGTATGACTACATCAACCGCGTTGTCATAATGCTTCCGCTTTCGGTCTACGAGGGTACATGGACAACACTCTCCCCTCTCGTTGCTATGCATAACCATGATCTTGCGTGTGCGTAGGAAATTTTTGAAATTACCATGTTCCCCAACAGAATGCTCTTTAAATTTGCACTTAGCGGATTCTACTATAAAAAAGCCTATGGGAAGAATTAATGATGTTTTTATTCGTGCAAATAGGAATTATGTGCCCATAGATTTTATTGTTCTTGATATTGATTGCAATCCGTCTTGTCCAATTATTCTTGGTAGACCATTTTTGCGTACTATTGCTGCCGTGATTGATATGAAAGAAGGCAATATTAAATTTCAATTTCCACTAGGGAACGGAATGGAACACTTCCCTAGAATAAGAATTAGGCCATCATATGAATCAATCATGAGGGCATCTTATGGATCTAGAACCAAAGATGACAAAACTTAGATCCTACGCGTTATGCCTAGCTAGGGGCGTAAAACGATAGCGCTTGTTGGGAGGCAACCCAATGAATAAAATTTATTTTGCTTTTTTCTTTCTGTTCTTTAGTGTTAGCACAATTATTCTACTGTTATGATTGTGTTTTTGTGTTTTAATTAGTGTTTGTGCCAATCAAGACCTTTGGGAAGACTTGGGTGAAAGTTTATTTGATCTTACTGAAAAACAAAAACTTTTGTGCTCACGAGATTCGTTGTCATTTTTTACAGAAGAGTGATTTTAAGTTGATTCTTTTTGCATAGGATTAATAGACAAATGCCTCACGTACAAAAATTTATTTCATAATTTTTGGAGTTACATAAGTATTCTAAAGTTTCATATTGCTACAGACTGTTCTGTTTTTGACAGATTCTGTTTTTTTTCCGTTGTGTGCTTGTTTTGATGATTCTATGGTTTTCTTTGATGAGTTTTTGTCATGGAAAAGTTGTAATACAGTATATATAATGCAAAAACAAAATAATAATAGGTTTTCTACAGTACTTATAGTAGTGGTTTGGTTTCTTATACTAACGGATCTCACGAAGGTTTTTGTTTGAGTTTTGTGTGATTGAAGTTTTCAAGTTTTGGGTTATCTTACGATGGATGAAGGAATAAGGATAAGCAAAAGGCTAAGCTTGGGGATGCCTAGGAACCCCAAGATAATATTCAAAGAAGTAACAAGCAACTAAGCTTGGGGATGCCCCCGAGCGGCATCCCCGCTTTCTTCTAACGACCATCGGTATTTTATTTGAAACTATATTTTTATTCTTCACATGATATGAGTTTTGCTTGGAGCGTCTTGTATGATATGAGTCTTTGCTTGTTTTTCTTTGTGTTTTAAGTGTTGAATCCTTGCTGGACACACCCTTTTAAGAGAGCCAAAAATTATGCTATTCTTTGTCCTATGCTTCGCTTAAATTTTTAGAGCCATGGACTTTCTCTAGTACCTCACTTATATCTTTTTGAGCACGGTGTGCTTTGTTAGTTTTGAAGAAATGCTCTCATGCTTCACTTAGATTTATTTGGGAGTTAGTAAATTTTTAAGAAATTCTCTCTTGCTTCACTTAGATTATTTTGAGAGAAAGAAAATTTATGCTCATGTTCTTCACTTATATTTGTTTGAGCTTATCAAAAACAACATATGAAAATAGTCCCAAAGTGATAGATATCCAAGGAGGATATAATAAAATTTTCATGAAGATCATTGGAAAAAATAAACTTGATTCTTAGTAATGGTTTTGAGATATGACGATATGATATGTGAGTCATGTTGATGAGTAATTGTGCTTTAGTAGGAATATTGATGTTAAGGTTTGTGATTCCCTATGCAAGCACAAAAGTCAATAGTTATGCAATGAAATTTATATCCTACTTATGGTGCATTATTCGGTGTTACTTATGCTTAATGCTTGGGTATGAGATTTTTCGCTTTTTGGTTAGTCGCTTCTCAATATTTTTGCTAGCCTTCATTTTGCACTAAGTATGATCACTACTTGTGCATCCAAAACCCTTCAAACCAGTTTTGCCATATGAGTCCACTATACCTACCTACATACGGTATTTCCATGCTGTTCTAAGCAAAATTGCATGTGCCATCTCTAATATTCAAAATAAATTTCTCTTTTGTGTGTTCTACTACTCGCGAGGCGGTAAAGGGTACCCAATATTTTCTATGCTAGATGTGTTATTCTCACGATGAGTGTTTACTCACTGGTCATTGCACGAGAGTACGACAAAGGTACTAGGGATGCCTAGTCCTGAAATGAGTAAATGAATTTACTTTATGTTGTCAGATAATAAGTTCCTTGGAAAGTGTTGGTATGGAGGGAACCCGTGGATACGACTAGCCACGGAAAGTGAAAGTTATGGTGGAAAAAGGAATAAACTTTATTTTCTATTTGGGAACCGCCTATGATGTATCTAGCATGGAAAGTGTTGGGTTGCTCCAAGTCGTTTTCGTTGGTAGGAAAAGTATGCCTCTCAAAAATAATTTTATCTCTCAATTTAAGCTTTGAGCTCTGGCACCTCTACAAATCCCTACTTCCCTCCGCGAAGGGCCTTTCTTTTACTTATGCAATTTTTATTTTGAATTTGAGTCTCTATCTTCTCTTATAAAGCACCAACTAAGGGGAACTATGATCGTATTTGAGCATTGGGTGTAGCTAATATTTGAGTATGTTTTGTGAATGGATCAATGATTGAGCATGATGGGCTAGAGATAACTTGCTTTAGTGTTGATATTTTGAAAGACATGGTTACTTGTTGGTATGCTTGAGTATTAAAGTCTTCATGTCAAAACTAGACTATTACTTTGAATCATATAAAAGTCCATATGTCCATACTATAAAGAAAAGAATGTGATGAACATGTTAGGCAGCATTCCACATCAAAAATATTGTTTTTATCATTTACCTACTCGAGGACGAGCATGAATTAAGCTTGGGGATGCTGATACGTCTCCAACATATCTAAATTTTTGATTGTTCCATGCTGTTATATTATCATGTTTGGATGTTTTACAATCATTTTATATCATTTTTGGTACTTACCTATTGACATAGTGCCCAGTGCCAGTTGTTGTTTTCTGCATGTTTTTTTACATCATAGGAAATCAATATCAAACGGAGTCCAAATGCAACGCAACTCCTGGAGGAATCTTTTTGGGACAGAAGAAAGCCAATGGGCCAAGGAAGCACCTGAGGGGCTGCTCGAGAGGAGCAGCACCCACCAGGGCGCGCCAGGAGGCCCAGGCGTGCCCTGGGGGTTGGCCCACCTCGGGTGCCCCCCGAACCGCCTCTTTGCTCTATAAATACCACAATATTCCAGAAACCCTAGGGGAGTTGACGAAATATTGATCCAGCCGCCGTAGAGTCCAGAACCACCAGAACCAATCTAGACACCATCATGGAGGGGTTCACCACTTCCATTAATGCCTCTCCTATGATGCGTGAGTAGTTCTTTGTGGACCTTTGGGTCCGTAGTTAGTATCTAGATGGCTTCCTATCTCTCTCTTGATTATCAATACAATGGTCTCTTGGATATCCATATGATGTAAGTCTTTTGGCGGTGTGTTTGTTGGGATCCGATGAACTTTGAGTTTATGATAAGATCTATGCTTTTATCCATGAAAGTTATTTGAGTCTTCTTTGATCTCTTATATGCATGATTTCTTATAGCCTCGTATTTCTTCTCCGATATTTGGGTTTTGTTTGGCCAACTTGATCTATTTGTCTTGCAATGGGAAGAGGTGCTTTGTAGTGGGTTCGATCTTATGGTGCTTGATCCCAGTGACAAAAGGGGAACCAACACGTATGTATCGTTGCTACTAAGGATAACAAGATGAGATCTATATCTGCCGCAATAGATAAATGGATCTCGTCTACATCATGTCATTGTTCTTATTGCATTACTCCATTTTCTGATGAACTTAATACACTAGATGCATGCTGGATAGCGGTCGATGTGTGGAGTAATAGTAGTAGATGCAGGCAGGAGTCGGTCTACTAATCTTGGACGTGATGCCTATATAATGATCATTGCCTGGATATCGTCATGATTATTTGAAGTTCTATCAATTGCCCAACAGTAATTGTTTTCCCACCATTTGCTATTTTTCTCGAGAGAAGCCACTAGTGAAACCTACGTACCCCGGGTCTCTTTTCATCACATTTTCCTTTGCGATCTATTTTCTCTTGCATTTATTTTCAGATATATTAAACCAAAAATAGAATAATACCTTCCTGCCATTTATTTGTTCCGCGATCTATTTATCCTATCTACCACTTTTTACCTCACGTTATTTGCCTACTTGAGGCGCCGTACCCGGAAGGGATTGACAACCCCTTTAACACATCGGGTTGTGAGTATTTGTTATTTGTGTGCAGGTGCTGTTTACGTGGTGTGAGGAGGTTCTCCTACTAGTTCGATAACCTTGGTTTGATCACTGAGGAAAATACCTACCGTCGCTATATTTGGAGTTCTTCTTCAGCTTCTTCTTCTTCGATCATGGTATAGGTTTCGGGTCGGGAGCCTGGTATTAGCAGGGTGGATGTCGTTCTTATCTTTTGTTTGATTTCATCCGTAGTCGGATCCTGCTCTTCTGTATGATGAGTGCTATGTATTTATGAATTGTTGTATTCATGTTGTGGCTTGTGGCGAGTGTAAGCCTTTATCTTGTATTCTCATCTATTCAGTACATGGTATGTTGTAATGATATCCACCTTGCTATGTGGTCGAAATGCAATTGTGCCCCAATCATGAATTCATCACGTGATTGGGATAGAATCGCATCTTGGGTGCTCTGAGTTCCACTTCCAAAAATCTCAGAGTGCCATGAGATTGAGCACACAGATGATCTACGTAGGTTCAAATACGATCATGGTGACTATCGTCTACGAAGATAGCAATTTGTCAAGTTCCCAACCGCTCTTGGGATTACACAAACTATCATGTTGTTGTTATCTTCGACAAGCTTGTTGCCGTCCTTACTTCCATGCATCGATGGATATTGCTCAAAAATCAATTTCTATACACGGATGAGTACTGTGATGCAATTCAATACGAGAGTCTTGTGTTTGCTGCCACCACTCGTGGCACTATTTTTGCATGGAATCCTTATTGTTTCAGTATGTTTGTATTCCACCATAATTATAATTGTTTCATCCACGTGCATGTGAGTTAGTATCCTTGTACTAATTAGCCTTCTTGTGTTTCCAAGGTCATGTGAACATTCCACCACCTATACTTGAAAAATTTTATAACCAAGGGGGAGATGACGATGGTGATGATCACGAGCAGGACCTACATACCCAGTGGTGCCTGGCAACTTATTCTAATGTTAATAAGGTAGCAGGTGTTGTCTCCCATGGTTGCACTCTCCGAACCTATTCCAACATCCGTTGCAGGGTATTTAGGATGGATACTAGTGTGCTAGCGCCAACACCTTCTGCCTGGTTCCGTATTGATCGTCTTGGAGAAAACTCGCTCTTCCTTGGATAAAACTATCCAATGATGGTGAAAGGCGATCCAGCTGCTGTTGGCACAAAGTTGCTACCATTTATGAGAAGCAACTGTGTCTATACCTCAGACATTGCTATGGTTCCCTACCCTGGCTATCACAATATGCGTCCTGATATAGGCTGCTTCATCCTAGATGATGAGTCCTGTGTTGTCCTCGATATTGAAAATAGCCGGCCCTTCCCAGAGGCTTACTTATGGTTCAAAGCAAGTGTTTCCAACGCTGAGATTGGTTGAGCTGAAGTTCATTTCATTGCTTGTTATTTGTTGTGTGATAAAAAGTTTAGTATTTGCTAGAATGTTTTGTTGGAAATAATCTATAATCCAACATGTATCCTCGTTCTTGTTATGTGTTGATGACTTGTTGTGTGTACTGAATGGTACATTTGCATATGCATGTGATAAACTCAATTTATGAATGGTTTTTGAGTCACTTCTTGGAGTGTGAGTACCATAGTAGTATACCCAGCATCCGGTTATATGAAGTTGCAACATCACATAGAACCAACCTCCTAATAGTGGAGTATGCTAGTACAATTGTTAGTCCTAGTAGTATACCATCGACTAGAGCTAGGTGTCGCACAAAGGCCGAGGAATATGGTGATAGCGTGAGGTGGGCTTGTACGTATGATGTAGGCACAGGGCTTGTCGTCTTTCCTACTCCTCCGGTCTAAATGTGGAGAAGATTTGGTCGAGTTCTTCCTCCTTTTTCCAACAAGTGGGACATCTAGCATCCAGGTATGCAAGAAAATGTAGTGCTAGTTGAAGGTACATGTTGTGCATCTTGGGTTAAACTATAAATAGAATCTTACTCTTGAGTAACTCCAAAAGCGGCCACCAAAGATCTTATTGGATTTGTTTTTCATCACCAGCACGTCGAGGTGAAAGATGTGCAGGTTCAGTTGGTCGTCTTGCCGTTTCACTGACATGTGGGACCTAATGTGAGCAAACAGACGATGGGCACTCTCCGCACGTCTGCTGGCTGGCTGAGAAGAGAGTGAGGAGGGCTGAGGGCATTTTGTGTTGAACTTTTGAAAAAGGGCCAGTTTTTTTCCATTTTCATGAGCACGGACTCTAGGAAATTTCGCGACAATGTGAGGCCTTCCCAATTCTCCATGGTGTATAGGTGCTAAGAATGACACATAGGCAAAAAAATCTGATGTGGCAAGGTAGTTAAGAGGAGAAAGAGGAGTTTGGTGACCCCACGAAGAACCAATGCCAAGCGCGCGGACCTGTGCAAAACACTTAAATGAAATAAGTTTGCCCAATGCATGAAAGACTTTAGTTGTTAAACAATTAAATGAAGGAAGCTTAGCACCAACAAACTAAGCATCTATGCATTGTGGACGTTGGTTGCTAAACTTTTTAATGCACCTAGCACCCCATCTTAGCACTTGTGCATTAGAAGAGGCCTGAGTACTAGTACTAGTGGTGTACTTTATGGCCTAGTGGTGTTCGCTCTACGTAACCAGCACCTCGATTAATAGTGGGGTGGCATGGGCCATAACTAGCATTCACTTCTAGCAGTACGGCACACGCCACCAATACGAGTCCCAGATGACACAAATTTTTCTTGGACTCCATGCTACAACTATCTCTTCTCCCTCCTAGTTTCTCTAGCTCAGCCATCACATAGTGGGCGGGGTGGGGGTTTGCTTGCTGATAGTCAGTTTCTCAACTGCGGTCCCACTTGTAAGTGAAAATGCAACACAACACGGATTCCCCCTTGAGCGGCATGCTGGACCAACCATGTCGGGGTGCGGCGCGAACATGGCAGGCTTTTACTTTTTTTCAAGGAACCGGCAGGAGCACTGTCTTTTTCTCATAGAAGGTATGGCGAGAAGGCACAATTTACAGAGGGGCGAGGCTTTTCCTTCTGAACTTGTAACTTGTAAAATTTGGTTCTGCTCCTTGGCGCGACCGATAGATAGAAATAATGATTTTCCCTCGAGTAATGAGAAGTTTGGTTCTGGCGCGGTTCATGCATGGTACGTACAAAAATTATGAAGTTGATGTGAAAGGTAAGATAGTTACAATATAACACTACATGGAATTGACGAAAAGATAAAGATACATATGGATCCATCAATGACTCCTCATGCCCTAGTGCATCGGGTCACAAACCAACATGTGAGGAGCAGCGGCATTGGCGGCGAGCTTAATGTGCTTCTGAACAATGTCGTCCAAGGTTTCTCTGCGGTCCAAAAAGGCCAGCATCCCACAGTCCTTCTCTTGCACATAGTAGTCCTTGTGGATGATTTGCGCGTAGGCGTGGGTGATTATGTTGATGGTGTCTTGCTGCGCCAGGCGCTGCGTGGTGAGCGCGACGTCGAGGTGGACATTCTCTGGCGCGACGGCGGGCAGTCGCAGGGACACCAATGCGTCGAAGAGGTTGTCACCATAGAGGCCATTGAGGGTGGCGGGCATCATAGAGCCTGGGCGCATGGGCTAGAGGCGTACGTCAAGGTCGTCCGCGAGCTTCTTGACAACGGTGAACTTGTCGAGGAAGCCGACGAGGACCTCGTCGAACAAGGAGACGAAGCTGTCATCCAAGAGGCTTCTCGCTCTGGTGGCCTCAAGCACGACCTGGAGACGTTTCTCGGTGTCGGGCCGTAGGCCGGCGTCGTGGACCATCTGGCATAGCCGACTCATGCTCGCGCTCATCGCCTCCATGGGTCTAGTTTCTAGTCAACTGATCTTGCGATTGGAGTGATCACTCTTGCCCTTGGTTAGGGTGTGTAGGTGCATAGGATTTAGTAGATTGGACTGGCGATGAGCCTTTATATGAGAAGTGCAGACTGTGTTGCATTTATGTGTGTGTTGGCCATCTACTCCTCGGCCCTCCCTCCGTACCGGTGCAGTATAGTCATCTCATCAAGACCAAGTTGGGGAAAATGAGAGAACTTTGATGTTTATTACTTTGTAACTAATGTCATTGCATGCAAGTAATTAGCACTACATGTTGTGCTAAAAGTATTCTCAAGTCATTGAATGCATACGCACCCCACGTCTCCTATTGGGTGATTTATTTATTACAGGGAACGAGGTGGGTATTTAATGCAACGCGCCCAGGATATGCAAAAGTTTTGGGATTACTCCATCCGTCTAGGTGCATAAGTCATCTTAGGTTGTGCATCACGACCAAGGCGAAGGGGAAAATGAGAGAACTTAATGCTTGTTTGCTAATTAATGGCATTGCATGCAATGAACTAGCCACTGCATGTCATGTTTTGTAGTATCAAGTCATTGAAAGCATGTATGCCCCACATATCTTATTGGTTGATATGTCAAGAAACAAGAAACGAGGTGGGAGTTAATGAACTACGCCTAAGTGTTTTGAGATTATTTGGTTTTCATAAGGTAACTTATACACCTAGACAGAGGGGAGTATTTGGTTTTCATAACGTGACTAATGCACCAGTATGGAGGGAGTACAATAGTAGTCTTTGATTGCATTTTTTGTTGGTAGCTTACCAACCTGACCGCTCGGTGAGTACAATAGTACCAACCTGATTGATGAGATTTCATATTTGCGCCATCTACCAGAAGGGAGAGTGTATAATATCATCGGGAACTACGTTCAAAACCGAATAAATCATTACTCCATGTATTTATTTATAGAGGGGGTAGTATATTTTTTGTGACATGAATTACTAGATATTGCTAGTCAAATACTAAATCCAGACGGAGCTGGTAGTACTACTAAATCAAGGTGGTGGTTCTAGTACTAGTAGTACTACCAATGGAGTAGTATTGTACTACCCGTTGGTCAAATTATTACGTGTTGCTCCTCACAGTGAAGTGACAAGACCTTTCATCAGGGATGGCACCTGAGTGTAGGCGCCGTGTTTGAGATACCAAAGTCAACCTCACCGTGTGCATGTTGGGGAACGTTGCAGAAAATAAAAAATTTCCTACGGTTTCACCAAGATCCATCTATGAGTTCATCTAAGCAACGAGTGATAGGAGATGCATCTACATACCACTTGTAGATCGCGTGCGGAAGCGTTCAAGAGAACGGGGTTGAGGCAGTCGTTCTCGTCGTGATCCTATCACCAAAGATCCTAGCGCCGAACGGACGACACCTCCGCATTCAAAACACGTACGGTCAGCGTGACGTCTCCTCCGTCTTGATCCAGCAAGGGGGACGGAGAGGTTGATGAAGATCCAGTAGCACGACGGCGTGGTGGTGGATGCAGCAGGACACCGGCAGGGCTTCGCCAAGCAACTGCGGGAGGAGGAAGAGGTGTAGAAGGGGAGGGAGGCGCCAAGACTTAGGGTGCGGCTGCCCTCCCCCTCCTTTATATAGGCCCCCAGGGGGGGCGCCGGCCCTGGAGATGGGAATCTCCCAAGGGGGCGGCGGCCAGGGGGGTGGAGTGCCCCCCAAGGCAAGTGGTGCGGCCCCCACCCTAGGGTTTCCAACCCTAGGCGCAGGGGGGCCAAGGGGGGGGGGGGCGCACCAGCCCACTAGGGGCTGGTTCCCCTCCCACTTCAGCCCACGGGCCCCTCCGGGATAGGTGGCCCCACCCAGTGGACCCCTGGGACCCTTCCGGTGGTCCCGGTACAATACCGGGTGACCCCGAAACTTTCCCGATGGCCGAAACAGCACTTCCTATATATAATTCTTTACCTCCGTACCATTCTGGAACTCCTCGTGACGTCCGGGATCTCATCCGGGACTCCAAACAACATTCGGTTTGCTGCATACTCATATTCATACAACCCTAGCATCACCGAACCTTAAGTGTGTAGACCCTACGGGTTCGGGAGACATGCAGACATGACCGAGATGGCTCTCCGGTCAATAACCAACAGCGGGATCTGGATACCCATGTTGGCTCCCACATACTCCTCGATGATCTCATCGGATGAACCACTATGTCGAGGATTCAAGCAACCCCGTATACTATTCCCTTTGTCAGACGGTATGTTACTTGCCCGAGATTCGATCGTTGGTATCCCAATACCTCGTTCAATCTCGTTGCCGGCAAGTCACTTTACTCGTACCGTAATGCATGATCCCGTGACCAGACACTTGGTCACTTTGAGCTCATTATGATAATGCACTAGCGAGTGGGCCCAGTGATACCTCTCCGTAATACGGAGTGACAAATCCTAGTCTCGATCTGTGTCAACCCAACAGACACTTTCGGAGATACCTGTAGTGCACCTTTATAGTCACCCAGTTACGTTGTGATGTTTGGTACACCCAAAGCACTCTTACAGTATCCGGGAGTTACACGATCTCATGGTCTAAGGAAAAGATACTTGACATTTGAAAATCTCTAGCAAAATGAACTACACGATCTTGTGCTATGCTTAGGATTGGGTCTTGTCCATCACATCATTCTCCTAATGATGTGATGCCATTATCAACGACATCTAATGTCAATAGTCAGGAAACCATGACTATCTGTTGATCAACGAGCTAGTCAACTAGAGGCTTACTAGGGACATATTATGGTCTCTGTATTCACACGTGTATTACGATTTCCGGATAATACAATTATAGCATGAATAAAGACAATTATCATGAACAAGGAAATATAATAATAATCCTTTTATTATTACCTCTAGGGCATATTTCCAACAGTCTCCCACTTGCACTAGAGTCAATAATCTAGTTACATTGTGATGAATCGAACACCCATAGAGTTCTGGTGTTGATCATGTTTTGCTTGCGGAAGAGGTTTAGTCAACGGATCTGCGACATTCAGATTCGTATGTACTTTGCAAATATCTATGTCTCCATCTTGAACATTTTCACGGATGGAGTTGAAACGACGCTTGATGTGCCTGGTCTTCTTGTGAAACCTGGGCTCCTTGGGAAGGGCAATAGCTCCAGTGTTGTCACAGAAGAGTTTGATCAGCCCCGACGCATTGGGTATGACTCCTAGGTCAGTGATGAACTCCTTCACCCAAATTGCTTCATGCGCTCCCTCCGAGGCTGCCATGTACTCCGCTTCACATGTAGATCCCGCCACGACGCTCTGCTTGCAGCTGCACCAGCTTACTGCTCCACCATTCAACATATACACGTATCCGGTTTGTGACTTAGAGTCATCCAGATCTGTGTCGAAGCTAGCATCGACGTAACCCTTTACGACGAGCTCTTCGTCACCTCCATAAACGAGAAACATGTCCTTTGTACTTTTCAGGTACTTCAGGATATTCTTGACCGCTGTCCAGTGTTCCTTGCCGGGATTACTTTGGTACCTTCCTACCAAACTTACGACAAGGTTTACATCAGGTCTGGTACACAGCATGGCATACATAATAGATCCTATGGCTGAAGCATAGGGGATGACGCTCATATCTTCTTTATCTTTTGCCGTGGTCGGGCGTTAAGCCGAGCTCAATCTCACACCTTGCAATATAGGCAAGAACCCTTTCTTGGACTGATCCATTTTGAACTTCTTCAAAATCTTATCAAGGTATGTGCTTTGTGAAAGACCTATGAGGCATCTCGATCTATCCCTATAGATCTTGATGCCTAATATGTAAGCAGCTTCTCCAAGGTCCTTCATTGAAAAACACTTATTCAAGTAGGCCTTAATGCTGTCCAAAAGTTCTATATCATTTCCCATAAAGAGTATGTCATCTACATATAATATGAGAAATGCTACAGAGCTCCCACTCAATTTCTTGTAAACACAGGCTTCTCTATAAGTCTGCATAAACCTAAACGCTTTGATCATCTCATCAAAGCGAATGTTCCAACTCCGAGATGCTTGCACCAACCCATAAATGGAACGCTGGAGCTTGCATACTTTGTTAGCATTCTTAGGATCGACAAAACCTTCCGGCTGCATCATATACAGCTCTTCCTTAAGATAACCGTTAAGGAATGCCGTTTTGACGTCCATCTGCCATATCTCATAATCATAGTATGCGGCAATTGCTAACATGATTCAGACGGACTTAAGCTTCGCTACGGGAGAGAAAGTATCATTGTAGTCAACCCCTTGAACTTGTCGATAACCCTTAGCAACAAGTCGAGCTTTATAGATGGTAAGATTACCATCTGCGTCCGTCTTCTTCTTAAAGATCCATTTGTTTTCTATCGCTCGCCGATCATCGGGCAAGTCTGTCAAAGTCCATACTTTGTTTTCATACATGGATTCTATCTCGGATTGCATGGCTTCAAGACATTTGTTGGAATCTGGGCCCGCCATCGCTTCTTCATAGTTCGAAGGTTCACCGTTGTCTAACAACATGATTTCCAGGACAGGGTTGCCATACCACTCTGGTGTGGAACGTGTCCTTGTGGACCTACGAGGTTCAGTAGCAACTTGATCCGAAGTACCTTGATCATCATCATTAATTTTCTCTCCAGTTTGTTTAGGCACCACAGGAACATTTTCCTGAGCTGCACTACTTTCCGGTTCAAGAGGTAGTACTTCATCGAGTTCTACTTTCCTCCCACTTACTTCTTTCGAGAGAAACTCTTTTTCCAGAAAGGATCCGTTCTTGGCAACAAAGATCTTGCCTTCGGATCTTAAGTAGAAGGTATACCCAATGGTTTCCTTAGGGTATCCTATGAAGACGCATTTTTCCGACTTGGGTTCGAGCTTTTCAGGTAGAAGTTTCTTGACATAAGCATCGCATCCCCAAACTTTTAGAAACGACAGCTTAGGTTTCTTCCCAAACCATAATGCATACGGTGTCGTCTCAACGGATTTAGACGGAGCCCTATTTAAAGTGAATGTAGCTGTCTCTAGAGCGTATCCCCAAAATGATAGCGGTAAATCGATAAGAGACATCATAGATCGCACCATATCCAATAGAGTGCGATTACGACGTTCGAACACACTGTTACGCTGAGGTGTTCCAGGCAGCGTGAGTTGTGAAACGATTCCACATTTCCTTAAGTGTGTACCAAATTCGTGACTTAAGTATTCTCCTCCATGATCTGATCATAGGAACTTTATCTTTCGGTCACGTTGATTCTGTACCTCATTCTGAAATTCCTTGAACTTTTCAAAGGTCTCAGACTTGTGTTTCATCAAGTAGACATACCCATATCTACTCAAGTCATCAGTGTGAGTGAGAACATAACGATATCCTCCGCGAGCCTCAACGCTCATTGGACCGCACACATCGGTATGTATGATTTCCAATAAGTTGGTTGCTCGCTCCATTGTTCCGGAGAATGGAGTCTTGGTCATTTTGCCCATGAGGCATGGTTCGCATGTGTCAAATGATTCATAATCGAGAGACTCTAAAAGTCCATTAGCATGGAGCTTCTTCATGCGCTTGACACCAATGTGACCAAGGCGGCAGTGCCACAAGTATGTGGGACTATCGTTATCAACTTTACATCTTTTGGTATTCACACTATGAATATGTGTATTACGTTCAAGATTCATTAAGAATAAATCATTGACCATCGGGGCATGACCATAAAACATATCTCTCATATAAATAGAACAACCATTATTCTTGGATTTAAATGAGTAGCCATCTCGTATTAAACGAGATCCAGATACAATGTTCATGCTCAAACTTGGCACTAAATAACAATTATTGAGGTTCATAACTAATCCCGTGGATAAATGTAGAGGTAGCGTGCCGACAGCGATCACATCGACCTTGGAACCATTCCCGACGTGCATCGTCACCTCGTCCTTTGCCAGTCTTCGCTTATTCCGCAGCTCCTGCTGTGAGTTACAAATGTGAGCAACGGCACCGGTATCAAATACCCAGGAGTTACTACGAGTACTGGTAAGGTACACATCAATTACATGTATATCACATATACCTTTAGTGTTGCCGGCCTTCTTGTCTGCTAAGTATTTGGGGCAGTTCCGCTTCCAGTGACCCTTCCCCTTGCAATAAAAGCACTCAGTCTCAGGCTTGGGTCCATTCTTTGACTTCTTCCAGGCAACTGGCTTACCGGGCGCGGCAACATCATTTCCGTCCTTCTTGAAGTTCTTCTTACCCTTGCCCTTCTTGAACTTAGTGGTTTTATTGACCATCAACACTTGATGTTCTTTCTTGATTTCAACCTCTGCTAACTTTGAAAATACTTCAGGAATGGTCTTAACCATCCCCTGCATATTGTAGTTCATCACAAAGCTCTTGTAGCTCGGTGGGAGCGACTGAAGGATGCTGTCAATGACCGCCTCGTCCGGGAGGTTGATCTCCAGCTGGGACAGGCGGTTGTGCAACCTAGACATTTTGAGTATGTGCTCACTGACAGAACTGTTTTCCTCCATCTTACAACTATAGAACTTGTCGGAGACTTCATATCTCTCGACCTGGGCATGAGCTTGAAAAACCATTTTCAGCTCCTCGAACATCTCATATGCTCCGTGATGCTCAAAACGCTTTTGGAGCCCCGGTTCTAAGCTGTAAAGCATGCCGCACTGAACGAGGGAGTAACCATCAGCACGTGACTGCCAAGCGTTCATAACGTCTTGGTTCTCTGGGATGGGTGCTTCACCTAGCGGTCCTTCTAGGACATATGCTTTCTTGGCTGCTATGAGGATGATCCTCAGGTTCCGGACCCAGTCCAAATAGTTGCTGCCATCATCTTTCAGCTTGGTTTTCTCTAGGAACGCGTTGAAGTTCATGTTGACATGAGCGATGGCCATTTGATCTACAAGACATATTTGCAAAGGTTTTAGACTAAGTTCATGATAATTAAGTTCATCTAATCAAATTATTTAATGAACTCCCACTCATATTGACATCCCCCTAGTCATCTAAGTGTTACACGATCCGAGTCGACTAGGCCGTGTCCGATCATCACGTGAGACGGACTAGTCATCATCGGTGAACATCTCCATGTTGATCGTATCTTCCATACGACTCATGTTCGACCTTTCGGTCTCTTGTGTTTCCGAGGCCATGTCTGTACATGCTAGGCTCGTCAAGTTAACCCTAAGTGTTTTGCATGTGTAAAACTGTCTTACACCCGTTGTATGTGAACGTAAGGATCTATCACACCCGATCATCACGTGGTGCTTCGAAACGACGAACTTTAGCAACGGTGCACAGTTAGGGGGAACACTTTCTTGAAATTATTATAAGGGATCATCTTATTTACTACCGCCGTTCTAAGTAAACAAGATGCATAAAACATAATAAACATCACATGCAATTATATAAAGTAGTGACATGATATGGCCAATATCATATAGCTCCTTCGATCTCCATCTTCGGGGCTCCATGATCATCTTCGTCACCGGCATGACACCATGATCTCCATCATCGTGTCTTCATGAAGTTGTCACGCCAACGACTACTTCTACTTCTATGGCTAACACATTTAGCAATAAAGTAAAGTAATTTACATGGCGTTCTTCAATGACACGCATGTCATACAAAAATAAAGACAACTCTTATGGCTCCTGCCGGTTGTCATACTCATCGACATGTAAGTCGTGATTCCTATTACAAGAACATGATCTCATACATCACAATATATCATTCATCATTCATCACAACTTCTAGCCATATCACATCACATGACAATTGCTACAAAAACAAGTTAGACGTCCTCTAATTGTTGTTGCATCTTTTACGTGGCTGCAATTGGGTTCTAGCAAGAACGTTTTCTTACCTATGAATAACCACAACATGATTTTTTCAACTTCTATTTACCCTTCATAAGGACCCTTTTCATCGAATCCGCTCCAACTAAAGTAGGAGAGACAGACACCCGCTAGCCACCTTATGCAACTAGTGCATGTCAGTCGGTGGAACCTGTCTCACGTAAGCGTGCGTGTAAGATCGGTCCGGGCCGCTTCATCCCACAATACCGCTGAAGCAAGAAAACACTAGTAGTGGCAAGCAAGTTGACAAGATCTACGCCCACAACAAATTTGTGTTCTACTCGTGCAATAGAGAACTACGCATAGACCTAGCTCATGATGCCACTGTTGGGGAACGTTGCAGAAAATAAAATTTTTCCTACGGTTTCACCAAGATCCATCTATGAGTTCATCTAAGCAACGAGTGATAGGAGATGCATCTACATACCACTTGTAGATCACGTGCAGAAGCGTTCAAGAGAACGGGGTTGAGGTAGTCGTTCTCGTCGTCATCCTATCACCGAAGATCCTAGCGCCGAACGGACGGCACCTCCGCGTTCAACACTCGTACGGTCAGCGTGACGTATCCTCCATCTTGATCCAGCAAGGGGGAAGGAGAGGTTGATGAAGATCTAGCAGCACGACGGCGTGGTGGTGGATGCAGCAGGACTCCGGCAGGGCTTCGCCAAGCAACTGCGGGAGGAGGAAGAGGTGTAGCAGGGGAGGGCGGCGCCAAGACTTAGGGTGCGGCTGCCCTCCCCCCTCCTTTATATAGGCCCCCAGGGGGGGGGGCGCCGGCCCTGGAGATGGGAATCTCCCAAGGGCGTGGCGGCCAGGGGGGTGGAGTGCCCCCCAAGTCAAGTGGTGCGCCCCCCCACCCTAGGGTTTCCAACCCTAGGCGCAGGGGGGCCCAAGGGGGGGGGGCGCACCAGCCCACTAGGGGCTGGTTCCCCTCCCACTTCAGCCCACGGGGCCCTCTGGGATAGGTGGCCCCACCCGGTGGAGCCCCGGGACCCTTCCGGTGGTCCCGGTACAATACCGGGTGACCCCGAAACTTTCCCGATGGCCGAAACAGACTTCCTATATATAATTCTTTACCTCCGGACCATTCCGGAACTCCTCGTGACGTCCGGGATCTCATTCGGGACTCCGGACAACATTCGGTTTGCTGCATACTCATATTCATACAACCCTAGCGTCACCGAACCTTAAGTGTGTAGACCCTACGGGTTCGGGAGACATGCAGACATGACCGAGACGGCTTTCCGGTCAATAACCAATACCGGGATCTGGATACCCATGTTGGCTCCCACATACTCCTTGATGATCTCATCGGATGAACCACTATGTCGAGGATTCAAGCAACCCCGTATACTATTCCCTTTGTCAAACGGTATGTTACTTGCCCGAGATTCGATCGTCGGTATCCCAATACCTTGTTCAATCTCATTGCCGTCAAGTCACTTTACTCATAACGTAATGCATGATCCCGTGACCAGACACTTGGTCACTTTGAGCTCATTATGATGATGCACTACCGAGTGGGCCTAGTGATACCTCTCCGTAATACGGAGTGACAAATCCCAGTCTCGATCCGTGTCAACCCAACAGACACTTTCGGAGATACCTGTAGTGCACCTTTATAGTCACCCAGCTACGTTGTGACGTTTGGTACACCCAAAGCACTCTTACGGTATCCAGGAGTTACATGATCTCATGGTCTAAGGAAAAGATACTTGACATTTGGAAAGCTCTAGCAAAGCAAACTACACAATCTTGTGCTATGCTTAGGATTGGGTCTTGTCCATCACATCATTCTCCTAATGATGTGATCCCGTTATCAATGACATCTAATGTCAATAGTCAGGAAACCATGACTATCTGTTGATCAACGAGCTAGTCAACTAGAGGCTTACTAGGGACATATTATTGTCTATGTATTCACACGTGTATTACAATTTCCGGATAATACAATTATAGGATGAATAAAGACAATTATCATGAACAAGGAAATATAATAATAATCCTTTTATTATTGCCTCTAGGGTATATTTCCAACAGTGCAGTCACTATCATCATGGTTGTAGAGCTAGCTTGCTTACAACTAGCCGTGTTCGACATAATTTCCCATGTGTTGCCACGAGTATCTCTACTCTTTTCTGCCATCCTGCAATATAGGCCGTCCGATTTATATCTGATGGATAGGAAGGAAACTATGGAAATTTTGCAATAACATACCACACCCCTATCCACATTTGCAAATAAGGCTTTCCCTCGTTCATCCTTTTCTCTCACATGATAAACTACTCATACAAATGCATCTTTATGTTCCATGCAACGCACGGGCATCTTGCTAGTCTCTTTTAAAAAAACCGAGTAGGTGATGATGGTGTGCCTGTCATCCTGCAATATAGACTGTCTGATCAATATCTGATGGATAGAAAGCAAACTATGGCAATTTTGCAAAAACATACCTACACCCCTCTCCACATTTGCAGATAAGGCCTTCCCTCATTCATCTTCACCTCCCACAAGATAAACAGCTCATATAAATGCATCTTGATGTTTTGTGCAACCCATGGGCCTCTTGCTGGTAATAATAATTATTGTACTCGAGTAATGGGTATATCGTTGCTGCACCTATGAACGCGAACATTTATCGTAACATAGTACCTTGTGCTGGATAGTCGCAATATTACAAGTTTTAAACTAATATTACAAATGCTAGGAGTAATAATGCACCTACGAAGAGGGAAATATTAGGAAGTTTACGTAAGAACTTTTGTTACTTTAGGTGGATGCAGCATTATCGTACAAACTAAAACCCACCACCCTAACAAGTCACTAATGGGCAAATAAATTTTTCAGTCTCTGGCGAGTTGATGTTTCAAAAACAATTTCAGCTTCTGCGGAGACTTTGTCATTTAGGCTTAGACGCTTGCGGTGATCAGCACACCATTCATTGTTGTGCCAGAGAATGCCAAACCTCATTACCTTGAGCACATTTGCCTCCAGAACAGAGAACCTGGCCAATTTAATCTCAGATGTGCTACCTCGGTAGTCGATCAAATCAATTTCAGTAAGATGGAGATCACGGCATTCGATGATATTGTTATAGTGCAGCACATTTTTCACTTTTGGGTCTTCTTTTATCTGCAAAGGAAGAGAACATATTAGAGTAGCTAGCTGTATAAGATTGTCGTGTCATCAAGAGGTACCAAAATCATTCGGTCATATGATAGGGTTGGCTCTAAGGCTAGTGATATTTTTTGACTCTCTCTCTCTCTCTCTCTTTTCTCTTTCCTCTCATTTACCTAGGAGCACGTGAAGAGCTTGGGCATTTGTTGCCTTCCACTATGTGGTCGATGACATATTTCTCAAAAGTATGACACATAATACACATCAATGTCAAATCAAAAGATTTTGGCATCGCTCTAGCGATGTGAGAGAGTTTGGAACCACTATGCACATAGACCCACATGTATAAACAAATCAATCAAACCAACTACACCAGCCTCTCCCTCTCCCAAAAAGTGTTTTTATTGCCTCAGTCCTCTCCCTCTCCCACGCAAGTGTTTTTTCATTGTGTGAGTTAATTTGGCACCAGGGCAAAGTAGGTGATCCAGATTGGGGCACCAGGTGAGAAATGGAGGGCATCGATGCCAAATGCATCAGAAGTGAATTTGGCACGTGTTTTGGCCTACATAGTGGAGGGCTGTTATAGCCCACTTTTGAACTACCTCGTATTTAGTGTAAAACCATAGATTTACCTAAGAAAATGCCAATGCATGTCACCAAAAATTATATCATTTGAAATTATGTTCCAATACGAATCCAACGATATAATTTCTAGTGACATGCATTAATATTTTGTCAGTTAAATCTATGGTCAAATTTAATATACTACAAAAAGAGTAAACCAGGACTGAGGTAGTACTTGCTCTTAGGCTAACCATAGAGTTGCTAATCTAAGTTACTTGCCACTATGACTAGCTTAGGCTACTACTACAATAAAAAAATGATGTAGGTGATCACGTGAGAAAAAATACTAAAAACATTTCTTTTGGTGTAGTGCGTAGATGCAATTTTGAACACTACACTTGTCATCGTATTTGGGAAAATTACGAAAAAATGATCTACGTTGTGATTACTGTTCACTAATAGGAAAGAAGTTTCACCTCGATGAGTAGCTTCTCCGTGCACGTAAAGCATGTAAGGAATCCAAAAACTTGATCCCTATTGGGACCGATAGATTTTATTGCCAAGATCTTCACTGTGCGCACAAAGTGGGTCAAGCTTAAGGGAATCATTTTTTGGATGACGGTCGCAAATACATCAAGAAGAAATTTTAAAATGTAAATTTCAAGAAGACATAGAAAAAGATGAGTGTTGTACCTGAACAATTATGGATCCAATAAAGAGTTCCGAGAATTTGGCAGACGACTACACCAATGTTGTTCATGACCCTGATTTTTGTTGGACCTTCTAGATCAGATACAAGCAATATCTCAAGGAAAGGCGCATTCTCAGTGACCATAACATGGAACAACTGGAGTGATGTCTTCCCAATTGATGTCCTGTTGCGGGGCCAGCAAGACACATAAATCCATCGGAGATTCGTCGAGGCGATGTGGAGGCTAATGAACCCGTGGATCTGTCGAAGACGAAGGTACTCGAGTGTAGTACAGCTGCGGAGCGGGTGCTCTGTAGTCTTCTTCAAGATGCCAACATCAAAGAGGTCGAGTTGCTTGAGTTCAGGGAGAAGAAGGGCGGGCGCGACATTAATCTGGGGAAAATAGAAGGACCTAAAGCTGGAATGGCACAACATTGGCGTGAGGTGTAGCGCGGACGGCAGCAGAGTGCGACATTGTCCAGCTTCAAACCTGAGCTCCTCGAGCTAATCTTGGGCGGGGGATAAGAACCACTCGTCGAACTTGGCTTGGACCTTGCAGTTGGTACTGAACATGCGGATGTCAAGGCGTCAGGCTGGCCCATAGTGCAATGAAAGGATCTTGGAGACTGCGGCCATGCGTTTGCAATCCCCGTCGTAGAGGCAGCTGTTGACGATGAGGTTGAGGGGGACGCGACGCCAGAGGGGGCGCCACCGTCGAGAGAGCAGGTTGGTCGGCATGGTAGATTTGCTGGGGAGGAGGCCGATGATGAAGTCCATGCTTGCCGGATGTGGTTTTGGCTCGAGCCGCCTCCGCTTGTTGGCTGCCTCGCCGTCTATCCAGCCAGTGGCGATGCTGATGTACATGTGTGTTGGTGCGTATTGTGTGCTAGGTGTGCGCGAGTGCGTCCTTGTGTGCATGCCGTGACGCGTGGTGAAGTGTCCGCAAATGTGTCCTTCATGCGGGAGAAGTGTGCCCTCAATTTACTAGCGTGCGGGGTGCTACCATGTGTGGTTTCAACTTTGTTTACTTCACCACGTGTCAGATGGGCCTCTTGTTTACTTATTTTCACCCACTGCCACATGGGCCAGCACACGAAGAGAGAGAACACGAGCTGACAAGGCAGCATGTGGATTGGTTGACTGGTCAACTAAACAATATATGGAGCTATACGCTGACATAGTGACTGTATAATCCCTTGGTATAGAGAGATCGAGTGAAGGGGAGGCCCGTGAGAGATAGTAGAGAGAGAGAGAGAAAGAGCTACTCCCCCTTTCAATAATGTAGTGCCTATATTATTTTTAAAGTCAAACTTTTGAAACTCTGACCAAGTTTATAAATAATTACTTATATCTGCAATACCAAAGATAAATGATAGCATGAAGTAAGTACATGTTGTTATGAATCTAATGATCCTCCAGGTGTAAATGTTTTTGTCCACATATACCTGGTCAACCTTTTCTGAGGTTTGACTTTTCAAAACATCCGGATGTTTATGGACGTGAGAGAATACCTAACTAAAGAGAGATAGAGTGAGTGAAATAGAAAGAGTGAGTGAAAAAAGTGTATGCGCGTGTGTGAAAGAGTCATGGACAACACGCGATAAAGTAGAGAAAAAGTGTGTGTGTCTTATGCAAACATATCACATGTGCATCTTCGATAGCGGAAGCGAGGTGAGGAGATAGTGTGTCGTTGTTTGCAACTGAGAGAGAAAGACCCCTAGCACATGGCCAAGAGAGGTATGGCAAACTAGGAAGAGAGGTCGAGAGAGACACATGGAGAAAATGCACGCATGGGGAGGAGAGAGTGTATGTTTGTGACAGAGAGATCCCCTGGAGATTGTGATGTGACTACATGGTGGGAGATCGAGGGACAAGGTGTGTGCGCGATAGAAGATACCCCAAGAGATATCAAGATAGACGTATGGATGGAAGGAGACAATACGTGTGTTCCTGGTGGCTAGTGAGAGATAGTCATACTTAGGGGGAGTGCGTGTGTGTAACGCCTCGAGCCTGGTGCCCCAGAAGACTTCCAGCTATTCCGAGTTTCGCCGGGTGTTTCTTTTGTGCTTGCTCTTTTATTTTTGCATTGCATCATGTCATCATGCCATCATACCATTTAATTTTTATAACTCTTCTAAATAAAATCGTATGGATTTTTCGATCCATTTAAATCGAGGGATATTCACAATGGCGATTTCTCCTTATAACATATCCTCCCAATATATATAAGGAGCTATATCAAACCATTCCATAACACATTTGCGCGGTTCTTCAAATTTCCTTTTTATCCAACTCAACTTCTTTTCTTCCTTTGGTGCCTTTTAGTAAAATTGGGTTGCAATTTTACTTTATCCACAAATGTTCCAAATCAGCCCATACATCACATCTAGTGTGTAGGGCCATCTCCTATAATTTCAACCCATTTGGAGTTCTTTCGAATGGGTTTCGAAATTCAAACATGTCGAGTTAAATTCAACATGTGTGGATTTTACATCCTCTAAAAAATCCTTGGGCCATTTTTGTTAAATTCCTCATATTTTTTTGAGCCTAAGGAATGCCCTCCTAGCCTTTCTCTTCTTCCTTTTTTTCCCTGCTAGAGAGAGAGAAGAGAGCCTGCCTCCGCGCGCAGCCCAGCAGGCCATCTAGGCCCAACCGCAGCCCACTATCTAAGCCGGCCCAAGGCCCACCTAACCCTCTAACCCTAGCCGCAGCTTTGCCCGATCCTCTCTCCCTTCGTTCTCCCCCTGCGCCGCAGCGCACCCGCAACGCACGACGCCACGATCCCTCTCCCTCCTCTCGATCCCCATCTCCCTCTCGTCTCCTCCCTGCGCCCGCTCGCCGATCCCCTCGCCTCTCTCCTCTCGATCTCTCCCTCTCCCTCGCTCGTGCCCCCATCCTCACAGGGAGAGAGAGGAGCAGAGCCCTCGCGTGCGACCCCACCGCCGAACCTTCTCCGCCTCGCGCCTCCACCTCCGTCACCTGCGCCTGTGCCCCTCGCCCGTGGCCTCTCGCCTCCTCTGCTCGCAGCCGCCTCGGCCGCAAGCCGTCCCCGCCACCAAGTCCCTCGCCGCCCTGCTCTGCATCGCGGTACCCTCTCCCCTGCGCCCGCGGCATCGAGCAAGGCTCGATCCGGTCATGCGCGTGGACCTCGTGCAGCGCCAATCCTTGATGAACCACCATGTTGAGCCTCCATGAAGAACTCCGGTAATAAAAGGATGATAGAAAGAAAGAGAAGTTGAAAACGCAAGGTGAAGCCTTGCAATGATTTAGATGGAGCTTCGCAACGAGATAACCAAGAAAACTTGGAACTCCGGAAAAGAAAAGATATGTTTATGCATCTTGTTTACTTAGAACGACGGTAGTAAATAAGATGATCCCTTATAACAATTTCAAGAAAGTGTTCCCCCTAACTGTGCGCCATTGCTAAAGTTCGTCGTTTCGAAGCACCACGTGATGGTCGGGTGTGATAGATTCTTACGTTCACATACAACGGGTGTAAGACAGTTTTACACATGCAAAACACTTAGGGTTAACTTGACGAGCCTAGCATGTACAGACATGGCCTCGGAACACAGAGACCGAAAGGTCGAACATGAGTCATATGGAAGATACGATCAACATGGAGATGTTCACCGATGATGACTAGTCCGTCTCACGTGATGATCGGACACGGCCTAGTTGACTCGGATCGTGTAACACTTCGATGACTAGAGGGATGTCTAATCTGAGTGGGAGTTCATTAAATAATTTGATTAGATGAACTTAATTATCATGAACTTAGTCTAAAACCTTTGCAAATATGTCTTGTAGATCAAATGGCCAACGCTCATGTCAACATGAACTTCAACACGTTCCTAGAGAAAACCAAGCTGAAAGATGATGGCAGCAGCTATACAGACTGGGTCCGGAACCTGAGGATCATCCTCATAGCTGCCAAGAAAGCATATGTCCTAGAAGGATCGCTAGGTGAACCACCCATCCCAGAGAACCAAGACGTTATGAACGCTTGGCAGTCACGTGCTGATGATTACTCCCTCGTTCAGTGCGGCATGCTTTACAGCTTAGAACCGGGGCCCCAAAAGCGTTTTGAGCAACACGGAGCATATGAGATGTTCGAGGAGCTAAAACTGGTTTTTCAAGCTCATGCCCGGGTCGAGAGATATGAAGTCTCCGACAAGTTCTATAGTTGTAAGATGGAGGAAAATAGTTCTGTCAGTGAGCACATACTCAAAATGTCTGGGTTGCACAACCGCCTGTCCCAGCTGGAAATTAACCTCCCGGACGAGGCGGTCATTGATAGAATCCTTCAGTCGCTCCCACCGAGCTACAAGAGCTTTGTGATGAACTACAATATGCAGGGGATGGTGAAAACTATTCCTGAAGTATTTTCAATGCTGAAGTCAGCAGAGGTAGAAATCAAGAAAGAACATCAAGTGTTGATGGTCAATAAAACCACCATGTTCAAGAAGGGCAAGGGCAAGAAGAACTTCAAGAAGGACGGCAAGGATGTTGCCGCGCTCGGGAAGCCAGTTGCCGGGAAGAAGTCAAAGAATGGACCCAAGCCTGAGACTGAGTGCTTTTATTGCAAAGGGAAGGGTCACTGGAAGCGGAACTGCCCCAAATACTTAGCGGACAAGAAGGCCGGCAACACTAAAGGTATATTTGATATACATGTAATTGATGTGTACCTTACCAGTACTCGTAGTAACTCCTGGGTATTTGATACTGGTGCCATTGCTCATATTTGTAACTCACAGCAGGAGCTGAGGAATAAGCGGAGACTGGCGAAGGACGAGGTGACGATGCGCGTCGGGAATGGTTCCAAGGTCGATGTGATCGCCGTCGGCATGCTGCCTCTACATTTACCCACGGGATTAGTTTTAAACCTCAATAATTGTTATTTAGTGCCAAGTTTGAGCATGAACATTGTATCTACATCTCGTTTAATATGAGATGGCTACTCATTTAAATCCGAGAATAATGGTTGTTCTATTTATATGAGAGATATGTTTTATGGTCATGCCCCGATGGTCAATGGTTTATTCTTAATGAATCTCGAACGTAATGTTACACATCTTCATAGTGTGAATACCAAAAGATGTAAAGTTGATAACGATAGTCCCACATACTTGTGGCACTGCCGCCTTGGTCACATTGGTGTCAAGCACATGAAGAAGCTCCATCCTGATGGACTTTTAGAGTCTCTCGATTATGAATCATTTGACACATGTGAACCATGCCTCATGGGCAAAATGACCAAGACTCCGTTCTCCGGAACAATGGATCGAGCAACCAACTTATTGGAAATCATACATACCGATGTGTGCGGTCCAATGAGCGTTGAGGCTCGCGGAGGATATCGTTATGTTCTCACTCTCACTGATGACTTGAGTAGATATGGGTATGTCTACTTGATGAAGCACAGGTCTTAGACCTTTGAAAAGTTCAAGGAATTTCAGAATGAGGTAGAGAATCAACGTGACCGAAAGATAAAGTTCTTACGATCAGATCATGGAGGAGAATATTTAAGTCACGAATTTGGGACGCACTTAAGGAAATGTGGAATCGTTTCACAACTCACGCCGCCTGGAACACCTCAGCGTAATAGTGTGTCCGAACATCGTAATCGCACTCTATTTGATATGGTGTGGTCTATGATGTCTCTTACCGATTTACCGCTATCATTTTGGGGATACGCTCTAGAGACAGCTACATTCACTTTAAATAGGGCTTCGTCTAAATACGTTGAGACGAAACCGTATGAATTATGGTTTGGGAAGAAACCTAAGCTGTCATTTCTAAAAGTTTGGGGATGCGATGCTTATGTCAAGAAACTTCAACCTGAAAAGCTCGAACCCAAGTCAGAAAAATGCGTCTCCATAGGATACCCCAAGGAAACCATTGGGTATACCTTCTACTTAAGATCCGAGGGCAAGATCTTTGTTGCCAAGAACGGATCCTTTCTAGAAAAAGAGTTTCTCTCGAAAGAAGTAAGTGGGAGGAAAGTAGAACTCGATGAAGTACTACCTCTTGAACCGGAAAGTAGTGCAGCTCAGGAAAATGTTCCTGTGGTTCCTACACCAACTGGAGAGGAAATTAATGATGATGATCAAGGTACTTCGGATCAAGTTGCTACTGAACTTCATAGGTCCACAAGGACACGTTCCACACCAGAGTGGTATGGCAACCCTGTCCTGGAAATCATGTTGTTAGACAACGGTGAACCTTTGAACTATGAAGAAGCGATGGCGGGCCTAGATTCCAACAAATGGCTTGAAGCCATGCAATCCGAGATAGAATCCATGTATGAAAACAAAGTATGGACTTTGACAGACTTGCCCGATGATCGGCGAGCGATAGAAAACAAATGGATCTTTAAGAAGAAGACGGACGCGAATGGTAATATTACTATCTATAAAGCTCGACTTGTCGCTAAGGGTTATCGGCAAGTTCAAGGGGTTGACTACGATGAGACTTTCTCTCCCGTAACGAAGCTGAAGTCCGTCCGAATCATGTTAGCAATTGCCGCATACTATGATTATGAGATATGGCAGATGGACGTCAAAACGGCATTCCTTAACGGGCATCTTAAGGAAGAACTGTATATGATGCAGCCAGAGGGTTTTGTCGATCCTAAGAATGCTAACAAAGTATGCAAGCTCCAGCGATCCATTTATGGGCTGGTGCAAGCATCTCGGAGTTGGAACATTCGCTTTGATGAGATGATCAAAGCATTTGGGTTTATGCAGACTTATGGAGAAGCCTGCGTTTACAAGAAAGTGAGTGAGAGCTCTGTAGCATTTCTCATATTATATGTAGATGACATACTCTTAATGGGAAATGATATATAACTTTTGGACAACATTAAGGCCTACTTGAACAAGTGTTTTTCAATGAAGGACCTTGGAGAAGCTGCTTACATATTAGGCATCAAAATCTATAGGGATAGATCGAGACGCCTCATAGGTCTTTCACAAAGCACATACCTTGATAAGATTTTGAAGAAGTTCAAAATGGATCAGTCCAAGAAAGGGTTCTTGCCTGTATTGCAAGGTGTGAGATTGAGCTCGGCTCAATGCCCGACCACGGCAAAAGATAAAGAAGAGATGAGTGTCATCCCCTATGCTTCAGCCATAGGATCTATTATGTATGCAATGATGTGTACCAGACCTGATGTAAACCTTGCCGTAAGTTTGGTAGGAAGGTACCAAAGTAATCCCGGCAAGGAACACTGGACAGCGGTCAAGAATATCTTGAAGTACCTGAAAAGGACAAAGGACATGTTTCTCGTTTATGGAGGTGACGAAGAGCTCGTCGTAAAGGGTTACGTCGATGCTAGCTTCGACACAGATCTGGATGACTCTAAGTCACAAACCGGATACGTGTATATGTTGAATGGTGGAGCAGTAAGCTGGTGCAGCTGCAAGCAGAGCATCGTGGTGGGATCTACATGTGAAGCGGAGTACATGGCAGCCTCGGAGGCAGCACATGAAGCAATTTGGGTGAAGGAGTTCATCACCGACCTAGGAGTCATACCAAATGCGTCGGGGCCGATCAAACTCTTCTGTGACAACACTGGAGCTATTGCCCTTGCCAAGGAGCCCAGGTTTCACAAGAAGACCAGGCACATCAAGCGTCGTTTCAACTCCATCCGTGAAAATGTTCAAGATGGAGACATAGATATTTGCAAACTACATACGGATCTGAATGTCGCAAACCCGTTGACTAAACCTCTTTTGCGAGCAAAACATGATCAACACCAAAACTCTATGGGTGTTTGATTCATCACAATGTAACTAGATTATTGACTCTAGTGCAAGTGGGAGACTGTTGGAAATATGCCCTAGAGGCAATAATAAAAGGATTATTATTATATTTCCTTGTTCATGATAATTGTCTTTATTCATGCTATAATTGTATTATCCGGAAATCGTAATACACGTGTGAATACATAGACCATAATATGTCCCTAGTAAGCCTCTAGTTGACTAGCTCGTTAATCAACAGATAGTCATGGTTTCCTGACTATGGACATTAGATGTCGTTGATAATGGGATCACATCATTAGGAGAATGATGTGATGGACAAGACCCAATCCTAAGCATAGCACAAGATCGTGTAGTTCGTTTTGCTAGAGATTTTCCAATGTCAAGTATCTTTTCCTTAGACCATGAGATCGTGTAACTCCCGGATACCGTAGGATAGCTTTGGGTGTACCAAACGTCACAACGTAACTGGGTGACTATAAAGGTGCACTACAGGTATCTCCGAAAGTGTCTGTTGGGTTTACACGGATCGAGACTGGGATTTGTCACTCTGTATGACGGAGAGGTATCTCTGGACCCACTCGGTAATGCATCATCATAATGAGCTCAAAGTGACCAAGTGTTTGGTCAAGGGATCATGCATTACGGTACGAGTAAAGTGACTTGCCGGTAACGAGAGTGAACGAGGTATTGGGATACTGACGATCGAGTCTCTGGCAAGTAACGTACCGATTGACAAAGGGAATTGTATACGGGGTTGATTGAATCCTCGACATCATGGTTCAGCCGATGAGATCATCGAGGAGAATGTGGGAGCCAACATGGGTATCCAGATCCCACTGTTGGTTATTGACCGGAGAGCCGTCTCGGTCATGTCTGCGTGTCTCCCGAACCCGTAGGGTCTACACACTTAAGGTTCGCTGACGCTAGGGTGATTAGGAAGACTTGTATGTGTTTACCGAATGTTGTTCGGAGTCCCGGATGAGATCCCGGATGTCACGAGGAGTTCCGAAATGGTCCGGAGGTGAATATTTATATATGGGAAGTTGTCATACGGTCACCGGAAAGTTTCGAGGGCATATCGGTATTGTACCGGGGCCACTGGAGGGGTTCCGGGCGTCCACCAGGAGGGGCCACCTCTCTCGAAGGGCTTCATGGGCTGTAGGGGGCAGGGAACCAGCCCCTGGAAGGCTGGGCGCACCCCCCCTTGGGCCCATGCGCCTAGGGTTGGGGGGGAACCCTATTGGGGGCGCCCCCTTGCTTGGGGGGCAAGCCCCCTCCCTTGGCCCCCCCTCTAGATCTCATCTAGAGGGGGCCGGCCCCCTTCCCCCTTCCCCTATAAATAGAGGGGCGAGGAGAGGGATGCACAAAACATCCAAGGTGCAGCCCCTCCCCTCCCCAACACATCTCCTCCGCGTGAGCTTGGCGAAGCCCTACCGGAGATCTGCCACTCCATCACCACCACGCCGTCGTGCTGCTGTTGGAGCCTTCTTCCTCAACCTCTCCCTCCTCCTTGCTGGATCAAGGTGTGGGAGACGTCATCCGCTCCGTACGTGTGTTGAACACGGAGGTGCTGTCCGTTCGGCACTTGGTCATCGGTGATTTGGATCACGGCGAGTACGACTCCATCATCCCCGTTCTCTTGAACGCTTCCGCTCGCGATCTATAAAGGTATGTAGATGAACTTCTATCACTCGTTGCTTAGATGAACTCATAGATGGATCTTGGTGAAACCATAGGAATTTTTTTATTTTCTGCAACGTTCCCCAACAGATATATTGCCACGCAACATTCCACCGTTCCGTTTATTATGACACGCTTCATCATTGTCATATTGCCTTGCATGATCATGTAGTTGACATCGTATTTGTGGCAAAGCCACCTTCATAATTCTTTCATACATGTCACTCTTGATTCATTATCCCGGTACACCACCGGAGGCATCCACATAGAGTCATATTTTGTTCTAAGATTCTTGAGTTGTAACTAGATAAAAGTGTGATGATGTTCATTGTCGGAGCATTGTCCCATGTGAGGAAAGGATGATGGAAGCAATGATTCCCTCACAAGTTGGGATGAGTATCCGGACTTTATGAAAAGAAAAATAAAAGAGGCCAAAGAAGCCCAAATAAAAAATAGAGGCCAAAGAAGCCCACCAAAAAAATGGAGAGAAAAAGAGAGAAGGGACAATGTTACTATCCTTTTACCACACTTGTGCTTCAAAGTAGCACCATGATCTTCATGATAGAGAGTCTCCTATTTTGTCACTTTCACATACTAGTGGGAATTTTTCATTATAGAACTTGGCTTGTATATTCCAATGATGGGCTTCCTCAAATTGCCCTAGGTCTTCGTGAGCAAGAAAGTTGGATGCACGCCCACTTAGTTTCTCTTCATGAGCTTTCATACACTTATAGCTCTAGTGCATCCGTTGCATGGCAATCCCTACTCACTCACATTGATATCTATTAATGGGCATCTCCATAGCCTGTTGATACGCCTAGTTGATGTGAGACTATCTTCTCCTTTTTTGTCTTCTCCACAACCACCATCCTATTCCACCTATAGTGCTATGTCCATGGCTCACACTCATGTATTGCATGAAGATTGAAAAAGTTTGAGAATACTAAAGTATGAAACAATTGCTTGGCTAAAACCGGGGTTGTGCATGATTTAAATAGTTTTTGTGATCAAGATAGAGCATAGCCAGACTATATGATTTTGTAGGGATAACTTTCTTTGGCCATGTTATTTTGAGAATACATGATTACTTTGTTAGTATGCTTGAAGTATTGTTACACTTTTGTCTTGAATCTTTCGGATCTGAACATTCATGCCACAATAAAGAAAATTACATTGAGAATTATGCTAGGTAGCATTCCACATCAAAAATTCTGTTTTTATCATTTACCTACTCGACGACGAGCAAGAATTAAGCTTGGGGATGCTTGATACGTCTCCAGAGTATCTATAACTTTTGATTGTTCCATGCTATTATATTATCTGTTTTGGATGTTTAATGGGCTTTATTATACACTTCTATACTATTTTTGGGACTAACCTATTAACCGGAGGCCCAGTCCAAATTGCTGTTTTTTTGCCTATTTCAGTGTTTCGCAGAAAAGGAATATCAAACGGAGTCCAAACAGAATGAAACCTTCGGGAGAGTCATTTTTGGAACAAACGCAATCCAGGAGACTTGGAGTGGATGTCAAGGAAGCAACGAGGCGGCCACGAGGCAGGGAGGCGCGCCAAGGGGGGTAGGCGCGCCCCCACCCTCGTGGGCCCCTCGTGGCTCCTCTAACCGTTTCGCCTATATATACTCATATACCCTGAAAACATCCGAGAGCACCACGAAAACCTATTTCCACCACCGCAACCTTCTGTACCCATGAGATCCCATATTGGGGCCTTTTCTGGCGCTCCGTCGGAGGGGGAATCGATCATGGAGGGCTTCTACATCAACACCATAGGCTCTCCGATGTGTGAGTAGTTTACCTTAGACCTTCGGGGTCCATAGTTATTAGCTAGATGGCTTATTCTCTCTCTTTGGATCTCAATACAAAGTTCTCCTCGATCTTCTTGGAGATATATTCGATGTAATTCTTTTTGTGGTGTGTTTGTCGAGATCCGATGAATTGTGGGTTTATGATCAAGATTATCTATGAACAATATTTGAATCTCCTCTGAATTATTTTATGTATGATTTGTTATCTTTCAAGTCTCTTTGAATTATCAGTTTGGTTTGGCCTACTAGATTGATATTTCTTGCAATGGGAGAAGTGCTTAGCTTTGGGTTCAATCTTGCGGTGTCCTTTCCCGGGGACAGCAGGGCCAACAAGGCACGTATTGTATTGTTGCCATCGAGGATAAAAAGATGGGGTTTATATCATATTGCTTGAGTTTATCCCTCTACATCATGTCATCTTGCCTAATGTGTTACTTTGTTCTTATGAACTTAATACTCTAGATGCATGCTGGATAGCAGTCGATGTGTGGATTAATAGTAGTAGATGCAGAATCGTTTTGATCTACTTGTCGTGGACGTGATTCCTATATACATGATCATGCCTAGATATTCTCATAACTATGCACTTTTCTATCAATTGCTTGACAGTAATTTGTTCACCCACCATAATACTTATGCTATCTTGAGAGAAGCCACTAGTGAAACCTATGGCCCCCAGGTCTATTTTCCATCATATAATTTTCCGATCTATTTTTATTTAGCAATCTTTACTTTCCAATCTATATCATAAAAATACCAAAAATATTTATCTTATTATCTCTAGCAGATCTCACTTTTGCAAGTGGCCGTGAAGGGATTGACAACCCTTTATCGTGTTGGTTGCAAGGTTCTTATTTGTTTGTGCAGGTATGAGGGATTTGAGTGTAGCCTCATACTGGATTGATACTAAGGGAAATACTTACGCTACTTTGCTGCATCACCCTTTCCTCTTCAAGGGAAAACCAACGCATGCTCAAGAGGTAGCAACGACGACCGCATGAACCATAACGGAGCCGATTCACCCGCGCTATTGTGCACAGCGCCGGAGTGGCTCCAACTTCAGATGCGTCCAAGTCCCTGTCGTTGCTTCCGCATATCCGTCGATCATCGCAACATCTCTGCTTTCCTGCTGCCGGGAGCCACCGCAACCGCGCCGACCTCACCAACTCGGCAGCTTTAGCTTCCTACTTCACCGTGCCGCAAGATAGGCCATGCACTCATCTTAAATCACTTTATTTAGGCGTCACTTGTCTGAATTTTTATTCTAGGCCAATCGATTCCCAAGGGGAAGCAACACCCCTTGAGGCGGTGGAGCTCCTAGGCTGTCGGTTGGCTGGTGTCTAACGTAAGGGTGCGGGGGCGCAAGTTCGCCGTAGAAGTAGCGCTTAGGTTGCTATCTTAGAGTTGCGTGGGTTGAAAGTACTGCCACTGCAGATCTGGATGACGGCGAGTCTTTGTGTATTAGCCGGGGCTGGCGCAATGACAGCAGTGCGTTGGGGTGGGGAGCGGGGTTTTGGTTGGAGCTCTTGCGGCCAGGGATGGCAAAAGCAGACTGCTCTGCCGGTGGCACTACTAGGAAAAGGGCTATAGATGGAATTGACACTAATGGCGCACCAGACATGTGGTGCGCCATTACTATATACTAATGGCGCACCATGTGTTGGTGCGCCATTAGTGTCCAAATACTAATGGCGCACCACATCCACGGTGCGCCATTAGTAAAAATATTTTTTTAAAATTTTGTTCAAAACTACTAATGGCGCACCGTGGGAGTGGTGCGCCATTACTAGTTGAACTAGTAATGGCGCACCACTCCCACGGTGCGCCATTAGTAAAAAAAAATTAACACTCCTTTTTGAATTTTTTTCAAAACTACTAATGGCGCACCGTGGGTGTGGTGCGCCATTACTAGTTAAACTAGTAATGGCGCACCATGCCACGGTGCGCCATTAGTAACCTTGGCCACCACTTCCACCGAATGCACCCCCCCCCTGTGGATCGCCTTTTCAGTTTTAAAAAAATAAAAGAAAATGATAAAAATGTCAAAAAATAAAAGAAAATAAGTTTCCCATGTGATATGTGGCCTAGTTGTTGGGAAAATTTGCAAATATGAATTTTGACTTCATTTGCAAAATCTCGCGAGAATTTGTAAAAATGGGCATAACTTTTGCATACTAACTCGGATGAAAAAGTTTTTTATATGAAAAATCATCTACTCGAAAAGTTACATCCAAATTTAACTGGGGGAACCCCGTTAAACATTTTCAAAATCCTCAAAAACCTAACAGAAAAAAAGATATGGGGCTTTTAAGATCTGGAGAGGCAAAAAAATCAAAAAAATTCAAACTTACTAATGGCGCACCTACCCATGGTGCGCCATTACTATCTTCCCGCCTTCAAAATTCAAAATAAGTCAAAAAATAAAAAAAAGTTACTAATGGCCCACCTGACCATGGTGCACCATTAGTATCTTCCCGCCTTCAAAATTCAAAATAAATCAAAAAAATAAATTTTTTTACTAATGGCGCACCTGCCCGCAGTGCGCCATTAGTATGCCGTATATATGGCTGGTCCTCTCCTCCTCTCTTCATTTCATCTTCCCTTCTCTCCTCCACCATACTTCTCCTCTCCGGTGACCTCCTCCTCCTCTCCGGCGACCTCCTCCTCCCTCCTCCCTCCTCCCCTCCCCTCCCCTCCCCTCCCCTCATGGTTTCTTCTCCGGCGACCTCCTCCTCCCTCCTCCCTCCTCCCCTCCCCTCCCCTCCCCTCCCCTCATGGTTTCTTCTCCCTCCTCTCCGGTGAGCTCCTCCTCCCTCCTCTCCGGTGAGCTCCTCCTCCCTCCTCTCCGGTGAGGCAAAAAATCCCTCCTCTCCGGTGAGCTCCTCCTCCCTCCTCTCCGGTGAGCTCCTCCTCCCTCCTCTCCGGTGAGGCAAAAAATCCCTCCTCTCTGGTGAGCTCCTCCTCCCTCCTCTCCGGTGAGCTCCTCCTCCCTCCTCTCTGGTGAGCTCCTCCTCCCTCCTCTCCGGTGAGCTCCTCCTCCCTCCTCTCTGGTGAGCTCCTCCCATCCCCTCATGGTTTCTCCTTCCTCCTCTCCAGCGACCTCCTCCTCCTCCTCTCCGGCGAACTCCTCTCCGGCAAAAGACCATGGCAACAAGATCCAAAAACAGGAACAAAATTTGAAATAATGTCGTGCCAAAAAACAAGCAGAAAAAACGAGCAAAAAATGGGCAAAAAATCACGATCCAGATCTAGATTTAAAATGGTGCATCACTAATGGCGCATCACAGGACAGTGCGCCATTAGTATGCCGCGGTTACTAATGGCGCATCCAGTTGTGGTGCGCCATTAGTATCCAAAGCACCTGGGTATACATGGCCCCTGGGAGGCATACTAATGGCGCACCGTGGCCTATACTAATGGCGCACCAGTGGTGCGCCATTAGTATACCAGATACTAATGCCGCACCACTGGTGCTCCATTAGTAAAAATTACTAATGGCGTGCTAGTAATGGCGCACCGGTGATGCGCCATTAATGGCCAAATTAGGTGCGCCATTAGTAGCGGTTTTTCTAGTAGTGTGGTCGTTGGCTCTTCGGGGAATATTCTAAACAGTGTCAGCCGGGAGGCACAAGGCGGTCATCAAGCGATCCGGCATAGATCGGATAGTACCAAAATAAAACAAAATCGTGTGACCCCAATTTAGCTTTCAGTCAATAGACGTGTGACCACTCTCGTACCTTATTGTTGATCTCTTAGGGTATTTCTTCAGATCAGAGATATGTGTCGTTCTTAACATTATTTGTTTTCTACATCTTCAGCCACACCGTCTTCCTTCTCACGGCAGCTGCTCCAACAAGGGAAGCATACACCAGAAGGGAGCTATAGTCCCCACTCGACAGTTCCCTGCATCAAATGTGTGTGCCCGACATGGACAACCACAACAACTGCAGGGCCATTGACAAGACAACACATGATTCTCACTCGTATGGATGGCGGCCAGATGGGTTGTACCCTCATCTTACTTGTGTGCAACGTTTATGGCTTCGTTATTCATCTAAGCATGGAAAATATATTATAACATTTCACTGTATATTCATGTTGATCTCTTAAGAGTTTGTTCAGGAGTTAACGATGTTCCATAGTTCAGATAAGAGACTTGTTCTTTAGGTAACAATGTTCCATACTTATCATTCATCAGCCAATGCTATCCCACAAGCTGGTGATTATACCACTTCTAGTGTTACCTATGTTGTTCTTTAATACTTTTGTGTGCCATCTAATTAATCTCGAGTATAAATGATACATATTCTGCAGCTTTCATCTGTGTTCTCCCTTTAGTTTTTGGGACCTGTTGCTGCTAGTTAAGCCCAGTCCTACTATTTATGTCGTCTCCTACAGGCATGTTAGATAAATCTAACTACTATTTGTGTTCCATGCATGTTAGATATAATTGCACACACTAATATATCCACAAGAACCTCACAGAGCAATGTAACGACCAACAAACTTGACGTTAATGATACCCAATATGATGGAACGTGTAAAGGCAGTTCTTCAGAAGACTTGTAGAAAGATGACGAATCCTATTCAACCCACAAGGTCCTTGCTCTAACTTGGCTCGTGATATGGTTACAACATGCATATAATGTCCTGGAGTGCATCTACTTTGTTGCAATGCCATGTGCTTAGCCTACTGATCATGCATCTAAATATGTCATGCCTTCCTGTTTTTCAGTACCTATCCCATTCATGATAACATGTTTTCAAATTCAAGTACTGTCATTCTACTCTGTCGCAATGCTATCTGCTTAGTTTGTACATCATGCTTCTAAATATCTTATGCATTGTTATTCATCAGTATGTACTTCATCTGTCTACCATGCCATGTTTTTTACATTGAATTGTTGTTCTAGTGGTCTGTTACAATGCCATCTTAGTTAACCAATCATACACACATATTTTTCCTTAGTGTTTTTCTATATGTATTCGGCTATCATACAGTTTTTACAGTCAACTAGTGTTTTTTTTACTCTGTTGTCCTGTCGTATCCCTAGCTCTTACATCATACTCCCTCTGTGTGGATTACATGTCACAGAAATAGATAAAAATGGATCTATCTAGAACTGAAATACGCCTAGACACATCCATTTATTTCTGGATGGAGGGAATACATGTCAATATGTCATGCCTTTCTATTCTTCAGTACCTATTCCATCTCTCTGTCGTAGCATGTTTTACAACTAAAGCACCATTCTTCTATATAAGGCATGCAAGGGGAAGACGACTACGTTAGAATCTGAAGGGTTACAAACAAGGTCTTTGCAAAAGATCCAAATGCCAGGAGATAGTGAACCAACCCCAGTGTTCATAGATACTTCTCCAGCACAAAGAAACCCAACTCCTACTGATAATAAGCAGATTCAAGTGGCCAAAGAACTAGTTTGCTCCAATCCAGCAAAAATATGTCAACTCCATTCTAAAAAGCGTGTGTGTATCCTTGTCGGATTTCGGGTTTCGCGAACCCTTGATAGGTTCGAACTCTGGGGTGCGTGCAGAGATCTCAACCTACCTAACCTGCCTACTTGCAATATTCTAAGCCTAGCGCGTCGAGCTCAAAGGGACAGAGAGACACACCAGTTTATCCTAGTTCGGGACACCTTGCGGTGTAATACCCTACTCTGGTGTTTTTGGGTGGATTGACTCGAGGGGCTGAGGATGAACTAGTAAAGTGGATGAACCGGCCTCAGGAGGTGAGGTGTTCTTGAGCTCAAGAGAGCTGGTGAGGTGGTCGGGTGAGAATGAATCCAATCCTCATTCTACTCTCTCTCTCTGATTCGACCTTCCTCTCCTTTCTTTCCTTCGCCCTTTCTATGTTGGTGGCTAAGTCCTATTTATAGTGGCCTTGGTCCTCTTCCCAAATGTTGGTGGGAAGGGATCCCACAACAGCCAGATTTGAAGGGGGTCAAGAAGTACATCTTATCCTGACTAAAGTGGTCTTCGCCTGCGAAAACCCTCTGGTCGTGACGCTGCGGTGGGCTTGATGATGACCTCCGTCCTACCGTCCTGGCAGTCTTGGTCTTGTTGCACCAGAATGGAAACATTTGGCTGATTCCTCAGGACTCCGTGCCTACTGCTTGCCTCCTTAGCACCAAAGAGTAAACTGGTACTCTGTGCCCGCTGGCGCCTGCCTGGCCTTGGTCGTCATGGCTCACGTCAGCTGAGCCTCGTGAGGTGCATCCTGCATAGAAGTCTCCGCCCCTCGGGAGCCAGCCTGAGGAGGCCGATTCCCTTGGAGGTCTTGGCGTCATCCGCCTCGCGAGGGTCTTGCACTACTGCAGGATGCTGCTAACACGACACTACGATCAGAGACCCTTTGAGAAATTGCGTGCGATGCAATAATCGCAAACGGTGGTGTCAGAGAATTGTCAAAAATGTCCAAAACGTTTGCGATGAGGAGGAACAAAAGAAACGAGCAGCCAGATGAAGGCGTGTGCGATACACAGCATACGGTTCACTTGGATGAACTGTTTGTGATGAGGCGGAACAACAAAAACGGGCAGCCAGATGAAGGTGTGTGCGATATACGGCATAGAGTTCACTCAGATGAACTGTTTGCGTTGAGCCAAGAGAACAGAAACGGTTCAACTTAACATGATGTGTGTGATACATGGCAAACAGGTCTGTAATTAGAAATGTGTGGGAAGACCGATAACAACACAGACGATTCTTGTTAACAAGCCGTGTGTGTTGTGAGCAAATGATTGTTGGTATACAATCGTCAGTGATTGATGAAATCATCACCGACGGGTTCCCTTGTTTAGTCTGTGTGCGATGTGATTTGCTCTGTCTACAACAAATATACTTAAAAAGACAACATTGCATAACCAAATTAAGCATATAATTAGACAAGTGACTACACAGATAACATTTTCACACACCAAAGTAAGCAATTACATGCATACTAAACTAGGAGAAACAAGGATCTAATCATCTACTTCTTATTTCAATGACGCCTGCCATTGCTCTGCTTTCGGCTGGATCCCTCGCCGTTTTGGGGAAGGAGGCACTTCCTCATGTCAACAATCCACCTGTACATGTCGTCGCACGTGTACGCCTCCTTGGCCGCGTACACGATGTGATCTTTGTCGAGTTTCTTCATCCAGGCCGAGTGCCAGGCACGCTTGTCATTGTTGCAGGAATCCTTCATGTCTCTGTAGTAGGGGTCACCGATGGCCTCGGCGAGGTGAACCAGTGAGTCCTTCTCATGGTCCTTGCTGCCCCAGATCTTGTATTGGCCCTGGATGTCGACAAGATTCTGGCAGGCGATGCCCGAATTCTTGAGCACCTTGATATCGTTGGTGATGTCAACCGTAGCGAACATGTAGTGGGGGCTGTTGACAAACCTGGCGAAACGCTTGCAAGGCCTTGTGGCCAGGTGATACGTCTCCAATGTATCTATAATTTTTTATGTACTCATGCCATTTTTATAATATTTTTACATGATTTTGGTATGATTTGGTTAGAACTAACCCGGACTGATGAAGTTTTCAGCAGAAGTACTATGGTGTTGTTTTTGTGCAGAAATAAAAGTTCTCGGAATGCGCTGAAAATCAACGGAGATTTTTTTGGAAAATATAGAAAATACTGGAACAAAAAGTTATTGGAGGGGAGTCCCATGGGGCCCACAAGGGTGGGGGGCGCGCCCACCCCCTGGGGCACGCCTCTGTGCCTCGTGGACTCCTCGTGGGTCCTCCTAACTTGTTCTCGACGCCAAAGCCTCCTATAAATACAGAAACCTCCGGAAAATAACCTAGATCGGGAGTTCTGCCGCCGCAAGCCTCTGTAGCCACCATAAACCTCTTGGGAGCCCGTTCCGGCACCCTGCTGGAGGGAGAATCCATCACTGGTGGCCATCTTCATCATTCCCTCGGGGCTAAGGGTTTGTACCAGTAGCTATGTGTTTTATCTCTCTCTCATGTTCTTGATTTGGCACGATCTTGATGTATCGCGAGCTTTGCTATAATAGTTGGATCTTATGATGTTTCTCCCCCTCTACTCTTTCGTAATGGATTGAGTTTCCCCTTTGAAGTTATCTTATCAGATTGATTCTTTAAGGATTTGAGAACACTTGATGTATGTCTTGCGTGGGATACCCGTGGTGACAATGGGGTATTCTATTGATCCACTTGATGTATGTTTTGGTGATCAACTTGCGGGTTCCGTGACCTTGGGAATCTATGCATAGGGGTTGGCACATGTTTTCATCTTGACTCTCCGGTAGAAACTTTGGGGCACTCTTTGAAGTTCTTTGTGTTGGTTGAATAGATGAATCTAAGATTGTGTGATGCATATCGTATAATCATACCCGCGGATACTTGAGGTGACATTGGAGTATCTAGGTGACATTAGGGTTTTGCTTGATGTGTGTCTTAAGGTGTTATTTTTACTATGGACTCTAGGGCTGTTTGTGACACTTATAGGAATAGCCCAATGGATTGATCGGAAAGAATAACTTTGAGGTGGTTTCGTACCTTACAATAATCTCTTCATTTGTTCTCCGCTATTAGTGACTTTGGAGTGACTCTTTGTTGCATGTTGAGGGATAGTTATATGATCCAATTATGTTATTATTGTTGAGAGAACTTGCACTAGTGAAAGTATGACCCCTAGGCCTTGTTTAGAAGCATTGCAATACCATTCTTGCTCACTTTTATCATTAGTTACCTTGTTGTTTTTATATTTCAGATTATAAAAACCTATATCTACCATCCATATTGCACTCGTATCACCATCTCTTCGCCGAACTAGTGCACCTATACAATTTACCATTGTATTGGGTGTGTTGGGGACACAAGAGACTCTTCGTGATTTGGTTGTAGGGTTGTTTGAGCGAGACCATCTTCATCCTACACCTCCCACAGATTGATAAACCTTAGGTCATCCACTTGAGGGAAATTTGCTACTGTCCTACAAACCTCTACACTTGGAGGCCCAACAATGTCTACAAGAAGAAGGTTGTGCAGTAGACATCAAGCTCTTTTCTGGCGCCCTTGCCGAGAGGTTAGTGCTTGAAGGTATATCTTTTGAACTTGCAGTCGAATCTTTTAGTTTCTTGTTTCTATCACTAGTTTAGTCTATAAAAGAAAACTACAAAAAATGGAATTGAGGGTGCCTCATATGCTTCATCTTTTTAATATCTTTCGTGAAAATGATGGAAATGAAAATTGTGCCCAAGTGCTAGAAGAAGAATGTATTAAAATGTTTGGCACCAAATCTTTGAATGATGAACATGATTGCACCATTGTTACTATGAACTATTTAAATATCCATATTACTAATGATGATTGCATTAGTCATGATGAAAATGTCTCTTATAAGCATGTCAACTTTTGTGGAGTGCATGGAGTTTGCAAGTACACACCAAATAGGGAAGATAGATTTTGCAAGAGGCATAAGTATTTAGAAACTAAATGGTTGCAAGAAAGGCTAGATGTTTGTGCTGAAAATTTAAAATTTCTTAGCCATACTTGTGAACTTTGCAATGACCGTGCACTACAAAAAAATACACTTCCCTGATGATACGTGTTTGTCACAGTAGGTCATGTTTTCTGTCATGCATTTACATCCATGACGATTTTATGAAAAAATCAAGATAGTCATACATGTGCTGTCGTAGAAGTGTTCCATGACATTACCAAAATTATCATGACGGAAGTGTCCACTTCCATGATGATAAATCGCGCGTCACAGAAGTGCTTTTGTCAAGGGTAACCGACACGTGGCATCCACCGTAATGAAATGCCGTTAAGCTATCGGGTCCGGTTTTGGATCTGATAACCCATTAACAGCCCGGACCAATGGGGATTTTCCATGTGTAAAATCAAAATTGGCTGGAGGAAACACCGTTGGGATAGATGTCATCCACTCATTGGACCGAAGGCGCCTATGATACGTTGACATGTGGCACGGCCCAACAGAGTCCCATTCCTGTGAAAAGGCCGGCCCGTTTGACTTGGTTAAAAGGTGGCGGGCTGGCCCACAGAAAGCCTGTTAACGGCCTGTTTACAGCTCGCTAACCCAGGGCCCATTACGACCTATCCGAATTAGGCCCAGTAGCGTCATCTGGGCCGTCCAATATGATTCTAGCCCGTTTTAACTTCTGGCCCATGTATGGCCCATGACGTCTTTCGGCCCATATGATGCCCTTTGTAACTCTTGGCCCATTACTGGCCCGTGGTGAAACTGGCCCGTAATGAAAAGTGTATCACTTTATACCCATTAACAGCCCATTATTCCATTGGGCCGTTTGCAGCCCATGTTATCTTTCGGCCTTCTCAGGGCCCATTTATTCTTGGGATCATTTCTAGCATTCAGTTACTTATGACCCGTTACTGTCATTTTCTGCTTGTGGGCCAAATTCAAGCCGTGGTTACAGCCGGCCCGTTTGTGGCCCGTTAATACATTGGGCCGTTTTCATAGTGTCATCAAATACGGCCTATTAACGACGGCCCGTTATGGTCGGCCCATGAACGGACGATTCCAACTCTAGCCCGTTTATGGACATAATGCGGTCTGTTATTGGCCCATGTTTGGCTAATCGATCATATGTCCCATATAAGGCCCATTGATGATACGGCCCGTAGAATGCCAATTGTGTCTACGGCCCGTAGAAGGCCCATTGTTTCTACGGCCCATAGAAGGCCCATTGTTTCTACGGCCCGTAGGAGGCCCGGTGTCACTACAGTAAATATGTAACCCATGGTTATTGTGGCCTAGTTTTAAAAAATAGGTTATTGCGGCCACTAGCAAACCGCAGAAAAAGAACTGCACTAACTACAAGCAAGCAAATAAACAAGACAACAAGGAAATAAATAAGCAAACAACTTATGCTAGGCTATCACGGCTATTACACATATGCATCAAAGTTCGCCACCAATGCAAATAAACGCACCGACAAAAGAATATACAAAACTGATAGCACTTCAGAAGGCACTAGGCCTGGCCAGGTCGGGCCCCGCAAACAGCCGAACAAGCTGATTAGACCTCAGTTGTGTCAACGATAGATGCTTCATCCCTAGCTGTATGGCATGATAGTGCGCAAGGCAGTCGTCTGACATCTTCATTACATCTTTGACTTCAAGTTGGAGCTGAGCTAAAGCAAGCCTTTCCGCTTTAAGTTGAGACTAAAGAAGTCGAACTGATTGAGGCAACGACTGCACAGAGGTTGTCTCACACCTGCTGGTGAGTAGCTTCAACTCGCTGTCTTCATCAAGACACGACCTTAGGGTCATCTTGCTGTCCTCAGGATGTTTTGGCTCACTATCTTCCCTAAAGTTTTGCCTGCCATAAGAGATACGACTCTGAAAGAGAAACAAGGAGACACGTAACACAATTATATAAGAAAATAAATGGATCTGTTCTGCATAAGGAACATATTTTTACAACTACAATTTGAAACTGGTAGTTGTTGCAAACATCCAATCAGATGTAAACAACAAAAGTAAACAATAGTGGAGGAAATGATGCCTATCCAAATCTATACTAGAACAAAGTTTGAAGGCTTGAGAAGGATGAACTTACATTACATGTTAACACGGGCTGGACAAAGCCCTTCTCCATGTTGATGGAAGGATAATTCGATAAATTCCCCAAAGAAAATTCTTTATAAGCATTGCCATTATTCTACATTTTGCAAAGAGTAAATATAGATCAAATAATATTGGAAGAAACAGAGGATAATGAAGCTCAAGTGTAGATTGATGATACATAATCAAATAGCAATTAATTAAGTGCAGTGTTACAAGGCAAAAGGGCGAGAGGTACTGACAAGAGCAATGCAGAGCCTAGTATTGTTGTGAGATCGTATGATCCCTGAGCAAGGAGATTCATCTGAAATTAGTTTTCATACAAGAGAGAAGGTAAGGCACATGCAAAAATTTAGGATTTCAAATTTTGAATTGATATCATAGATAGTACCTGATGCTGGGCTCTCAGCAGTTCTAATAGGGGTTTGGCCACTAGAGAAGGGGTAAAGTGTGGTACAGTTGGGCCTTTGTTTCCTGTGGCTGCTGATCTATCTGATTTAACAGGTATCACTACCTTTTCCAAATACCTAGTTTGTAATCCTTGAGGATCGGCACTCACCCTCTTCCTTTTGGACATCTATTACAAAAGAACAACATTTGACTAGAAAAACATAGTATGACGACACATGGAATAGGTACAGAAAATGGATAGGTATGGCATATACTCATATATGATGCTTAAACTAAGCAGATGGTGTAACAAAGTAGAAGTAATGCAAGAGGCCAGATGCAAAATATGTGCGACCAATACAACCTTGCCAAGTTAGAGCAAGCACCTTGATGGGTGAATAAGATAGGCCATCCTCCACCATGCCAAGTTTGTTAGCCAATAGATTTTTCCACAATATTCCTCTTGTGTGCCCATTCTCATACGTTTTGATAATGTTCAATATCTGACATGTATGAAAACATAAAAACAAGTGTATCTTTGTAATGCAGAAGTGATTCTAATCCAATACTACCTCCTTGTAAACCCCTTTGTGCTATCTCTGCAATTCTTCTAAGAGATGCCATGCATGTTGTAATTTGGTGTGTGCATTAATATAATGTGGCCTACTACTCAAAATATGAGAGCTCCAGAAGTGATGACACTTCACAGATGATAGCTTCAACATATAGTAAAGAAGAACAAGTTGACCTGACCTAACAGATTCAAAATATACTAAGGGAGAACAACTCGACCTGACCAGTCGACCGCAAGAGAAGAGGATCATCTTAAAGAAGAGCAGAAGAGCAAGCAGATTGAAGATATTACAAGTCTTTCAATACAATGTCGGTTGGCCACCCATGATGAACCAAAGCACACAGAGAAATACTATTCCTTCCGGTCTCTCCATATGTGGCTCACATGCATTTCGAAACTAAAGTAGGAACATTTAGCTGACCAATTAAACATCTCTTAGTTTTACTAATATTAGCATAATATCATATTTGAATTTGTACAACTAAGCTTGTTTAGCTCGATGGGTGGAGCAGTGCTATTACGACACGAACCACGTAGGCTGATCGTGGTCATCATAAAATGGGGAAACCGTAAGCATGATGAGTATAGTGTTGACCGTGGCAGTGGGATGGCAGATCTGAAGCTGCAAACTGCGCAAAGGGTAGTTAGCAACCGATGTTTGCTTTGAAATAACAACTAAGGTTTGGTATGGACAAGAAAGTACAGTCAAGAAGTGACAAAGAAATGCAATTCTGTTGTCTCTCTATATGTCGTGACATGCATTTGGAAACTCAAGTGGGACCTTTAGCTAACCAATTAAATGTGTCTGTTAACTAATATCAGTATCATATCACAATCATATTTGAACAACTAAGCTTCAGAATTTTGAGTGTTGTGTTGTTTATCTTGAAGGGTGGAGTAATGCTAGTACGACATAAAGCACCTACGCAGATCATAGTAGAGTAGATAAAAGGGGAAAACCCTAAGCATCAAGAGTAAAATTAGGAAAGTGGAACTAGCTGGACCAGTGGGTGGCGCACATGCTTTTCGAAATGAATATAGGAACATTAGGTGACCAATTAAACATTCTCTGTCTTAGTGATATGAGCATCATATCAGATTCGTATTTCAACACATAAGCTTTGGGTTGAGGTCTTGAGGAGCAGTGCTAGCACGACACGAAGCACCTACAATGATGGTAGTGAATATAAAGGGGGGAAACCATAAGCTTTACGAGCACAGTGCACGTACCATGGCGGATCTGAAGGTGCAAACCGGACAAATCTACTTCGCAACCAATGTTTGCTTTCAACTAGCCACTACGATTTGGTACGAACAGGAAAAGTATAGTAAACAAATTACGATCTATTTTCCGGGTGAGATCAATAACTTAAGCACATATGGAAGAGTACCACCTCTCTTGCGACGCCATGTAGGCCTCTGCTGATACATTGAGGGTGTTGCGGGTGTGATGGCTGTCGGCAGCGGGGAAGAAGACTTTAGACGGCAGACGGCTGGGTCGGGGGATAAATTCTGTTGCCGTGGATGAGGCGGTCGTAGGAGAGGCAACGGCAAAGTGGACGCCGCCGCCGATGAAGCGAGAGGACGCGATGAAAGGATCCTGGTCCAGCATCGTGGATGAGATGTCCATCTCTTGCAGTGGACGACGGGGTATGGGTAGCGGCTCCGGCAAGGTGGAGGATGGGGTGGCGGACGGAGGAGGCTGGTCGCAGTGGGGAGGTTGTCGTGGCGCTGATGGTGTATGAATGGGAAATGGAGGGGGAGGGGGGATCTCAAACTTTGGGATGCGCTTCTCTGAAATGTGGTAAAGTTATGAACTTATCCCCCGTTTAAAATTTCGAACATCACGTCGGTTGGGGATAAGACGGTAATCTCGCATCTCCCTAATATTTGCCGGTAACGATTTCGGGCGAGGAGAGAGTGTTTTGCTGCCCACGGTTGGCACCCATGATGTATGAACGGGGCTGACAGGTAGGGCGGTTGTGTCACGTCTGAGGGAAGTTACACATCTGCCCCTATTTAAAATATTAGCCTACATCGATTTCGGACGAGGAGAGTTTGTTTTGCCGCCCAGCGTGTAGGAATGGGAAAATGGAGGGAGAGACACATGTCTTTCGAATAAGCTTGAATCAAATGTGTTTTGCCGCCCATGTTTGGCTCCCACCGTGTCTGAATCGGCTCAGAGGCCGTTGAGGGAGTCCTGGATTAAGGGGTATCCGGACAGCCGGACTATATACTTTCGCCGGATTGATGGACCGTGAAGATACAAGACTCAAGACTTCATCCCGTGTCCGGATGGGACTCTCCTTTGTGTGGAATACAAGCTGGGCGGTCCGGATATTAGATTCCTTCTTTGTAACCGACTCTGTGTAAACCCTAGCCCCCTCCGATGTCTATATAAACCGGAGGGTTTGGTCTGTATAGGGACGATCACAACAATCATAATCATCATAGGCTAGCTTCTAGGGTTTAGCCTCTATGATCTCATGGTAGATCAACTCTTCTAATACTCATATCATCAAGATCAATCAAGCAGGAAGTAGGGTTTTACCTCCATCGAGAGGGCCCGAACCTGGGTAAAACATTGTGTCCCTTGCCTCCTGTTACCATTAGCCTCAGACGCACAGATCGGGACCCCCTACCCGAGATCCGTCGGTTTTGACATCGAAATTGGTGCTTTCACTGAGATTTCCTCTGTGTCATTGCTGCAAGGCTCGATGGCCCGTCTCGTTGTCAAGCACAACATCACCTCTGGGGGAGCGCTGGCTGTAGGCCAAACTCTCCGACTAGGTGGCTTCGTCATGGCCGCCCGATCGGTTGCCGCGCCGACGATGACCTCTAGGGTCATCACGAATAGTCTCCACGTCAATTCGGAACTTGCTGAACAGATGGATCCAATAGAGCTCTCTTCCCTTAATGAGCTCTTGGATTGCATCGCCGCTTTGGGAGTCGCTACAGACTATGACCGGATTGGGCTTAAACCCGACCAAAGGGATATTAAATCCCCACCGGTCACCCATGAGATAGCGGTAGCGGAAGAGCCACATATGGACCGTCCCTCTATTCTGAGGACGAACTATGTCCGGATCACTGAGCTCTCTGAGCTGGATACCCGTTCGCGGGAGGAAACGACCCAGACCCCGAACTTAGAATCGGGCAACGGGCCGGAGAAATCAGGCAACATCCCTGAGCCCGAGTTGTCAAGCCCGGAAGCTCCTCTGCCCCTAGGCGCTAGATCGGATCAGAATCCAGATTCAACTACGCCCACCCACCCAGACTTAAGCCGTCTCTCCCATATCAGACAAGAGCCACAAGAGACAGTACATAGCTACTAGGCCAGATTCCTCCTTGTGATAAACAAGGTCAAGGACTGTCGCGAGGAGGACGCAATCTCACTTTTTTGCAAAAATTGCACGAGCAAAGGGAACCTTAATACTATAAGTCACCACGACATAGTACACTTTGCCGACTTAGCAACCATAGTACAGAAGTACTACGCGATGGAAAGTACCTGGAAAACCCAAATAGACTTTTGGGATAATCCGGCTCTCACTAAACCTTCCCTCCGAGCTAAAAGGGCAAACTCTCCTAAGTTACCCGATCCAACTCCCAAAAAGCCAAAGCCCACTCGAGGACGTGGAACCGTATTGGAATAATGGCTCAATGGGCCATGCAAAATTCATAGCACGCCGAATACTAAGCCAACACATAGCCTTAGAGCATGTTGGATACTCCAGCAGGTAGCAAAAAGCGACGAGGATCTTCTTGTAAATAAAGTAGAGCAACGTCCCGCCGAAGACAACAATGCGGTATTAACAGTCTTCAAGACTTTCGCCTCAAATAATAGGCGCAAGCGAGCTCATCAAAATCTCGCCGAAATCTGCCACGTAGCAAAAAAAATCCGTGGAACGACACTGCTATAACTTTCAGTGCTAGTGACGAACCCCAATTCTAGACAGTCCGGGCACCTGCCGCTTTGGTCCTTAGCCCAATCGTGGATGGCTTTAGGCTCACTAAAGTACTCATGGACAGCGGAAGTGGATTAAACTTGATCTATGAAGAAACACTCAGCAAGATGTAAATTGATAAAAGCCGCATTGAGTAGAGCGGCACAACCTTTAGGGGAATTATCCCTAGTCGGGAGGCAAGGTGTGCGGGAAAAATCACACTCGATGTGGTATTCGATATCTCGGAGAATTACAGGTCCGAAGAAATCACATTCCAAGTGGCTCTTTTCAGCAGTGGATACCGCACCCTTTTAGGGCGGGACGAATTCACAAGCTTTCAAGCTATACCCCATTACGGGTACATGAAGCTTAAAATGCCCGGACCCAATGGAATCATCACTCTAGCCAGTGATCCGGACATCGCACTCCATGCCGAAAATAAAACTGCAGCACTAGCCCCGGAAGCATTATCCGAAGCCCTAGCGGCCGAAGAACTAACAACGTTGTGCGCCACAGTGGATAGGGACAATGTGATACTCGACAAATGACCCAAGTCCACATCATTTAAACTCGCAGACGTGATAGTCAAATTCAAGGTCTATCCAACGGACCCCACGAAGACAACTTCCATCGGAACACAATTGAGCCCCACAATGGACGCCGCACTACGAGAATTCCTACGCGAGAATTGGGACATTTTCGCTTGGCATCCTTTAGACATGCCGGGCATCCCACGCAGGCTGGCTGAACACAGCCTCAATATACTGAAAGGATACAAGCCAGTCAAACAGACTCTTAGGCGCTTCTTAGAGCCTAAACAACAAGCCATGGGAGAAGAACTAGCCAAGCTACTTGAGGCCGGATTCATCAGAGATATCAAGCATCCGGATTGGCTGGCAAACCTGGTAATGGTACCAAAGAAGGACAAATCCTGGCACCTATGCGTGGATTTCAAAGACGTCAACAAGGCTTGACCCAAGGATCCCTTCCCCCTCCCTCGCATCGACCAAATCATCGACCCCACCGCAGGACACGACTCACTATGTTTCCTCGACGCATACTCCCGATACCATCAAATAAAGATGGCAGAGTCCGACCAAGCTGTAACGGCCTTCATAACGCCGTATGGCCCTTTCTGCTTCAACACTATGCCTTTCGGGCTTAAAAATGCCGGCGCAACCTATCAACGCATGATTTAAACATGCCTGGAGAAGCAAATCAGCAAAACAGTAGAGGCATATGTGGACGACGTGGTCATAAAAACAAGACATGTCGAAACCCTAATAGATGACTTGAGGCTTACATTCGATAACCTCCGAACATACGAGATCAAGCTAAACCCGAAAAAATGTGTTTTCGACGTACCCTCTGGGAAGTTGCTCGGCTTCATTGTTTCCAATAGAGGAATTGAAGCAAATCCGGCAAAATCCTAGCTCTGTCGCAGTTGGATATCCCAAAAGACCTCAAGCATATCCAGAAACTAGCTGGATGCATGGCTACCTTAAGCCGCTTTATCTCCCGATTAGGAGAAAAGGCACTACCCCTTTACTACCTTCTTCGATGCACCGAACACTTTGTGTGGATGGATGCGGCTGCGGCCGGACTGGATGAAATAAAGACCTTATTGTCCAGTAATCCAGTCCTGACAGCGCCAAATATTGGTGAACCCATGTTATTATACATAGCTGCGACACGTCGGGTTGTTAGTGCAGTGCTCGTCGTCGAACAAGAAGCGGACGGATACAAGTTCCCACTCCAAAAGCCGGTATATTATGTGTCCACTGTCCTCACTCCATGCAAATCCCGATATCCACACTATCAAAAGATAGCGTACGCGGTCTTCATGGCATCCCATAAGCTACGACACTACTTTCAAGAGTGTTCAATTACGGTGGCCTCCGAAGTACCACTCAACGACATAATAAACAACCGCGACACCACGAGAAGGATTGCTAAATGGGCCATCGAGCTCCTTCCGTTCGACATAACATACAAACTACAGCGGGCCATCAAGTCACAAGTATTGGTCGACTTTGTTGCCGAATGGACAGAAGCCGAACTCCCTAAAGAGTACGGTGCGTACTCCAACTGGATCATGCACTTCGACGGCTCTAAAATGCTGGCCAGACTGGGAGCAGGTGTAGTCCTGACTTCCCCCACTGGAGACACGGTCCAATACGTACTCCAAATATTATACACAGACTCCAACAACGCAGCCGAATACGAGGGTCTGTTGCATGGCCTTCGGATGGCAGTCTCCATGGGCATTCAACGCCTGGAGGTGCGTGGGGATTCAAACCTCGCAATATCACAAATAAACAGAGATTTTGATGCCAAGGATCTGAAAATGGCGGCCTACCGTAATGCCGTCCTCAAAATATCAGCTCAGTTCGAGGGGCTCGAATTCCACCATGTGGCTCGAGAAAACAATCAAGCGGCGGATATCCTCGCCCGCATCGGCGCTAAACGCGACCCTGTCCCACCTAACATATTCCTGGAAAAGCTGTTCAAACCATCCGTGGTATGGGAAGGGGAGTCCGGCAACACTAGCCTGGATCCGAATACAACCCCAAATTCCGAACCATCTGACGTAATCAGAGGCTCGGCCACCGAAATAACACCTTTGGCCCATGAAATCATGGCTGTAATCGCCTCGTGGACCGAGCCTTTCTTGGCCTACCTAAATAGCCAGGAGCTCCCCGAGGACCAAAATGGAGCACGTTGTATTATGCGGTGCTCCAAGGCCTACAAAGTCCATGAGGGAGAACTCTACAAGAAAAGTGCGACCGGAGTGCTCCAAAGATGTATCTCCGAAGAGGAAGGGTGGCAGCTCTTGGCTGAAATCCATGCCGGACTCGGCGGACACCACGCTGTGGCTCGGGCACTTGTCAGCAAGGCCTTCCGCACAGGTTTTTATTGGCCGACAGCCCGAGCAGACGCACAGGACCTTGTCCAGCATTGTGTCGGTTGCCAGCTTTTTGCCAATCAGAGCCATATGCCCCCTACCGCTCTCCAAACAATCCCCATCACTTGGCCCTTCGTGGTTTGGGGGCTGGATGTGGTCGGACCCCTTAAAGGAGGAAGCCATAATAAAAAATACTTATTGGTCATGGTGGACAAGTTCACCAAATGGAGCCAAACCAGTTAAAACGGCCGAATCCGGACTAGTGATAGACTTCATCTCAGGGGTTGTGCACCGTTACGGAGTCCCTCACATCATCACCACCGATAATGGCTCAAACTTCACAGCCGATGAAGTGAAAACTTGGTGCGGAAACATGGGCATTAATCTTGATTACGCATCCGTCTACCATCCCCAAACCAACGGTCAGGTCGAACGTGCAAATGGTCTCATTATGAGCGGCATCAAACCCAGACTAGTGCGGTCCTTGACAGAATCGGACACGCACTGGGTCAAGGAGCTCGACTCCGTGCTCTGGGGGCTGCGGACCACGCCAAATCGCACCACCGGATACAAACCATTTTTTATGGTGTACGGCGCAGAAGCAGTACTACCCTGCGACATAATACACGACTCACCTCGCGTGTGCCTGTACAAAGAGAAGGAAGCCGAGTTAGATCGACAGGACAACTTAGACGCCCTGGAGGAGGAGCACGATGCCGCCAAAGCTTGTTCCGCATTCTACCAGCAGTAGGCTCGACGATATCAAAGCAGAGAAGTGCGGGCCAAAACGTATAATATTGGCGAACTCGTTCTACGCCTGCCGGAGAAGAAGAAGGAAAAGCTCAAACCTAAGTGGGAGGGTCCCTTCATCATTGATAAAGTACTCACCGGAGGAGCGTACCGCCTACGTAATGCATCCGATAACAGACTCGAGCTGAACCCATGGAACGCGGCCAGACTCCGGAGATTCTACGCCTAGTGCCGAAATCAGTGTTCGTCTCCTTACCCCCGCTCCTTTAATTATGCTCCTCCCCCTCTTTTTTTCTTTCTCACCCTTTTTCCATTCTTCACACAAAGTACTCAATACAGTACGGATGCTCGGATCACTCCAGCCGCACTATGTGTGTAAACCATACCTGGGGGCTTCCTATACGGAAGCTAAATATAATTACTTTCATGGCTTCTTGCCTATCACATATGCGTTCTTTTTTCATATGTGCCTTTTCTTCACCATTATATGCATCGATATGACTTAATATGTGGCCATGCCGGGTTGCCTGGCTCTTGTGTTTATGACCTACGTTCCCGTTAATTTGGCTAGGGCATAAGGGGAGCACCTCTGCGATTGTTACTGCCGGTTCAGCCGGATGTGTACCTCAGACTGGGCGAAGTCGAAAGCTAGCGTTCTTAAGGGAATATTCGGTCGGTGAACAAGAGATGTTTCTTTCGTTTATTACAAACGTGAATCCCCAGAAGTTTTGTATCTTGCGTTTCTGTTCGCAATCTGGACATGTACATCGATGCATGCTTACCCAGGGAAAGGAACCCCTAACGGAACTATTCTCCCTGGAAGATGTTTCTTACTACCCATGTAATATAACATAACTAGTTGGGTACTTGTCTATTCAAGCACTTATGATCCCGGCGCCTGGTTTCCGCGCATACCCCGGTTCTGCATAACTGAGCGGGTATTCGGATACAACCCGAACTGTCGGATCCGGGGGCTGAAGCAAAACGGTCCGCCATGACAAATGATCTTTAATCCGGCTAGGGACTACATATGTCCATTGAATTACATAGTCACTTGAGCTGACTATATTCTTCCTCTATACCTTCCAACAGGCTATCTAGCTTGCAATCCTGTTGGGAATACTTTGCGGCTAACGCTACCTGGTCATACACCAGACTCACGGGAATTTCTTGCCCATCTGGCCCCGTTGGTCCGACTTCAGCCATATGGTTCGGGTCAAGCTTGGTGTAGCGCGTCTTCACCATGGCCCAGGCTTCCCTTGCACCTTGTCGGCAGGCTGACATCTTCCACAAACGGAAGCGCCGTCGTGCTCCTTGGAGCATATCCACGAGCTCCCCCATGCCTTTTGGTAGGGAAGTGGATGGCCACAAGGCCTGGGCAATACCCTGCATCACCTGCCGATCTCGCTCGTGCAGCTATGAGAGGTCTTGCAGTAAATCACCTGCGGACGCGGGCATCTCCTCTTCAGGACGGCCCATCAACATACCTACAGATATAAACTCTTTCAATATGCTTCCTCGCCGAGTTGTACTACATTTCATCTAGGCACTTACCATAAATGCCGCGATGAAGCCTTCTGTTCTCCTTCACGGAGTCCGCCAGCTGAGCGTGAACATCTCCTAATTCGATGCCCAGCTGAACATTGGCATCTTGAAGATCGTTCTTCTCCCGCCTAACTTGCGTAAGAACACGCTCGCCAGCTTTTACTTGCCTTTGGAGATGTGACTCGCTATCTTTTACGATCTCCAGATTCTCCCCGTGATTGTCTACAGAAATTTCTGCTAGACTTATCAAACAAGCCAATCACTAACTGGTACATTTCCATAAAATTTCGTTATTAAAGATGAAAGTTACCAGGAGAGGCCCTTTGGGATTCTTCTAGTTTGGCAACTTCAGCCTTCAACTGGGTCTTGCACTCCTCCAGCTCTTGAGACAATTGGGTATTCTTCTCTACAAGGACCTGTGCATAACATGATCCTTAAATCAGTTGCTCCAACTAGTTCAAGTCTCAGGGGCTACTACTATGCATGCTTATCAAATTTCCTTACCCGTATATCCTTTGCATATTGGTCTGTCGCTCGGGCGAGTCCGCCTTGAGCAACCCGAATATATGCGTCTCCCGAATTAAAAGCATTAAATGCCTCTTCGGAAAAGATGTTATTCCGAAGTATGGCCCGTCGGCGCCAGTGATTCATGGCACTCTCCACTTTGAAATTTGTGGCGGAGAGCATATCCGCATCCTCTGTCAGAGGACAATTCAGCATCAGCCCCGCATTGGCCTCCTCTCTTGAAGCCGGTTCGGGAATCCGGCTGGTCGAGGCATGATCGGCAGGTTCCCCAGATATAGTCCGGCGGCTCCTCTTTCTGCCAGAATACAACGGGCGCTGTTACATTTCAAACACAATAAATCACAGAGCAGGTTTTTACTATACCTCTGTAACGGCGTTTCGGCCCTAACCGCCTTCCTCTTGAGCCTGCCTGACCCGGATGCCCTTTGTCGATGAGCCCCCAGGGGCTCGGCGCCACGTTCCGATGGTCGTTCTATAAAGATGTGATATTTTATGCGTAAGGCATGATATCAGAAAGGAGTCCTCTTAAGAGGATAAGTTTTTGACTTTGCTTACACACGATGCAGGTAGAAGCCCGGGATAATCGGCGATGATAGACACTAAGCCGCCATCGTAGCTGGCCTGATAAAATGTCTCGTTGACTAGCTCCACAGTAATATCCGGGTCTTCCTTAAGTCCTGGATCGCAGGCCCTTCCGGGGTCCTCTGGCTGTGGGGAGGGGCTGTCGAATCCTTCCACGGCCCTCCTCAGTTCCTGCTCAGAAATATCGAGGTTAATGATTTTGATGAAAGGCGCCGGAATGAATAGAGTGTGGGAAAGAGTGACGACTTACCCAGCTTGGGGGGTTGTACATGGAAAATCCATCCCGCGGTTTGATACGAAGGAATACTTCTTCTTTATACAAATCGGATAATATTTTTGTTAGAGCAGTGGTGGAGTCCAGACCTTTATGACCACAGTGTCTGGCGTCATCTTCCCCATTGTAGTGCCACATGGGCTTCCCCCGATATTGGAGTGGCTGCAGTCCCCGCATTATGCATATTGCCATAACTTCGACTATTGTCAGCCCTGATTTGGCAAGTATCTTTATCCTGCTCATCAGGAAGTGTACTTCTCTGGCATCCTCCTCTTGGGGGCCCTGAGGGCGCCAACTTCGGCGTACCTTCGCGGAGCATTACTGAACTTAGGGAGGCCCGTCCGGACTAGATCCGGAAGGGGAATGTCATCAACATAAAACCACTCCGAGGGCCAGTTTGTAGATGCCTTCTTGGGAGTGCCGGACGGGTATCCGGTTTCGGCAACGCGCCATATTTCGGCTCCGCCCACTTGACATATGGATTTCCCTGGTTGCGAGGGACGAGGCAGAATAACTTCCTCCATAACCCGAAGTGAGCCTCACAGCCCAGGAATAATTCACAAAGGGAGACGTATCCTGCGATGTGCAGTACGGAGGTAGGAGTGAAGTCGTGCAACTGGAGGCCGTAGAACTCCAGGAGCCCGCGAAGGAATGGGTGGATTGGAAACCCGACGCCTCTTATAAGATGCGGGATGAAGCATATTCGCTCCCCTGGGGATGGATTAGGAGATCTGTCTACTTGCTCCCCGCCATAATAGGTGGCTAGTCCAGCTCGGACGGGGACCATGAACGCCGGTGGAAGAAACCCTTGGGTCTGCAACTCTATCAAACGGCTTTGAGGAACTGAACACTCTTCCCAGTCACCTGGCTTGGAGCGAAGAGAATGGGAAGAAGAGCTGTGGCGACGGGCCATGTTGGAATGGTTTTTTCCGGAGCGCTCTATTGGATGCTTGCTCAAGGGAAGAAGGTGAGGTTTGGATCTGAGGATCCCCGTCCCTTCATATAGACGGTTTGCCTGCAGGGCCGGGGTGGCAAATGCAAAATGCCTCGCCTCCTCGTATTCGCTCGACACGTGGGGATGGCCATTATTGAAGCACAGAAGCCGAGGAGGACAACATTAATGGGAAGCCGGATACTATTCATTACAACAGGAGCTTTGGACCATTTGGAGATGGAACCCGCCTTGCAATGCTGAAGACAAACTGCGCGCTGGACTCATCGTCATTGAAGCCTGGTTGAAGGGCTACTGAGGGAGTCCTGGATTAAGGGGTATCCGGACAGCCGGACTATATACTTTGGCCGAACTGATGGACCGTGAAGATACAAGACTCAAGACTTCGTCCCGTGTCCGGATGGGACTCTCCTTTGCGTGGAAGACAAGTTGGGCGATCAGGATATTAGATTCCCTTCTTTGTAACCAACTCTGTGTAAACCCTAGCCCCCTCCGGTGTCTATATAAACTGGAGGGTTTGGTCCATATAGGGACAATCACAACAATCATAATCATCATAGACTAGCTTATAGGGTTTAGCCTCTATGATCACATGGTAGATCAACTCTTGTAATACTCATATCATCAAGATCAATCAAGCAGGAAGTAGTGTTTTAACTCCATCGAGAGGGCCCGAACCTGGGTAAAACATTGTGTCCCTTGCCCCATGTTACCATTAGCCTCAGACGCACAGATCGGGACCCCCTACCCGAGATTCGCCGGTTTTGACACCGATAACCGTCGTGTCATGTCTAATTGAAGTTACTAGTCTACCCCTATCGACAGCAGTGCAAATCAGGTCGATAAGGATGTCAAGTGTCAGGAGTAGATAGTAATTTCCATCTCGCAAACACTTGCATCGGGCAGCCCACAAATTATAGTGGGTGTTTAGCCGCTTTGTTCAAAACTTGGGAGAATTAGCATTCACGTTTGCCCTGGGCCCTGGCAAATAAATTCAAATCACTTTTGTATTCGATTACAAATATCCACAAATAATTCTATGTTTTGTTATTTATTTCTTCAAAACCACAACAAAGATTTATTCCACCTTTATATATGATTATGATTTAGAAATGTCATGATCTTTGAATTCAGGAGGTTGGATACACTTTGAGTCAAACAGTTATTTCATCCAATACAATATGCTCACACGAAAAATAGTTCACCTTATGTCAATCATACAAGTACTGAGGATTACCTCGCCTAACAAATTCGGATCATTACTACACATGGAAAACATAGGGGTTCTTACAACATAATCCATTCAGAGACATGACACAACATGCAAGTACAATAATCTAATGACAATTTCAACTGGTATCTAAAGAAGAACCGGGATTACCCTGGGCTTCAAATAGCAGAAACAGCAGGACCTCCTCCGTCTTCAAATGCAACATTCTTACTTCCTCCAATTCTTGGGTTGCTTGCATAATGTGTGCCGCTAATTGCATAATTTCCAACCTCCAGATAAAAGATTACCTCATTCATGGCAGCCACACCATCTCTTTCTGCCTCTAGTACAGCCTCAAGAACTATAATATCTTTGCTCAGACTGCTCTCCGCGATGTTGCCTCTGAACTGATACCATCTGGTAACATGGATGGCGCACTGCTTCCACAAATAGATTCTGAGGTTGTACATTGTGTCCTAGTGTGAACGGCATCCTGAATGGTTTTTGCTGGACATAAGTAAGAGATAGTTATCGTATGATTCAGGCAGTAAGCTTACATGGTAAACGACATACGAAATATTGCTGAGCATGGCAAGCTATATTTAAATGGTTCGAAGCAACATCAGCCGAAAAGAAATTAAAATGGTAACATGAAACTAGGGATGTAAGTGGCAAATAAATGACATCCGCCAGTCCCATCTAGTTAGTTTTTGCTAGCTCCCTAGTTCATTTTCCTCAAAAAACAAAAACTCTTTTGAACTATCATACCACTAGTGGACTTTAATCGGGATTAAATGGGACCCAGTTGACATCCCTAGTTGAAAGGGAGTGTACCACCACTATATTTAAGTTGCCAAGGCATCTAAGCAGTTGAAATAATCTGAGAAAGCACTTAACAGTGTAGCCTCATATAAACTATGAAGATAGTCTTGTGATGAAGTTCAGAGGAAAACTTAAGGACTCAAATGAACTAGGCATGCATTTCTTTATGATAGTACAACAGGCACTACTGACATATTGGCCAACTCAGGTATAGCGTAACAAGTAACAAACAAGCATTCGAAACAATCAATACAGCAAAGTAGACAACTGAACTATTTGTAATTCTGTAGGATTACAGGTTGAGGGCACAAGCCAAGAAAGTAGCCCACTCACATTACATTTCACATGTACTAAAACACACTAGCTTACCATATGTTGCTGTGAAGCCTCGCTGCTGTTGCAATGTTCTTTGAAGATATCGTCAGCATCCTGTGGTTGCAAATCTAGTTGTTGTAGTTTATTCTGCACCCTCTATTTAGGTAAAATAATTTTAGTCGCATGCACTGGTCCGAATTCATTATCAATGGTTCATCTAAACTAATGAAAGAAGGGTGTGTGCATACACGACAATATATCTGCTTCCCTCTATTTTTATGCTTGTTCGAGGTGCTAGCCCCAAAAGAACAAATATTTTGCTTGATGGGGTTGGCAGCTCATCAAATTAGTCATGCAACTTGGGAAGATCAAGAACACACAAAGAAGTAATGAACAGAGGCTCAGAGCAGTGATGTAATAGCTAGCATCAGAAAATGTAGGATAAAACTAACAAAAAGCAGCGGAACCACATGCTAGTTTGTTGATGTGTAATTAAGCATAGAGAACATTAAGCAGTCTAATGGAACCAAAAGGTGGCATTAGAACAACACCATTATCAAAAATATATCATGCAAGAAGTAAAATAGTAGGCAGTGATATCTAGGAAGTACAGTAATACTTAGGACAAAACTAAAGCATATTAACTATATGTACACTGGTATGTAATTTAGCACATGTAACATGTTCACTGCCAAAAGTATGGCCCTACAGGTGCAAGCAGAATAACGCGTCGCATGAAAAATTGAATGATGCCCTGAAGAAATTCAAAGGTGCGGTGCTTATGCTAAGAAAGTGAACGTAGGCGCTGGCCATTGGATGATAGTACCTGATTCTCGGCGGCGTATGGGTATCATTGTCATACTTGATAGCTAAGGATCATTGATGGTGCTCGTGTTGCGGTTGAGTTTGTGCCGGCTATCGCCATCGCTGAAGCGGCTCCGGTGCTACGGTTGCCGTGCCTGTCGACATACAAGAAATGTCATCTATGGTAAGTGAACAGTTGCACGATAAAGAGAAAAACTGAAGGAGTACAAATCCAAATAACCTGATGAGGCTGCGGCGTCGGTAAAGCAGGGCCGGTGGAGTTGAATATGGTGTCCGTGGAGCGGGTCCGGTGTAGTGGACGAAGGCTTCGACGGGCGTGTTGTAAAGTGCTTTCGATGAGGTGAATCTATTGCGGTGGACAAGGGCTTGTATGAAGGGCCAGCGATGGGGCGGACGAGGGACTCAGTGAAGGGCCTACACTATGGTGGACGAGGGCGCCGGTTAAGCAAATCTGGTGTGGTGGACCATGATGGCGGTCAAGGATATCTAGAGCGGTGGACAAGCCAGTCGCTGAAGCGGCTTCGGTGAAGTGGTGAGTTGGCAGCTGGGGTTCCAAGGTGCGGAAGGTAGATCCGGCGGGGTGTGAGATCCACCACTGCGGCGGAGGACTAGATTCGGTGGCTTGCCGTGGTTGGGGGGTCGGGAAGGGGAAGGGGAAGGGCTCTAGGGAAGAATGTTGGGGGCAAACAAGGGAAAACAATGGAGTTACCAAAGCAGCCCTTTTTCTTTCATGTGGCAGGGGTAAAACAGAAATATCACAGGGCTAAACTTTCGGGCGCGAGATATTTCGATGTGAACGGGAAGTTTGAAAGCTTTTGGCGCCTGAAATTATATTTTGCTCTTGTACGACCGACTATAATATCATGGCCGAGAATTTGTTTGTTTTTAACGCGAAAAAAGTGCAAGTTTTGAAAATCAATGTCTCCTACTCAAAACTTAGATTGTCCATTCAATTCAAATATGGATCATTGAGCTAGTACAAGCAAATACCATCATATGGTCCAATTCAAATGAAATTCCAAATGTGTTTATCCTAAATATGATGACAAAAGCAAAAATGTGTATGTGTATGAATAAACTGGATGATTATAAAGTTTGAACATGCCCGTATGTGTATATCTCTAGATTTGATATATGAATTTGAAATCACGAAATCCCGGCTTAAAAAATGTACCTCCGTTTAAATGAATTACAAAAGCTATCTTAGTTTTGTAATTCTGGTACATCAAGGTATATCACGCATGTTCAAAAGTATCGTTATCTCATAGTCCAAACTGTGAAACAAATTGATCAACCATGAGCGCACACACTATTGACCATGTATATCTCAATTACGCTAAAGTCCCTCAAATATAGACACCTCACTCTTTATCTGAAGCCCCCCCCGGTCGCCCCCCCACACACATAGAAGTCGTTCTCTCCCCCAGACACGAACACATGAGCACATTAACACCCCCTCTCTCTTCTAAAGTCCAGACCCCAATATAGGTCTCTATCACTTTGTCTCTCGGGCATGCACACATCTCTTCCCCCACTCTCTAGGTCTCTCGGCATCTCTCTTTCCCAAGCACACGCACTATGTAGAGTGTATCTTTCCCATACACACAAAACGTCGCCCCCAAACGCCTATCTCCCTAGTTATGTGGTGCTCACACACTCACCTCACACACCACCCCCACTGCAAACAAGCACACTTTGTCTCCTTGTGCACCACTCTCCTCTTTCTATCTCTCTCACATGCAGACCCGCCCCAGCTCCTTCCCTGTATACATATATGTCGTGAGTCTTTCCATAGCTCCCTAATGTATCATCATTCTCAATCTTGCACATTGTTCTCTACACCATCTATTCTAGATCTCTCATGAAGTCCCTATCACACACACGATGACTCGCTTCCCTTGCGTCTTCGTACATAGGCCAATTTCAAACAACATCAACATTGTCTCGCTATCTATACACCATTTATGGACACAAATGACCCCTCTCTCGCCCCCTCTCCTCTCTCTCTCTCTCTCTATCTATCGATCTATCTCTCTCTATCGCTAGATCTCTCTCTCTCTCTCTCGCTCGCTCTCACACCCCTCTCCCACACACACTCGTTGTCTCTTCCAAATAGTCTGCTCCCCCCACCCGCACCCATGCTATCCCGCTACTACACATGTCACACCATTCCCCCTTCCCTTATACTAGGTTTACATCATTAGTGGTCTCTCTACCCCACATACACACACTCCCTCTCACACACAAACGCATGCACAAACACACAGACACGCACAAACACCCATTTATCTGGATCCTCATCTCTCCCCATGTCCGCATGTATCTCACACACTCACTCTCTGATTATGTATATGTGTCTCCACGTTACACAACACAAAGCCCCATGTACATGTCTCTCTCTATCCTCCACACACATAGACACAAAGAATCTCTTATCATTGCCTCAGTCTCTAGACATATCACACGCACATTGTCTCTCTCTCTCTCTTGCAAACACGCTCAACAAGGGTTTCCCTGTGAATAACTTACCATCTATTCATCAACAGTCATGGTAGTACGGCGAACACGAGACATGAAAAGGAATAAATATACACGTGCTTAGACCACCTAGTATGACTACTAGGACTAGAGCAAGCCAAAAAGTGCGCCACTGTCACCCCCTCCTTATCGGCGACGGGAAAACCTTTGTTTTACACAGTCGAGAAGTCATTGTGCTAAGGCCCCACATGCTGAGGCATTGAATAGAATGTAGATGCTAGTTTACGGAAACAAGTATCGATAATATGTTTGTATCTCCATACTTATATTTCTTCTCTTATAAAAAACTGAGTTGGTGATGATGGTACGTGTGCCATCTTGCAATATAGACCGTCCGATCTATATCTAACGGATGGAAATTAAACTAAAAGATACCCGCACCTCTCTCCACATTTGCAGACAAGTCCTTCCCTCATTCATCCTTATCTCCAACAACCTCATTCTTGAGCAATTAAAAAGGAAGCCTCTGGAACAAACTAGCTTGGTGGCCGCTGCCAGCGTCGTCAAACCCCATGCCTCCGCTCAGTCCGACCACCAATCACCACCACGCCCCACTCCTCTTCACCTTATCTCCTATTTCTCGAGATATCATTAGTTTTTACACATGGGATTACTCCCGCATGGGTCAATCACAACAAGTGTTTTATAAAAAAATGCATCTTGATGTTCCGTGCAATGCACGGATCTTGCTAGTACTCCTACAGAAGACTAAGTTGGTGATCATGGTGCGTCTACCATCCGTCGTTTCTGACCATTAGATCTACATCTAATGACTGTGAGGTAAGTTGTTGCCTTTTCTCGCCAACATCCCACTTCTCTACCAATTTGCAGAAAAACCCATAATTAGTACCTTAAAACCAACCACATCCCTCCCTCACCTCACCAAAACAGCCCAAGGAATATATTCTGATTGAAACATAATATATCTCTAGTGATATATGTATATCAAAATTAGAGTGTTTTGTATCAAGTTTGTGAATAAGTATTATTCTAATTATGATCCATTGCAACGCACATGAACATTGCTAGTATTTCCAACCATGCAAAAAAAATCCTAGTATTTCCATAGTTTCGAGTTTTCCATCAAGATAATGGTCACTCATGGTTGATATTTACTTTCAATCACGTACACATATGCAGTATGTAACTAGCCTTGCTTATTGGCTTCCAAAGCTTAACTTCCACTCCTACTTACAATATGTAGAGTATTTAACAAAAAACTACCACTTTCAACCAGCCCTAGGAAGAAACTATTGTACAAAAAATAGCAAAAACATACCCAAAATTTCTTAATCCACGCCAAAAACTACTACCTAGTGCCGATTAGGCTCGTTTAAACCTATTTATGATAGGGTTGGCCCACACGTCCGTGCTGACGAGGCAGCTTAAACCAACACATTTTGTTTGACCGTTGACATGAGGGACCCACATCTGACCTTCTATCCTGTTATTCCCCCTCAAATCATTATTTTTTCTGAACATTACTTCAAACAGTACTGATGCGTGTTTGTTGCTGGCGCCGGTGATGAGCAAGTTGGCTGCCGCTCCGCAGGACGGGCCGGACACCGTGCTGGCCTTCGCATGGGTTGGCAGGCTGGCCCGAGCGTGACTCACGAGCGAGCAAGCCGCCGTGCTGGCCTTCGCTCGAGCCAAATGGCTGGCCTTAGCGCGGCGCGCGCGAGCAAGCCGTCGCACCGCCATGCCAATCTAGATAGCAAACCTTGCAGACAAGTAGCTCGAAGGAGCTATCTTGGCTAGCTAGCGGCCGCGAGCGGCAGACGGAGCTGGCATCCGGGCTGCCGCAAGATGGGCTCTGCACCACCGACGGTTTTGACCTCGCCTTCTGCCGGCAGTGGTAGCTGCTTCCCATGGCCGAGGATGACTAGGTGGACGGGCCGGAGGTAGGAGGTCACTCGGGGATTTTTGTGCAGACTGACATGTAGGTCCCACAAGTCATAACGCCTAACTTCCCAGTCGAATAGAAGGCATTGACTTAATGGGCGACATGGGTTGAAATGTGCCTATAACGGCACTTTGTAGAGTAGTCGTTTCTTGGTAGGGATGGTTGGTAAGGGCATGTACAATGGTTGATAAGGTAGTCTTATCTTAAGTCTGCCACTTATGGAAGTGGTAGTAGTTTCTTGGCATTATTAGTGGTTTCTTATAAAGAACAATGTACTAGTAGCGACAAAAGGCGATTCTAGGTTGCGTTCTACTCCAACGAGTACTACTAGTGGTCGCGGGAGTGTATACCTTGTTTTGTGGGTTCGATCCCGGCCGGACGCACGGTGGCCTATTTATAAATAGTAACTTTGCTGCGAGCCAATATTGTACACGGGTAGTTTGAGTTTTGAAGTTAAACGGACGTGCGACACCACAATCTAGGTGGACTGGATAGCCTAGCCACGTGAATGGGTTTTCCTTCCCACCATCTCGTGGCTCGCGAGCTTGCTCTAGCCGCACCTCGCTTGCAGCTTCCTCATCAGCTAGTAGCATATTTAAACTAGCACCTCCCAATTAAGCCCGAGGAACCGGAAAAGCCTCGCGAGGCATTAGGAACTGTGCAATATGGCTCTATACATAAAGTGCTCTACTACTACTCTGTAGCTTGTGGCGTTGCACGCATGGACTTCACTCCATTATCGGCACTATAAAAGAAATTCCTCTTGATGTGTTTTTTTTGAAACGGAGGCAAAAGCTTTGCCTCATCTCATTCATAAAGAAGGAACTACTAACAATGTTCGATGAGATCCATTACACCTCCACAAATGGAATCGAAAAGCCTAGTCTCGCTGTATCAAATAACTCAAATGTTTTGCCCTCGCAGTAACCGTCGCTGATAAACAGGCTGCTACTATGTGCGTGAGAGGAGCGGCTGAGTAGGACAACTATGTGCTTGAATAGAGCACTCAGAGTACCCACTACGCAGGTGTACTTTCCCTGCATTGATAGTACATCGGTGGTTCTAGAGAACAGTAGTACCCTCCACTTCCAATTGTAGCTACTTGGCCCAGAGATTCAAGAGTTCAAAAATGGTGCACTATACTAGAAGTACAATACATCACACTACTAGTTCAGAAGGTAGTACTAGTACTGCTACACTACGAGTACGTACTCCTCCGACCATAATGTAAGACATTTTTTGACACTAGTTGGCGTGTACAAAAAATAGCAAAAACATACCCAAAATTTCTTAATCCACGCCAAAAACTACTACCTAGTGTCGGTGTCAAAACCGGCGGATCTCGGGTAGGGGGTCCTGAACTGTGCGTCTAAGGCTAATGGTAACAGGAGGCGGGGGACACAATGTTTACCCAGGTTCGGGCCCTCTCGATGGAGGTAATAGCCTACTTCCTGCTTGATTGATCTTGATGATATGAGTATTACAAGAATTGGTCTACCCCAAGATCGTAGAGGGTAAACCCTAGAAGCTAGCATGTGATTATGATTGTTGTCCTATGGACTAAACCCTATGGTTTATATAGACACCGGAGGGGGCTAGGGTTACACAAAGTCGGTTATAGAGAAAGTAATCTTCATATCCGAATCGCCAAGCTTGCCTTCCACGCAAAGGAGAGTCCCATCCGAACACGGGACAGAGTCTTCTATCTTGTATCTTCATAGCCCAACAGTCCGGCACATGCATATAGTCTGGCTATCCGAGGACCCCTTAATCCAGGACTCCCTCAGTAGCCCCTGAACCAGGCTTCAATGACGATGAGTCCGGCGCGCAGGTTGTCTTCGGCATTGCAAGGCGGGTTCCTTCTCCGAATACTCCAAAGTAGATCTTGAACATAAGAATCGTGTCCGGCTCTACAAAACAAATCCCACATACCACTATAGAGAGTATAATATCCCATGAGTCCAATCTGCTGACAACTCATAGCATGACATCACGCCACGGCCTTGTCTTTATCCGAACCGTTTTCATCCCGCCCCTCCGTATTTCGAGGCGCGATATCATTGGCGCGTCTTGTCAAAGCAAAGATCGTGTCCCCTTATCACGGGATTCTCATCAATGCGAGCATGGGTAACCAAACCGTACCATCAGCATGGCGCTTGGGAAATAAGTGAGCTTTAGGGCGAGCGAGGAGGCACATGATTTTTACTGGCTTTATAAAGGGATAAGGATTCCCCTCTTTCACCCACGCCCTCTTCTTCCTCAACATCTCGACATTCGTATTTGTGTGCGAGGCCTTCCTCCGCATCCCGCCACACTTCGGACTATGGCTAAAGATTTTCAACGTGAAGCCGAAGGTGGTAGGCGGCGAACATGCCGAGTGCGGAGGAGCCATGGTGAGCAAGAGGCCCAACGTCAAATGGCCATTAGGTACATTCAACAAGTCTGTCATAGGTTGGCAACAATAGTGGTTCTATGTTATCGATACACGCGACACCAAATGGGCCGCCGCCCTCGAGTTCCGATCCGGAGCCCCACTGCAGCTCATGTCCTGGCCCGAAAAGGGCCTAGACTGGTTTTCGTCAGACGAGCTGATGACGCTCCAAGCGCGTATCAAGAGCATGGAGGGCAAGAATATCAAACTTGTCGATGTGGTCTAGGTGATGCTAGTTCGCCAGATCCTTCCATGTCAACGCCGAACTTGCAATCTATGGGAGTTTGATTCGGCAGAGCACCAAACCTTGCTAGAGTTCTTTGGCACGATGCACAAAGACATCTGGAAGGTGCTATTCAAGCCTGACAAGTCATGGCCGGACACCGCCAAGGATCGCGGGCACAAATTTTCCCGCCCCACAAGTTCGGTAAGTCTTTATATGGTTTCAAGGTGTATCCTTTATTTGTATACCTTGGGCAAAACACCTAATATTTCCATAACGATTCTCCCAGGGCTAGACGAAAAAGGCAGAGCGGATCTACTGTCCGGCTCTGCTGCCTGAAGAACAAGACGGCGCACTTCTGATGAAGATGCTGGTCCCAGTGCCATATAAGGCGCCGAAGAAGAAGGCCAAGAAGGAGGCCAAGGAGACTAGGGGCAGGCTCCACTGCAAGGGTACTTTGGACGTGATGTCCGAAGACACCGAGGCCCACTCCTCCACCGAAAAAGACGAGGAAGAGGAGGGAGAAGAGGAAAGCCAGTCCCCCTGCGAGGGGGAGAAAGAAGAGGACGGCCTCCATATGTTTGGAGGCCGAAACGCCTAAGAAGGGGAAAGATTCCGTTCCAGACGAATCCACCGCAGCCACCGACAGCAGCCCGGAGTGGGAACCCAAGGTCAAGCCCCTGGCCAAATCGTGAGTACGAAGAAATCCGGACACATCCATATATCCAGTCTCACTTCTGCATAGCATTAATGTATTGAGTCACATATTCTGCAGTCCGGCCGGGTCCAACATCAAGCGATCTTCGTTAGAAGATCCGTTGGACCGGGATGCGATGGACAGCGAGACCCTCCCGACGGCCTCCTCCCCCAAAGGCGTGGACAACACTGAGGTGTCGTCCCAAAGGGTCCCAGGCCAGGGCGAAGCTCAAGAGACCGTCGAGGCGGCGCCGGAGGGTCAAACCTCAGCAGCCGGACACATGGGGGAGCAGACCCCCATGGATGCTGACGGCGGGGGCCGTCCTAAATTTGGCCCCCAGGCAGAGACAACTCCGGAGACCAATACGGCTCCGAAATCAGGCCAACAACCTTCTTCGACAGAAGGTGGTGCGCCTATTCCACCGGTGACCTTAGTCCACCCACAGGTGCCGGATACTTTATTGGCGGCGATGCAAAGCACTTACATTGTTGAAGAGCACCATACCCTTATGGGTGCGGTGATTGAGAAGGTCCAGGCCGCCAAAAGCGGGCTGACCGAAGCCTGCACCAGCCTTCTAACAGGCTTTGAGGTAAGTAATGAAGTTAAAAGAATGTCATAATATAGATAGTAGCCCCTGATACATTGTTTGGTGTTCGAAAATAAAGCTGGACAGAGGATCAAAAATATTTCACAGGAGACTAATTAGGAAATACCTATGTGAATGATCAGGCGTTGTTATTGACTGCAACCTCTCATACTGCAGAGGTCTCCGGACTGAAGCAGAGTCTGGAGCGGGCTGAAAAGGAGCTCGGCCAAGTAAAAAAGCAATTGAAAGATAACAAGGGTATGTGATAACTTTGTTTGTACTTAAATACAAGTGAATAGTTATTTTGACTAAAAAATGTCATGATATGTATTAGGAGCGGCGACCAAAGTCAAGGCTCTTAAGAAGGCAGTAGCCGAGGCCGAGAAGAAGGCGGTCAAGGAGCAGGCCACCCATGAAAACCACGAGGCTCGGGTCATTGAAGTTCAACAAGAGCTCCAAGAAGCCATAAAGAAGTGTGAGACCTTGGAGGAGAGTATAACGGATCAAGAGTCTGAACTCACCAAGGCTCATCAATCCGCAGATGATGCCCGGGCTGAAGCCCAAGGCGCCTTCTAGGAAATCCAGGAGGCCCGAAAGGTTGCAGCGGGTAAGGCCTTTATTATGCAGAGCAAATATGCGAAGGAAAGATTTCATTTACTGACCCAGATTCGGAGTTCTCCAGGGGTGTTTGCGGATCTGCCGCGCAGCGTGTCAGACACCGCACAATTCTACCGAGCCGAAGAGGGGAGCTCTACGGAGAAGCTGTTCTGGTCGCAATATCTTGCGCCAGAATACTCAGTACCCTTTACCGATCAGCTGAAGCAACTGGTCGAGCTGCATAGGCCGGCCGAACTAGCCCTCAAGGATTTGATTATCCGGCTATGGCCTGCCGAAGCGATTCCCAGCAGCTACTTTGGACTCGTGAAGTGGCTGGTTAGTGCCTGCCCTCAGCTTGACGCCCTCAAGCGGTCGGCCTGCATCGAAGGTGCACGAATGGCCTTTGCCCGCGTCAAGGTGCATTGGGCGAAGATGGATGATGTGAAGCTGATGACCGAAGGACCGCCCGAAGGGAAAGAGCACCGCAAGCCCGAGCTGTATTATGACAGTGTCCTGGAGGGATCCCACCTTGTGCCGGAGCAATGTGCCAAGGATATTATATTCCCATGAATGTATGTATGTTATCCTGTGCTGTAATATGAAAAAATGTCGTTATGTAAAATAATGCTTGTTATTTGAATTGTTACCTCCTGTGCGGCCGTTTTTAAATTAATTTGAGAGTTGGCCAGTCGTCGGCTTCTGCCCCCACGTAGGAAGTACGGGGGTGTTCAGGATAAATCTAAACATTCTTTACTCCAGATTTTTGGTCCTTAAAGGAGGTGTTTAGCGCGACGAACCAGGCAATCGAACTATAAGGCTTTATCACCCTCACTTAGCCATAGGAGTTTGACAAAAGGAAGGTACGTGCAGCCCCTAGTGTTCGAAAGATCGAACTTGGGGTATTGTAAAACACCTGATCGGATAAAAACCGATCCGTCGCACGATGCACTAGTTATCACATAATGCGGAAGAAATCGCTAAAGATTTTGTGACCTCTTGAACAGCTGACCAGCTCTTGCCGCATCATGACAGTCAGTTTTCGACTTTCTCTATTGAGGTGCTCATCCGGAAAAACCAGGACACAATCGCAGTAGTTCTCCCTTTACTACCCTAGCCGATATAGCGGAACGTAAGGTAGCAAGCACAAGAGCCGGGCAACCCAACTGTTGACCAAATACATGATTCAGAGCCAATGCATATAATGCTATAAGTTCGGGGTGACGAACTGTACTGTAGAAGTGTTCAGACTTTATTGCCGTGTTATGGGGTACAATGAAGCCCTTGGCAAATTAAGGCATACCAGAATGTATGGGTGCAATTGATAATAAATAGATAGGCAAGGGAAAAATTAAGTAATAAGTTGACACTGCAAATTATTTTTCGTTGTAATTTGATTAATACGTCAAGGCGTATGTGTACAAGTAGTGTAATATGCAAATAAGGCTATTTAACATGCCACGGCCAAGAGCGAGCTGCGTGCGGGTATTTAAAATAGGTATGAAGACCATTAGCAGAGACCACCTGGGTATTCCCTTGTACGTCTGAGCTCCTAGCTTTCTTGGTGTATCTGTCCCGCTATGGGTCCGATGAGCAGGTTTATCAGAAAAGGCCTCGAGAAAAGAAAAAACCTGAAAGAAAGAGAAAAAGTGAAGGCATGCGGATCCAGGAGCGGTTGAGCCGCATTGTGGACCATCGTCTAGCTGTGCCTCCGTCCATGCCAATGGTTTGTTAAGTGCGTATTTGTGTACGTGCGACACGAATGTCACCGCTTTATTGGGGCTGGGACGAAGGCCGGATTGCTAGCTGAGCTCTGGGCGAGCCGGACGGTCCTGCTGCAAAGTAGCTCGGACTCGCTTGACGGTGTCCGGGGGCTTTATTGCCGAATTGAGGTTATGCCTAAGAAGGCTATTTTGTACTTCCGCTGCAATGGCCGCGGTGTGCTTCTTAGTACGGAGGGAGCGCTCCGTATTTGCATTGACTGTTATAACACCGCGAGGTCCAGGCATCTTAAGCTTAAGGTAGGCATAGTGCGGCACCACATTGAAACGAGCAAATGCGGTTCGTCCGAGTAGTTTATGATAACCGCTGTGAAAGGGGACGATATCAAAGATTAATTATTCGCTTCAAAAATTATCCGGGGATCCAAATACCACTTCCAGTGTGATTGAGCCCGTACAACAGGCCTCTACACCTGGTATGACACCTTTAAAGGTGGTTTTGGTGGGCTTGATCCTTGAGGGATCAATACCCATTTTGCGCACTGTATCCTGATAGAGCAGGTTCAGGCTGCTACCACCATCCATGAGGACGCGTGTGAGGTAGAATCCGTCAATGATAGGGTCGAGCACCAGTGCGGCAGAACCGCCATGACGGATACTATTCGGATGGTCCCTTTGATCAAAAATGATCGAACAAGAGGACCACGGGCTGTATTTCAGGGCGACTGGCTCCATCGTGTAGACGTCCCTTAGTGCGCGCTTCCGCTCCTTTTGGGGGATATGGGTAGCATATATCATGTTCACCGTTTTAACTTGGGGAGGAAACTTCTTTTGTCCCCCTATGTTCGATGGCCGGGTTTCCTCGTCGTCATCCCTTTGTGATCCCTTTTCCTTGTTTTTGGCATTTAACTTGCCGGCCTGTTTAAAGACCCAACATTCTCTATTGGTATGATTGGCTGGTTTATCGGGGGTGCCGTGGATTTGACATGGATGATCGAGTATGCGGTCCAGACTGGACGGGCCTGGATTGTTTCTCTTAAATGGATTTTTCCACTGACCGGACTTAGAGCCACTAAATCAGGCATTGACAGCCGTGTCTTTGGTGTTATTGCCATTATTTCGATGCTTGTGTCTATTGCGTCGGGGCTTGCCATTGCTATCTCTGGCTTCAGAAGTGCCAGGTTTACTTGAGGTGTTGTTGCTACGAGCTAGCCAGCTATCCTCGCCCGCGCAAAAGCGGGTCACGAGCGTTGTAAGGGCTGTCATGGACTTCGGCTTCTCTTGGTCGAGGTGTCGAGCAAGCCACTCGTCACGGATGTTATGATTAAAGGCCGCTAGGGCTTGAGCATCCAGACAGTCGACGATCTGGTTCTTTTTAGTTAAGAACCAAGTCCAGAATTTCCTGGCTGACTCTCCGGGTTGTTGGATTATATGACTTAAGTCATCGGCATCCGGAGGTCGGACATAAGTGCCTTGGAAGTTGACAAGGAATGCATCTTCCAGGTTCTCCCAGCTGCCAATGGAGTTTTCGGGCAGACTGTTCAACCAGTGCTGAGCTGGTCCCTTGAGTTTTAGCGGGAGATACTTGCTGGCATGGAGATCATCATCGCGGGCCATATGTATATGGAGAAGGAAGTCCATGATCCATACCGCGGGATCTGTTGTACCATCATATGATTCAATATTTACGGGTTTAAACGCTTCTGGGAATTCATGTTCCACTACTTCATCAGTGAAGCATAGGGGGTGTGCGGCGCCCCTGTGTCGGCCTACATCGAGACGCAGCTCGGATGGAGCCAGTCTGCGGTATTTGGCCCGGACAGGTGTGTATTTGTTATATCCGGCGTGGTTGCACGTTGGAGTGCACCCCCGCGATCCATAGATCGATCTGGTTTGTCCTGCTCTGTTTTCCAAGTCGTACCGCGGGTCATGTGTGTATCCCCGAGCTGTTGTGTTTCTATTTGTTCGGCAAGGCAGTGCGGGTTGGTGTTCAGGCTGAGTTGCCATTTTATCTCGGCCACGCGGTGGTCGGTCAGCCACATTATGCACTGGTAGTGCCGGCTCTAGTGCCTCGTCATCGAATTGAGGCAGCAATTTGCGCTTCGGGTAGCTTTTGGTTGGGCATTCGAGTCCGTATTCCTCGGCTGCCAGGACCTCAGTCCATCTATCAGTGAGCAGATCTTGATCAGCTTGAAGCTGCTGCTGCTTCTTCTTCAGGCTCTTTGCCGTGGCTATAAGCCGGTGCTTCTCCTGCTCAATGGGATCCTCAGGCACGATAAATTCTTCGTCACCGAGGCTCACCTCGTCCTTGGAGAGGGGCATGTAATTGCTATCCTCCGAGTTGTTGTTCATGGCCTGTTCATTGGGGCTGGCCCTCCCGACTTCCCGTTCAACCTGTTCAAAACTAGGCTTCCCGGGGTCTTCGTTGTCTTCAGCATCGTCCGGAGTGCTATTTTCTCTTGTGCCGGTATCACTATTTTTACAATGGCATGATTTAGAGCGGCGCCGCTAACGTTGGTGCTTTGGCTGCTTCTTAGTAGGTTTATCCTCAACTGGATCCTTTTTGTCATCAACATTGTCTTCTTTGGGTGTATCCACCATGTATATGTCATATGAGGAGGTGGCTGTCCAGTGCCCTATGGGTGGTGGTTCCTGTTCTTCTCTGGCATCGTCGTCCATACCGTCGATGTCTTCGGAGTCGAAATCAAGCATGTTGGTCAAATCGTTGACAGTGGCTATCTAGTGGGTGGTGGGTGGGTAACGAAGTTCTTCGTCATCCGCTTCCCACTCAAGTCGGACATAGTTCGGCCAAGAATTTCCTGACAAGGAGAGGGACTTTAATGAGTTAAACACATCACCTATGGGTGAGTGTTGGAAGATGTCCGCGGAGTTGAACTCTAAGATCGGCGCCCGGTCAGATTCGATGGGTGAGGATACGCGCGGTTTGGAGCCGATGGCCGGAGACGAGTCCGAGGTTCCAATGACACGGGCCTTGTTGGAGGTCAGATCTGCGTTCGGCTCTAGCGCCGCTGAGTCTGCGGCTTCCATGGCGAGGTTGAGCCTCCCGTCCTCAGATGGCGTGCTCTGCTCTGGGTCTTGGGCCAGTGCGGTTACAGGCGCTATCTCCTGCACACAGTATGATGATAGATTTAGGTAATGTTCATCGTGGCGGTAGGGCGCGGCTGTCATGGGCTCAAATCCGTCGAAGATCAAGTTTCCGCGGATGTCGGCGGTGTAGTTCAAGCTTCCAAACCTGACCTGATGGCCAGGGGCGTAACTGTCGATCTGCTCTGGATGGCCAAGCGAGTTGGCCCATAGTGCGAAGTTGCCGAATACGAAAATCTGTCCGGGGAGAAAAACTTCACCCTTGACTGCGTTGTTATAGATGATTGAAGGAGCCATCAAGCCTTACGGGGATGACATAGTGGAACTCTCAATGAAAGCACCAATGTCGGTGTCAAAACCGGCAGATCTCGGGTAGGGGGTCCCGAACTGTGCGTCTAAGGCTAATGGTAACGGGAGGCGCGGGACACAATGTTTACCCAGGTTCGGGCCCTCTCAATGGAGGTAATACACTACTTCCTGCTTGATTGATCTTGATGATATGAGTATTACAAGAGTTGATCTACCCCAAGATCATAGAGGCTAAACCCTAGAAGCTAGCCTATGATTATGATTGTAGTCCTACGGACTAAACCCTCCGGTTTATATAGACACCGGAGGGGGCTAGGGTTACACAAAGTCGGTTACAGAGAAAGGAATCTTCATATCTGAATCACCAAGATTGCCTTCCACGCAAAGGAGAGTCCCATCCAGACACGGGACGAAGTCTTCTATCTTGTATCTTCATAGCCCAACAGTCCGGCACATGCTTATAGTCCGCTGTCCGAGGACCCCTTAATCCAAGACTCCCTCACCTAGTGCCAAAAATTTCTTACTAGTGCTATTATTTATAGTACAATGCAATCCCATAACGGGCCATAATGCTAGTACTAGTAGTAAATAATAGCCTCACCCCTTCGCTAAGGAACGATCTATAGTTGGAAGGGACGAGGCCATGCGGTTACTACGCTCTTATCTCCTCCTCGCCAGTTCGCCTCCCCCCGAAGAGAAGGTAGTTCGTCGCTGCTCCCATGGATTTGCCAGGCGGTTCACCTCCTCGTCGGGCTGGGAGACCTTGGACGACGATCCTCTGGGATAAATTGCACGCCGCTCCGACGTCCTCACCGCCGCAAGACTTGGTGCTTCCTGCACCAACTTTTCAAGACGGTGCTTAAATAGGCTTGGGAAAAGGCCATGCTTTCTGGTCTTCCATGCGTCCTCGAGGAGAAGGTTCTTCTATGGGACAATCCTTCGAACAGTCCACCGCTCCCTGGCCATGGTTGCATGTTGACTCCGCTAGAGTTGCCGACGTCGAGAGGTAGTCGGATTTTGTCTGATGAGCGGGCCAGTCATGGAGTTTGATCATGTAGTACTTAGTTATTCCATTTACATCCCATAATTTTTCCGCTGCCCATCGTCTTATATATAGGTCTGGGTCGTTGCCAACGAAGATTGGCTTGCATACCTCCGGCTGGATACCACCATCATTTTGCACAACATCCACAGTAGTGCGGCCGTTCCCATAGACCCCTTCTCCACCATTGGGATCGGCCTTCCGGACTGGCTGGGCTTGAATATGTATGATGATGCCTACATGAGATTGAAGAAGATAGCAATTGCAGACTCGCCGACAAAGCGATGCGGCTATGAGGATTACTATCTCATCGCGGTGTTCGACATAAGGATTGCCATCAATGCAAGAGGCAGTAACGGCAGAGGCTGGCGCATGTTTGTGGCGACAGATTTGTACCCCTACACGTTTGAAGATGCCGTGCGCCATCTAGGCCGCATCTTCATGGTGACAAGACAGGGGACTTGTTTCATCTGGTTGCCATCCTATGGTACGGGAGATTACAAACGGAATGCACAAACCATCATTTGGATCCCTAATGGTACTCCATTATTTTGCAGGGACCAGTCATCCCCCGATCAAAATAAGATCACCGATCCTGGATGTGCATTTGCATCCGCGATTCGGTCTAACCTGGAACCTTGTAGCTGACTTTGGCATATTGGGATCAACTATCTTAGCAGTCGTTACCCATGTACCACTAATGTGCAACATGGTCACACAATCTACCATGATCGGACCGTCACCATCTACCCATATATTCCATTTTTAACCTTCTCTCCTTCTCTTTCATTGTTGTACTACTTACTAGTACTAGTAGGAGTACTTTTTACCTTGGAGGAAGCGTAAAGCTAGCTAGGCCTTGAAGACTTGAACCCACTAGCTGCCACCATTTTTGTTTCTCCATGTCTTACTATCTCATCCATGTAGCCAAGAGTGGCTATATATAATAAGCCGGTTATTTTACTTCCTCTATACCGGAGTAGTACTATTTGCTGCACAGTATTACTGACTACCATATTTGAGCACAACATTATTATGCATGGACCTTGACTATGTACGTCACCATGTGTCCAGATCTGAGATGCCGCGTGTACCAGATGAACAGCGCCAAGTTCGACCCCCGTGATGCTACGTGGGTGCCGAGGAACACTCTTGGAGAGTACTCACTTTTCATTAGGGACATCTACCCCACTGTAAAGCGTATGCCACCTTCCATGCACAACACTGAAGGCCTGCCGTTCATGAAGCATGGTTGTGTCTTCAGTGCGCACCTCCGGATGAACGGCATGATGGGACACGCTATCCCTGATTTATGCCGCTTCAGCTTGGATGAGTCTCCATCGTGTGGAACCGGACTAGAAAGCTGCAACAACATTTCCCGTTGCCTACCGCTATGGATCATGCCATCCATGAAGAACACCTCGGACAGGAACCTGGAGGAGGACATGTAGCCCGTCTATAACGTGTAAGTGGAGTACGGTAAATTGTGAACGGTAGCGCTGTGAATATATGTAGACTAGTCGTGCACAAATTTATCACATGAATTGGAGATGAAGTTGTGTGGCATACTGGCATTTGTCCTTTAGAATTTATTACTAGTAAATGTGTTATGTGTACGTGCAACTTGTGTGGTTGTTGCATGGGCTCCAACGCGCTCTTTGAGAAAAAAAGGTGGCATAGCTTTGGATATAGATGACGTGTCGGCATCATATAGTAGCATCGTTCGCTATAGTTGTAGTATACTCCTACTAGTACGACAACTCATATAAAACCTTGCGCTTGGCTCTTTACCTCTTCGGGAGGTTCAACAGTTCGTACTCGTGTGAACCTTGCAGTTGGCACTTCGCCTCTTCGGAAGGTCCAACAATGATGATACTACAGTACAATATGCTTCTGGCAATCTGACACCGATTGAACTGTTGCACGTCCACCGCGAGGGTGAGGGCGAGGGCGAGGAAGAGGGAGAGGGAGAGGGTTCTGTAGTCAAAACCCTCTCCTCGTCCTGCGAGCCACCGCGTGTGTGGCCGAGGGAGAGGCGTAGTAAGCAAGCTTCTCCTCGTTCGGCGAGTTGACGAGACACATCAAAGCAGTATTAGTACTAGTCCATACTATGTCCTTTTCGGTTAATATGGCTTAATTTGAAACGAGAAAAGTACACTAGCGGTCAAATTATGTAACAATACGCTCGTTACGGTCACTATATATAGTTTTGCGGTGATTATACGATCACTAGCTCCTCGTAGAGCACCGTATTGCACCCTACTGACCGGCCACATAGTTGACGTGGCACTTTGTTGACTGGTTACATTGTCACCTAGTTTCTGGGTCCCACCTGTCAGTTGGCAGAGCAAAAAAATCAGTAAAACAAAACTTTACACAGGCGCAACAGGAGTCGTCCAACCCTTGCGCGCAAACCACCCTGGCTGTGTATGAGAGTGCATGCACGTGTACTCCCTCGGTCTTCCAACAAAGTGTGTACATCGGCTAAAAAACAAAGAGTGTAGTACATCTACACTTCCAATGCATTTAGCCTTTAATCTAAATCGATATTGATTGACTAATGCACCAACTTGTGCTCTAGGTATAGGCTACATGTCTATCCTTAATTACAGCATGCAACAACCTTCATTTCATCTTCTTCTCTCAGTGGTCGCATGCACACATAAGTCTGCTACTTTGGGGCGTTAATTATTCCCTGGTCAATGTGTAAATCTCTAAATGTACAGTCTTTCACGGACATAGGGAGTAGGTTGAGCACTTGAGCATGAGTATGTGTGTTGTGTCGTGTGTTGTGTGCCGCATGGGTGCGTGAGTGTTGCGTGCATCCATGTGTACGTGTGAGTGTTGCATGTTGCATGCATGCATGCATGCATGCATGCGTGAGGCTTTTACTCCCTCCCATTGACATGTTCATATTTCAAGCTTCCTCTGTTCCCTCCATATGGTGATACTCCCTTTGTTCCCAAATACGAAGTAAAAGCCTCCCTCTATTCCCAAATACGGAGTATTTGTCTTTCTAGAGATTTCAACAAGTGACTATGTACGGAGCAAAATGAGTGAAGTGAGAATAGAGGCATAGGCACACCATAGATAGGAAGTCTTCACGATCCATTATTCCCCATCTCGGTCAGAGAGAACTATTCAACAAGTCTTCGCAGTGAAGTGACAATACACGCTGCAGCAGATGGGACACTTAATTAATAAGCTGAACCAGCGTGTTGGTGTTACTAAATCAGCCTTACCCAGTACTGCCATCATGTTTACCAGTAGTGCATGCTTCCGAAAATACGCCTACGCACCTCTCTCCTCCATTAACTGACATATGGGCCCTCTTGAGGTTGACCCACATGTCATCGATGTAACTATTTACACTCCGAAGGATGGTATATCCTGGTAGTAGTACTAGTAGAATTGAGATTTAATGCACTTTCTTCCCCATCTTTCACTCTTCTTCCTCCTCTCTTCCCCATCGTCGGTCGCACACCATTTCCCCCCGCTCACTGCTCGCCCGCCTGCGCCATCTTCTTTGGTAGCTCGCGCGTACCATATCCCCCAGCTCACTACTCGGCCACACAAGGAGAAGCTTCTTCGCTCGCCTGCCCGAATCCACTTCCTCGCTGGCTCGTAGGCACCGAAAACCCCAATGGCAGAACCGAATGACATGTAGAACCGCGATTGGAATTCCCTCCCCAATGTTCTCTTGGAGCAGATCTGTAATCGTATGGACCTACTCAGCACCGTCTATCTGGCCGCATGCTTGGTGTCTTTATACCATCTACTCGTCTGCAACTGGCCCAGACACCGACTTGACGATCCTATAGAGGTTGCCGTGGTGCCCCTCGACATGCTGCCACTACCCGTCCACATGTCCTTCATGCGCGGCCACTACTGGGCGGGCATGAAGGCCAACTGGATCGTCCTCATCCACCAATCCGGTAGTCCGTGGCGTCTCGTGGATATCTACACCCAACAAGAGATCACCCGTCCATCGTTGGATAATGCCGCCATCGAGCCTCGCGGTCCGCCGGACACTCCTGCCTACTATGCACGAGACGCATCAAGCTTTTGGCTCGACCTCTGTTTGCTGAAAGTTGTAATCCGCAAAGTGCCCACACCATCAGAAGAATGCATGGATTACAAGCTCACTGCCTTGTTCAACATGGTATTAGTCTATCTGGAAACTGGTCGCCGTACATGGTTATGGCTCATCGTCAATCCTGTTGAGGCAACATTTCTGTTTGATGTTATAGTGCATGATGGCATTGTTTACGCAGTCGAAGCATAGATTGGTTGCCTATACTGGTGGAATCTATCGTCGTGTAATTGTTTTATCTCATCTCATCTTTACCTTATGAATACGACTGCCTGTTCATTGTTACAAATTTAGAATAGATAGTATGTCTATAACCACATCATTGCTATATGTTCCTCTTATTTCCTAGATTTTTATGACCACACATGTTATTGTTAGAGTTGATATGAGAACAATTGGCATCTAATGATTGTTAGAATAGATATTATGAGCATAACCTCATGATTGCTATATGTTACTCTCATTTCCAAGATTTTTATAACAACGCATGCTATTGCTTAGAGTTGATATGAGAACAGTAGTAAGTGCTATGGTAGAATATGAGTAGGCCCTGTCATAGCTATTTTTCTCTCATTGTTACATGATGTTTGAACCATGACATATTGCTAGAATATGGAAGCCATTGGCTTATTTTTTTAACTTGGGGTATAATTATGACCACGGCATTGCAATTCTCTATCTATGATATGTGTCACTATTATAATAATCTTAATTCCACACATACTCTGAACATGATTGTTTATTTTTGTCCTTTTGGTCTCCAATTTGAATTGTTGCAGCAGACGCAAATGCGTTGGCCTTCATGATTCCAGGACCTGGAATCATACCAGCCGATGTGTGGTGGTTTATCACTCGTTCAGCTGACGGCGGTCATTTGATGCTCATTCGCACGTACCAAGTTGACCAAACCATTACATCAAACCACATGCAGTACAATGCCTGGGTCGTTTGTGACATTGATGGCTATAGCGGCTTCGTGTTCAAGAAAGATCCCAGCTCCGTTGGGCCAGGCGTATTCAACTGGAGGTGGGTTTATAGGCTAGGCAACCACTCCATGTTCCTCGGGCTCAATTATCCGATCATCCAACCAATCATCGACCATATCCCCGATGATGATTACCGTGCTATGCAACTTCCATTCGCCGGGGGGGGGGGGCTGTGTTTACACATCATAACATGGGTTTCATGAATCACCATATCTAGAGATTTGTCGACACAGCTCATTGCCAGATAATCTTCAGTGTGTGAAAGGCATCAAGCTTCCATGCAATGGATGGCTTTTGCAAACCCGACATGCGGCGATGTGGTTCATGCCAACAGCAAATATGCACAACTTGATTCGTATTGATATCTAGACTGAGCCATGTATTCTGCTGCTATAGCACGACCCTCATTTGTTGGATATTATGTACTGTTGTTAGTTTGAAGCACTCCTCTGGTTTGAAGGATAGATACCTTTCTGGGATCAAGTGCATCCTAACTCACCTGCGTAGGATGTACTGATAATGATGATGGAGATGTTGTGCAGAAGCCACATATATATATAGAGAGAGAGAGAGTGGCACTATTCTAATCCTGGGATTAGAATAACTATTTGAATCACAACACCCCTATATAGGGCCGGATGGGTCCGTTCCCGAACTCGTGAAAACACAAAATAAACCTTCCCAACCACCCCCACCTCCTGCGCCACCTCAGCCCCATCCTCCCGCCACCGCCCTGGCTCCGGCGCGCCCCCCGCCGCAGGCCCCCTGGCTCCATCGCACCTCTTGCCGCCCATCGCCTGGATCCGGCCCATGCAGCGCCTCCTCGCCTGAATCTGGCCCCGGTGCCACCCGCGCCTGGGTATGGCCGCCGCCCCGCCCTCGCACCTTGCTCCGGACGCTGTGCCGCCCTCGCGATAGGATCCATCCACCGTCAGCACGCGTTGTCGCGTCCTACTGCGGCCTCCTTGTGCCCTAGCTTCTTCCTCTGCATGTCCATCTTTCAATGGATGCGGCCGCTGCCACAAGGTCGCCGGCCCCGGCCACGTCCCTGGCAAACCTCCGCGCCTTCTCTCGGGGATGCGCGACCGCCCGACGAACCGACACCATGGCCCCGCGCGTGGCCGTCGCGTTGCCCACCCCGACAGCAGCGCCCCCTCGAGCCACCGACCACCTCCATCCATAAATGTCGGTTTCCGGATGGTCGTTTCCTGGCGAGAGTTCATGTGTATCTGCCATTGGGGCATCTGAACCTGAACTTCACATTGGATTACCATAGGAGTATAGATTAGCAGGAAATCATGCTGCTGATGGATAGTATATTGTACTTCTTCCGCTCGTATCCGTGCGCTGATGTTCGGCACAAGCTCCGGCGCCGCCGCTTCGTTGACTACTTGACTTCGGCTTTCGCTTGTGGAAACCAAGCCGCCCAAAAATTGTCGCATGTCTTCAGTTTCCAATGTATTCGTTATGATTGACAGTCAACCTCTCACTGTAATTTGTACATATGGTATTTTTTCAAATCATGCTGCTATTGAAGGGAAAAATTCTTGCAGTTCTTGTATATTGTACTTCACATTGCAAAAAAAAGTTTTGGATTCTTGTTTCCTGTACACATGGAAAAGTTTGAAATGCATGAGCCTGGAAGATCAAATACGATGACCAAAATGTGATGAATAAGAAATAGTTTAAACAAAAAAAATCGAATGTGATAAAAGGAAAAAAAGGCAAGATAGGAGTTCATAAATTTTGGGGACCAAAGGCAAGAAAAGTTCAAGAGACTTGGATTATTTTTGGACGGCATTATTACAAATTGAGATGTTTACTACAAAACCCACATTTTTATCGTGACTAAAGAAATAAACAAAGTTCAAACTTAAAAAATAGAGTAGTTTGTCTCATTACCTGCTAGAAGTTGAAATCAATGTAATGAAAAGAGTTCAAAAAAGTTATAAAAAGTGATTGTGCATGCTCTATAGGTCAAAATTTTGGCTTTAATTTTGTTCTGCGAAGGTCAATATGTTCTGTTTGAGAAGGCCGAGTGTGTTATCTCAGCAGGTTCAAATAAATTTGAACACACAAGGTAAAACATCGAAGAGTTGTGGTTTTCTAGAACTTCGAGTGATTTTTTTTTGAAAAGATCACAAAACAAAATCTAAGTCTTGAAAAATCACTTCAAGACACTAACAAGAAAAGAATGTTCTTTTTGTTATCGAACGCAAAAAGAAAAATTAATGAAAGGGGGAATGCAGTTTACGCATTTTATAAAAGAACTAAGAAGTTCGAATTAAACTAACAGGGTAGTTCTATTTTAATAAACAATTCAGCTTTTTCTATTTCTATAAATAAAACCAGGAAGTGCAAATTAAAATAACCGAGTAGTTCAATCTTAATAAAAATTTATTTTCCTGTTTCTAATAATAAAACCAAGAAACTCGCACTGAAATAACATTTTTTGTTTGTATAACTAGGACTTTTCCGGTTACTAATGAATAACACCAAGAAGTCCAAATTAAAAAAATGAAGCTATTTGATGGTTGTAAAAAACTTAGGTTTCCCCAATACTAAAGATTAAAATCATCAAGTTCAATTTTAAAAAACAGAGTAGTTCAATGTATATGAAAAAACTCAGGTTTTCTCATTACTGATGAATAAGATCAAGAAGTTCAATTGGAAAAAGTGGAGCAGTTTGATATTTATATGAAAAAAGTCAGATTTTTCCAGTTACTAAAGAATAAAATCAATAAGTTAAATTCAAAATAAAGAAGAAGTTCGATGTTTCTAAAAAAACATCCAATTTTCACATTTCTAAAAATATACAATGAAGTTCAAATAAAAACGGTAGAACGGTTTAGTGTCTATAAAAACTATGATATTTTCATGTAACCGAGAGAAGTTCAGATCAATAACCGTGAGAAGTATACATACTACATGGTGTACATTTCGTACGAAAAAAGAATGAAAATGTAAAGGCTAAAAGTTTTTTGCTAGAAGCTCAAATGGTCGGCCTGAGAAAGTTAAAACATTTTTGTAAGGGAGGTTGAACAAAAATACGTGACAGAAGTTCAAGGTGAAAACAGCGGGAAGTTCAACCACTACACGTAATGTGTTTCATATAATAATAGAAAAAATAAAATTTAAAAGGTTTGTTGCTAGAAGTTCAAGTGCTCTGTCCGGGGAAGTTCAAATTTTTTTGAGAGAGAGGTTCACCTTGTATTTCCATGTTCAAAACCACAAAAAGGAAATTGTTTTTTTTGTATTTTAAAACAATTCTCTCAATTCACAAAGAAGTTTGGTTATTATTTGGGAGCAATTCGAGTTCAAAAGTAAAAACAAAAATTCAAATTATAAAAAGTGAAAAAGTTCATGTACTACATAGTGTGTGTTTAATATGAGAGAAATTAGTTAAAAGGCAAGGTCCAATTTTTTTGCTGTTATATGTTCAAGTCCTCGGTCGGAGAAAGTTAAAAAAATTATTGTGACAGAGGTTTGTACAAAAGAATATCATTTGTGTAACAGTGACGAATGGATGAGAAAATTATAAACGAAAATACGTCACAGAAGTTCAACGTGAAAACAACAGGAAGTTCAACTACTACGCTGAATGAATTTCAAAGGAAAAACTTTTAAAACCGTCGCGAGTATGAAAAAATAATCAACACGGGAAAGTTACGTGTTTACAGCAGCTCTCCATCGGTATATCACTTGCTCAATTACAGTGAATGGATGGAGAGCTACGAGTAGTGGATGGAGATCTATGAGCAAAAAAAACACGTGAAAATAGAGTAAAGTTCAGGTAGACATGCCGAGAAGTTCAAGTTCTTCATGCAATGCATTTTCAAAGAATTTGTTTCACGATAAAGGCAGAACTCATGATCTCGCTGTTTTTAAAATTACTTTAAAACGGCTAGGAATCAGAGAAATACATCAACACGAAAAGGTTTCGCATTTTCCATAGCTTTTCAGCGGTATATTATTTGCCCCATTCTGATAAAGTTTGTAGAAATTACAGAGCCCGGGCTAGCATCCATATGACAAGGAGCCCGGGCTGACATGGCTAGTCGTGAACCCAAACTGGCACCAACCTACAGGGATAGGCATACATAACCCAACAACGAACGTGTCGGTCATCAGTGAGTGAATCCGAGCTGTAGCAATTGGGCTAGCAGGACTCTGGTAAACCGGGCTGTAGCAGGCTAACAAGACTCCGGTAGACACCGTGTGACATTTCCCTGAAGGGACAGACATACGAATGAAGGACACATGTCGGCCAGCCTAAGTGTTCCGGAGTAGTAGCAAGCTACCAAGGCTTAGTGGAAGCACTAGGAGACATTTCCCGGTAAGAGAGGCTACCAAGGATAAACAACTAGATAGTCAGATCCCACACATACCAAGCATTTCAATAACATACAAACAATATGCTCGATATGTGCAAATACAACATGGCATCACAACATGACTCTACAACTCAGGTATTTTATTCAATAGGCTCCGAGGAGAGAGATATTACAAACATGGGTCTCATGGCCCAACATTCAGAGCACACAAGTCAAAGCACAAGTGGAAGCTTAACATGTCTGAGTACAGACATCTACAAATGAAAAAGGCTGAGAAGCCTGACTATCTACCAGATCCTGCTGAGGGCACAAAATCGTAGCTGAGGTAGCAAGCTAAACATCGAAGTCCACGCCGAACTACTAGTGAGACTGAAGTCTCTCTGAAAAACATAAAATAGGCAAACGTAAGTACAAATGTACCCAGCAAGACTTACATTAGAACTAACTACATATGCATCAGTATCAACCAAGGGGGTGGTGGGGTTTAACTGCAGCAAGCCATCTTTGACTCAGTGGCTATCCTGAACTACGACTGCAAGTAACTCTTTTGAGGTGGCGCACACGAGTCCACATATTCACCAATCAATACACCACTATGGATCCGATCCCGTCTACCTACGAGAACGCCATCCATAGCACTCATGCTTATCTTGCGCATTTTAGAGTATCCACTTCAAGTTATCTATGAACTGTATAGGCAACCCAGAAGTCCTTTACTGCGGACACGGCTATTCGAATAGATGATGTTAACCCTACAGGGGTGTACTTCTTCACACACACACTCGCCACTTACCACCATGTACACGTCGTGTATCTCGGCAACCTTCAAGCGGAAGCCTGGCGAGGGAGTCGGCCACGACCTGACTAACCACACAAGTCTCTCATCCAGGTTTATCGCCTATTCGGGTTCCATCCGCAAGGAGATCCGGCCGGGGTGTCGCTCACGGCCCCAAACAATGTGTGCAGGGTTCCCAAGCCCACCTCGACGGGTGGATCTACGCTTGGTACACCATGCCACGGTGCCTAGTCTGTCCCAAGCCCACCTGTACCGGGTGCCACTTGGTAGACTACTAACACTACCTACAAACACCAGAAACTAGTTGCATCTCCTGGACAGAGATCATCTTGATTAATAGGTCGAGAGGGGTTGAGTTACCGGAACCCAATGTGTGGTAGTAACTGTTCATGGGTCACAAACATAGAACTCGGTTCCTAAGGACGGTTTCAATGAGACAACCCACCATGTACTCCTACATGGCCTCTCATCGCTACCTTTACCAGATCGTGTTCACACACTTAGCTCTCAACAGTAGGACATGTTCACCACATTTCAATTCATCCCCGATGAATCAGACCTGACACAACTCTAAGCAATAGCAGGAATGACAAACAAGCATGAATGAGTAGGCACATCAGGGCTCAAACAACTCCTACTCATGCTAGTGGGTTTCATCTATTTACTGTGGCAATGACAGGTCATGCAGAGGAAAGGGGTTCAACTACCGCAGCATGCAACAGTTGAATCGTTGTTGTGCTAATGCAGTAAAAGAGAGCAGGAGCGAGAGAGTGGGATTATATCAGAATAAACAAGGGGTTTTTGCTTGCCTGGCACTTCTGAAGATAGTATAGTTCTTCATCGGTGTCATCGAACTCATCGTCGGTACGTCGTCTACTGAGAGGGAACAGACACCGACAAACAAGGAAGAACACAATCAATGCAATGCACAATATGATGCATGATCATGACATGTCAATATGCTGTGATTTGAGCTAATGCAACTAGCAACAGGTTAAATGAAGTTGGTTTGAATCCAAGATTCAAATTCAAACTCCATATGTGGATATTAAAATGCCATTTATATGATTTGTGCTAAAGAGCAGCTATAAGTTGTTCTAACATGCATGAAAATAGTACAGATGGATAGATTGGATTTTGCTAATCATTTTTCATATATAAATCTTTTCATTCTGAGTTATGGTTGAATTACTATGATTTATTGAAGTTTCAAGCATTTTCTGGAATTTCTAAACCTTTTCTGATTTATTTTAATTTCAGGAAGGCTTTAATGCGTCAGCAGGACATCACGGTGACGTTAGCAAGTCAACCAGCACGGTACAGGTCAAACCTGACCAGTGGAACCCACTGGTCAGTCTCATAGTGAGGGCTAGGGTCACAGACATGTGGGTCCGGTCAACGGCCACGTCAGCGAGGTCAAAGCTGACTCGTGGGCCCACTAAGGTTAGTTAAAGCTAAACAGAAAATATAATCTATGTTAATTAGGGCATGGGGCCCATGATTCAGTGGCATAGGGGGTTGGTTAGTGGAGGGATTAGCTGCTAATGGTTGTACCACGTCATCATAGCCGGAGTTTACCGCCAGCGACCATCCGGTGCGGTGGCGGCTCGCCGGGGTGGCTCTAGGGGCAGCGGCTGGGTGCGCTGAGGGCACCAGAAGGGAGCCCTCGCTCGCCCGCACCTAGGGGTGTACGCAGCTGGGCGCAGGGTGGCTGGGGTCGACGGCGGCGACCACTTTAGCGGCGGCCGGAGCTACGGCACACTCGGAAACGACGTTTTGGTGCTTGGAACGACGAGCTGCAGGTTGCTACGGAGTCCTGCGGACTCGCTGAGCACGGGGGTGGGCTCGGATGCGTAGTGGATGCGCTCTAGCGGCAGCGCCATGGCCATCGGTGGTGAGCTCTTGGGCTCGGTCGGAACACGGAGCTAGGGGATGGGAATGGAGGGGGAGAGCGAGGGGAAGCAGCAGGAGCTCACAGCGGGTGCAGAGGTGGTCTCGGAGTGCTCAGGGAAGCACTGGATCGAGCGAGGCGGCGAGAGGGATCTCCGGTGGCCGGCGACGAAGATGATGAAGATGGCGTCGACGCAGGGCCTCCAGCGAGGCGTGGCTAGACGAAGAGGACGAGGGAGGCATGGCGATGCTCGTGGACATGTCGGGGAGGCGAGGGGAGCATTGAGGCTACGTCTACGGCGTGCGGCGGCAACGGGCTCCGCTCAGGCAGAGAGGGAGAGAGATCAGAGGAGGGGAGAGGCACAGGAGAGAGTGAGAGGGGGCCAGGGGGTGTGTGGCGTCTCCATGTCATTGTCTAGGAGCACCGTGGAGGAGCCAGGCAGGCAGGGAGGGAGGAGGTGGCCGGCGCGGGGCGGCCACGCGCCTCCGTCCTTCTGGCGGGGGAGGAAGACGACAGGGGGGGAAGCGGTGGTGGGCTGGGCCGGCCAGCTGTAGTGCTGGGCCGGTTGGTGGCGCCAGTAAGTTTCTTCTCTCTCTCTCTCTCTCTCTCTCTCTCTCTCTCTTATTTTCTATTTTCTATTTTATGTAATCTTTGTGGCTTTTCTAAAAATACCTAGACCCTATCAAAAATCACCAAACTGCACATGCCCATTGTATGGAATATATCCAACATGGAACATTTCAGTTTAAGATTATTTGGGCATTTAAAATATTTACTAGCATTTAAATGCCCAAATTCAAATAACATATGATTTAATCGAGTGAGCTTTGGATGACCTGGAAATTTGTGCACCATTTTTGCCAGAGGTTCTAGACCAAGACAAAAATGATGGACATTTTAGAAGGGCATTTCAGGTTCATTGAAAAATAGTTTAGTAAACCCTATTTGTTTTAGGGGGGTGCTGGAGGTTCTGTCATCCCCATTTCCAAGTTTCTGAGATGAAGTAAACATGATGCAACACCAGATGCTGGCACTAGGCAAACAAAAACTAGGGATGTGACAACTCACCCCCACTAAACAAGAATCTCGTCCGAGATTCAAGACGTGAGGTAAGAAGACAGAGGGGACACAAAGCTATCACAATCTTCAAGATCCAACTTGCACTTCATAGGAACGTCGATTCCTTCATCATCTTTGTCTCGTCGTCTTGCTTTGAGAACTCCAACTAACATGACAAAGAGAGGAAAGGAAAAACTCTAGAAGGATCGATCTTCTCGAAGATGAAACAACTCAGGATCAACTCATGGAGTGAGACATTGAAACATCTCTTGAGCTGAGACATGAGGCATACATCTGAAGGGATGGAGTGAGACAGATGACGAAGATTCACTAGGTAGACAACAATTTCACGCATAAGAAGGTGGTGAACGGTTGTCAACGTAGCGAGGAGTTGAGTTGCCATGATACCATAACGGGGCACCTTAGGGAAGGCGACTCATAGAAATATCCCCTTAAGTGGCAAAAAGAATTACCTTTGATATAGAGATCATTGAGACTCTCTATACCGGCCTAGGGCAATCTCGAGCGATCGTTTGGAGGAGTTCGGTAGAATGGAATACTCGGACTAGTATGGATGATGTGGATTACCTTGTTGAAGACAATGCAATGGATGATTTTGCTTATCATCGGAGATGGATGGAAACCATGGTAGGACCATTTGAAAATGATCCTGATCAGTAATTACTGAGAAGGGTAGTCCATGGTAGGGTGGCACAATGGCGGTGCAAGCTGGGGAAAAATTGCAAATGCTGGGAATGATTCTAGTAACTAGGAGAAACACACAGTAGAGAGTGAGTCCATTGTTTGAAAGGTTATAACATAATTAAGGAATCTGAGGGCAAAATCCCAACTAATACCTATGGTGAAGCCTAGTGCTTGCGTGTGCTCTCAAGAACTTGAGCATTTCCATAATCATCAAGGTTTACCAATATCCGAGTCAAGGATCCTGGCAACACAACATACTACCATGATGAATGTTAGTGGAGGATGCAGATGCAAAGGAAGATAACATCTTCTCAGATTTCACCTTAGCGAGGCCAAGGGAACAAAATCTGGATGATCGACCGAGAGACATTTAGCACTCCGCTTCTAATGTTCTCCTTGATGTGCTAGCGTAACCCATTTACATGGTTTGGTATCTAGAACATCAAGTAAAAGGTTGGACTTCGGGAACACAAAAATCATAAGGCACAACTAGGGAGTAAATCCTACGGAGTCCTTATGGGGAGGTGGCCAACTTCCTCAAACAGGATACTACAATAATAGTTCTTCCGGCTGGGTGTGTTGGCCACGACATCCACTTTACCGGTTATCGAGGGACCAATATTATAGTTCTTGGGCAATGTTCCAACCATCATAACCGCCTGAGATTCAGAACTGGTTGGTGTCAGAATATTCCAGAGTCATCAAGTCTAGAAGGAAAAATGAAAGTTTGCAACACAAATCGATGAGATGATGTTGCGAGATTCTCGGGAATGGACTATGGTAGTAAGCTCGAAAACATGAGCTGGTTCTGCTACAACATGTGAACACGTTGTCCGAGACAAGCATGACCACATAGTAGTCTTATAATAAAACACTATCGAGTACAGAAGGGGAACCATCATCGGGGATATCGAAGTCCTTGCATAAGTCCGGATTAGCTCTTATGAAGGAACTCCTTTTCCTTGGACAAATCAATCACTGGCTTAGTGTGCTAGGGACACATATAGAATGGAGGTAGCGATCCTATCAAACCATAGCATACTTCGCACATGCATGACTGACTTGAGATGGTTCCAGAGGGGGCAACATTGACTTTCTCGAATTCATGGCGGCAACTTGCATCAAATGCACATGAATTAGAGGAGGTCACTTCTTTCATACGAACATATGCTTCATGCACGGTACATGAAGATAATGCTTACAAAAGTTTCCAACACTAGCTTGATGTTCCACATGAATCATGGAGGAGACAAAATGCTACTGATGGGCTCAACAGCAACTTATCGGAATTTCCATATCACTGGATTTCCACCATTATGTGAACAATGTGATAGTATTGGTTAGACCAAAAGATGTAAAGGTGTATGCTTGAGGGATCAACCACGAGTAAGACAACATTAAGAACATCATTGGTTCTGATTTGATTTGACGATAGCCCACTCTCAAATCAAAGTTTGACATGAAAATAGACACAACAACTGATCACGAGGATCAACCAATGAATATCATCTTTCTTCAACACACACACACAAGACATCCCTTTGGAATGAACTGAGTCGGACAAGCTTTCATCTTCCAACTCTCCAAGTTGTTGTTTAGCTTAACCAACTAGCTCAAGGTATCCGACACAGATTCTGGGAGAAAGGGTGGTTACAAGAAAACCAACTTGATCACGAACTCAACATAGCGGTCAGGTGACGACCTGGTGATACTTCCGGGAAGATATTCGGAAAGTCACGAACCACCAATATGTTATTAAGCTCGAGAACAATCTTTCTTTTCAGGGAAAGACAATATGATCAAATGAGCGAGGGATTAACACAATCCTAACTCATTGATCGAGGAGTGCACCGAAAATAAGGACTGGGTAGCACGATCAACCTTAGGGTGATGATTCAATAATCAGCACGCTAAGAATGAGGTTATTATCCATTTAACTACCAAGCAACGGAGTTGCGAGGAGTGTAGATTTCACATGGTTCACTTGTTGGCATTCCGGTTGCGACAACACGAAACCGAGGAACGAATAATGATGGCGAGGAGTATCACTACGTCAAGAATTCATAAGAGAGGGTGCAGTTCTGATGACATTCCTGACATAAAGTGGGTAATACTTCAGGGTAGAACAGAGCAAAAGCTGGATTGGCATTTGATCTGCGGAATACAACTACTTTGACCCAATCCTGGATATGGAAGAGGTACTGGAGTTTGTTTCTCCTAGTCATTCCAGAATAGAATGGCTTGACGGACCACAAGAGTAATAGGTATCAATGAACGAATGCACGCATACTCTTGACTATCAATTGATAGACGAGGGTCGGAATACAACTAAGGAGGAGCAACTCATGGAACATATAACTTTCTGAGTTGTGGATGCATAGGTTAGTATGTCGAATCAAGTCCAACAGGTTTCTTCCGGATAACCCATGCAGAAAAGTAGAACTGGCAGAGTCGCAATACAGAATGGGGAACCCATCGAGAGCACTCCTGTTGTGATCTTTTGACCCAACAAACATCTGTCGTAAGTGGTTCATAGTATTTGGAAGAAGGAAATACCACGGATCTCGAGGACTAATGCAAAGGTTACTAGTATCCTAGAGGAACTGGCAAACACTATCAACAAGAAGTAAGTAGGGTGAATCTCGGGTTCAAGAACCCTGGAGTAGAATACCTACTAGCTAAATGGCATCACGAGATGCTTTTGAGAATGATGGCCAGAATCATCACACTAGGAACACAAAGCATGGCTAGGTTACTAGGTGATACTCTAGACAACTAGGGTCATAATAATAGCTCCAACATATATGTCGAGGCAATGAAGTACCTCAACACACTAGTTAGTGTGGTTGATCTGGCACAAAGGAACTTCGGAACGGTAAGAAGGGATTTGCAAATGCATCAGACTGTTTAGAAACCTGGGATGACTCGGACAGCATAACGGCTGTAAATGCTCAAAAGATTGGAGACATGCTACAAAAATGGTGGCATAGCCACTCAGAAGCACAATATCAAGATTTCAAGATCAACAGTTAACATACGGAAGTAGTAGGAACCAAACCGAGGCTTAAGTCCAACAATCATATAGGTCTACAGATTAGTAACACGTGATCCTGATAGAAAGAAGAGAAAGCTTAGTTTCTTAACCCCGTAGAAAAGATAAGATGACTCGGATCAGAGGGCATGAGGTATAAGGAGTAAAAAGAGCCTTACGTTCCATCCCATAATCAATTCCCTTATATAACTAAAGAATTTCTAGACTCAACTTCGACCAGTTTGGCTTGGTAATCCTACAGGCAGTCAAGCTCTGATACCAAAGTTGTCAGGACCCCGACTCAATGCCACACCGATCTAGCATGTAACACCTCATATCACTTTGCGGCCTCACTCATGGTATTCCCACAGGTGCCGCCTTACCAGGCCTGGGACCGTTTGCGCCTTTTGGCACACGTATATGATAGTGTCGCTAGCATCCATATGACAAGGAGCCCGGGCTTACATGGCTAGTCGTGAACCCAAAGTGGCACCAACCTACAGGGACAGGCATACATGACCCAACAACGAACGTGTCGGTCATCAGCGAGTGTATTCGGGCTGTAGCAACTGGGCTAGTAGGACTCCGGTAAACCGGGCTGTAGCAGGCTAACAGGACTCCGGTAGACACTGCGTGACATTTCCCCGAAGGGACAGACACAGGAATGAAGAAGGACACATGCCGGCCAGCCTAAGTGTTCCGGAGTAGTAGCAAGCTACCAAGGCTCGGTGGAAGCACTAGGAGACATTTCCCGGTAAGAGAGGCTACCAAGGATAAACAACTAGATAGTCAGAGCCCACGCATACGAAGCATTTCAATAACATACACACAATATACTCGATATGTGCAAATACAACATGGCATCACAACATGACTCTACAACTCAAGTATGTTATTCAATAGGCTCCGAGGAGCGAGATATTACAAATATGGGTCTCATGACCCAACATTCAGACCACACAAGTCAAAGCACAAGGGGAAGCTTAACATGTCTGAGTACAGACATCTACAAATGAAAAAGGCTGAGAAGCCTGACTATCTACCAGATCCTGTCGATGGCACAAAATCGTAGCTGAGGTAGCAAGCTAAATGTCGAAGTCCACACGGAACTACTAATGAGACTGAAGTCGCTCTGAAAAACATAAAATAGGCAAACGTGAGTACAAATGTACCTAGCAAGACTTACATCAGAACTAATTACATATGCATCAATATCAACAAAGGGGGTGGTGGGGTTTAACTGCCGCAAGCCAGCTTTGACTCAGTGGCTATCCTGAACTACGACTGCAAGTAACTCTTTTGAGGTGGCGCACACGAGTCCACATTTTCACCAATCAATACACCACTATGGATCCACTCCCGTCTACCTATGAGAACGCCATCCATAGCACTCACGCTTATCTTGCGCATTTTAGAGTATCCACTTCAAGTTATCTATGAACTGTATAGGCAACCCAGAAGTCCTTTACCACGGACACGGCTATACAAATAGATGATGTTAACCCTGCAGGGGTGTACTTCTTCACACACGCTCTTGCTACTTACCACCATGTACACGTCGTGTATCTCGGCAACCTTCAAGCGGAAGCCTGGCGAGGGAGTCAGACACGACCTGACTAACCACACAAGTCTCTCGTCCAGGTTTATCGCCTATTCGGGTTCCATCCACAAGGAGATCCGGCCGGGGTGTCTCTCACGGCCCCAAACGATGTGTGCAGGGTTCCCAAGCCCACCTCGACGGGTGGATCTACGCTTGGTACACTATGCCATGGTGCCTAGTCTGTCCCAAGCCCACCTGTACCGGGTGCCACTTGGTAGACTACTAACACTACCTACAAACACCAGAAACTAGTTGCAACTCTTGGACAGAGATCATGTTGATTAATAAGTCGAGAGGGGTTGAGTTACCGGAACCCAATGTGTGGTAGTAACTATTCATGGATCACAAACACAGAACTCAGTTCCTGAGGACAGTTTCAATGAGACAACCCACCATGTATTCCTACATGGCCTATCATCGCTACCTTTACCAGATCGTGTTCACACACTTAGCTCTCAACAGTAGGACATGTTCACCACATTCCAATTCATCCCCGATGAATCAGACCTGACACAACTCTAAGCAATCGTAGGCATGACAAACAAGCATGAATGAGTAGGCACATCAGGGCTCAAACAACTCCTACTCATGCTAGTGGGTTTCATCTATTTACTGTGGCAATGACAGATCATGCAGAGGAAAGGGGTTCAACTACCGCAACATGCAACAGTTGAATCGTTGTTGTCCTAATGTAGTAAAAGAGAGCATGAGCGAGAGAGTGGGATTATATCGAAATGAACAAGGGGGTTTTGCTTGCCTGGCACTTCTGAAGATAGTATAGTTCTTCATCGGTGTCATCGAACTCATCGTCGGTACATCGTCTACTGAGAGGGAACAGACACCGACAAACAAGGAAGAACACAATCAATGCAATGCACAATATGATGCATGATCATGACATGTCAATATGCTGTGATTTGATCTAATGCAACTAGCAACAGGTTAAATGAAGTTGGTTTGAATCCAAGATTCAAATTCAAACTCCATATGTGGATATTAAAATTCCATTAATATGATATTTGCTAAACATCTGCTATAAGTTGTTCTAACATGCATGAAAACAGTACAGATGGATAGATTGAATTTTTCTGATCATTTTTCATATATAAATCTTTTCATTCTGAGTTATGGTTGAATTACTATGATTTATTGAAGTTTAAAGCATTTTCTGGAATTTCTAAACCTTTCTGATTTATTTTAATGTCAGAAAGGCTTTAATGCATCAGCATGACATCACGGTGACATCAGCAAGTCAACCTGCGCGGTCCAGGTCAAACCTGACCAGTGGAACCCGCTGGTTAGTCTCAGAGTGAGGGCTAGGGTCACAGACATGTGGGCCCGGTCAACGGCCACGTCAGCGAGGTCAAAGCTGACTCGTGGGCCCACTGAGGTTAGTTAAAACTAAATAGAAAATGTAATCTATGTTAATTAGGGCATGGCGCCCATTAG